>NC_071506.1:204521354-204824384 GCF_027887155.1 Malaclemys terrapin pileata | reverse complement strand
ACCAGCGTGGTGGCGTCACTAAGGCACAGAAAACTTGTATTTCACAATGACATTATTCCTTTATTCAAACGTTATGTAAAACAGTAAGCAGAGCTGGTTGAAGTCTGTAGTTCCCTGATCTTTGCCTGCAGTCTGGTGCCCTGCTTTCCAATATAGGGATGCCAGGCATCCTATTTTTGACTGGAACGCCCAGTCAAAAAGGGACCGTGGCAGCTCTGGTCAGCACTGGACCGTTAAAAGTCTGGTCGGTGGCACAGCAGGGGGCCCGGAGCTAAGGCATGCTCCCTGCCTGCCCTAGCTCTGTGAAGTTCCCGGAAGCGGCCACCAGGTCCCTGCAGCCCCTAGATGCATGGATGGTCAGGGAGGCTCCGCGCGCAAACCCCGGCCCAAGGGCCGGCTCCACAGCTCCCATTGGCTAGGAACTGCAACAAATGGGAACTGCGATGGCGGTGCCTGCAGGCATGAGGGCAGTGCGTGAAGCCTCGCTGGTCGCCCATGTATCTAGGGGCTGTAGGGACCTGGCAGCTGCTTCCTGGGAGCTTCAGTAAGTGCCCCATATCCTATCCCCCCTCCCATGCCCAAACTCCCTCCTGGAGCCCACACCCCTCCCCCCCAACACCTCCTACCCCAGCCCCCTCCCCTGCAGCCCAAACTCCTCATCCCCAGTGACACCCCAGAGCCCACACCTCACCCCCGCACACACGCTCCAATCCCCTGCCCCAGCCTGGAGTCCCCTCCTGCACCCCAAACCTCTCATTCCCGGCCCCACCCCAGAGCCTGCATCCCCAACCAGAGTGCTCACCCCCCCTCATCCCAGCGTGGAGCCCTCTCCCGCACCCTGAACCCCTCACTGGCCCTACTCGGAGCCCGCCTCCGCAGCCCAGATCCCATATCCCATACTCCACCCCCCTGCACACCAACCCTCTTCCCTAGCCTGGACCCCTCTCCCCCACCACAAACTCCTAATCCCAAGCCCCACGCCAGAATCCTGCACCCCCAACCAGAGCCCTCACCCCTCCCACACATATCCCAACCACCTGCCCCAGCCTGGTGAAATTGAGTGAGGATGGGGGAGAGTGAGAGATGGAGGGAGGGGGGATGGAGCGAGCAGGGGTGTGGCCTCAGGGAAGGTGCGGGGAAGGGTGTTCAGTTTTGTGCCATTAGAAAGTTGGCAACCCTATTCCAATATGAAGGATGACCTTTGATCTCTATAGACACACCAACATTCTTCTGTAACAATGACAGCTACTCCACACAACCAGGGTGAGTAAGAACTCCACAACTGTGCCCACTGAGTTGTACTTACTTATACAAACAAACAGTCCTATTGAAGTCAATGAGACTACTCGCTTATGAGTAGGGACTCCAGAATAGGGCCATTAAACAATAAATGTGAATTTACTCAATTCAGTGAATCAAAAAGAAGTTTCTCCTACCTGTCCTCCCTGCACCCTGGGGACCTCCATTTTCTTTTTCAACAATGTCCTTTTCCCTTTTTGAAAGGGGATTTCCTCTCAAGAGGTTCCTGGCTACCTATGCAGAGGAGACTGCATTTTTTGCTGGATTTAGCATAGAAAAAACAAACTAGAGCATCCATCCTTCACATCCCTCCTAGACAAATTCATCAAATCAACAATGACAATCCCAGTGGAAAGTAATGTACAGTGCCAAAGTCTAAGAGCCTGAACTAGGCATTTTGCAAAGCCACTGAGCTTGGTGAGGGGGAGTTGGGGGGGGGGTAGGGGGGCTAGAGCCCAATTTATGATTACTAGCCTCAACAAATGAACTGCAATAGGATCAATTCCAGTTAAGCTCAGAGGGCACACTTGGCTGACCATTCATTCCTCTCAACACATGATCTTATAATCATCATCATCATCATTAACAATGATCACAGAATCAAGGAGAACTAAACACAGCTTTCCCTTAATTTTGGACCCAAAGATAGTAGGACAATTAGAGTGTTTCAGTATTCATGCCATACACCAATCTTTTATCTTCTATATCCGTGAGCATAGAACTTTAACATCGTGCTCAGCTTGGTGTGCTCTCTCACCCCATTCAGGAAGGACTTGATTCTGCCACCCTTAAGCTGACTGAATAGTACTGTTTATACCTCGTTCATTAGCCCGTTCGTTTATAAGCCGACCCCCCAAAATGGATAGGTAAAAATAGCAAAAAACTGTATGACCCTTTCATAAACCGACTCTATATTTCAGGGGTTGGAAAACGTTGGCTCCCGGCCTGTCAGGGTAAGCTGCTGGAGGGTTGGGATGTTTTGTTTACCTGGAGCGTTCACAGGCATGGAGCCCCTCAGCTCCCAGTGGCCGCAGTTTGCCGTTCTCAGCCAACGGGAACTGCAGGAAGTGGCGCAACTTCCTGCAGCTCCCGTTGGCTGGGAACGGCAAACCGTGGCCACTGGGAGCTGAGGGGCTCCATGCCTGTGAACGCTCCAGGTAAACAAAACAACAATGTATTAGATATTCAATTCAATGATTCCATAGAGTTTAAAATCATCAAATTTTGGTGTAGACCCATTTATAAGCCGACCCCCGCTCTTCGATGCGTCCCTTTTTTAGCAAAAATATTCGGCTTATGAACGAGTATATACAGTACCTTCCTACACAAGAGGAAGAGTTGCAATCAGCCAGAGTAAGGGTGGTAGAATCAGGCCCCAAGTGTGCACACTGCTAACGAACGTAATGGCATGAAACAGAATGTCAGACACACTGTAAGTATACTATGGGCATTATCTTGTTTCTAGTGAAATCAGTGGCAAAGCTCTCATGGAATCACTGGGAGCAGGTCCATGCCCTGTGTATTTGCAGAAAATTTCTTTAAAAAATTACTGCATTTGGAGGGGACTTATTCCCTCAAAGATTCATCATACACCCGTGTAGGATAAGTATAAAATTAAAGAATTAAAGTTAGCTTAACTCTGGTTAAGGAAATATATATGTGTCGTAAAGAAAGGCCAGCAAGTAGAAGGAAGGCCTTGAAATAATGAGCGATAAGGCCAGAAGGAACAAAGTAGGAAGGATGCCTGGTTCAAAGAATAACTAATGAAATAAGGCAAAATTTCTAACATGAAGGCCTCTGACTGATTGGGGTGACTGCAGATGATTTTCAATAAAACAAACAGAATCTCTCTTAAGAGGAGCCAACATGGACCTTCCCACCCCACATTCCAGTGTTATCTCCTATGGGAAGCCAGGTGCAATGAAGGGGAGGAGAAAAGGCCTTGGGAAGAAAGGAGGTTGTAAATCTTATCAGGAGTAAGACTGAAAATAAGGGTGAACTATCTCAAATTGTTTTTGAGCTAAAGTCAGTAACTGGCAGTGACATCACTTGTTTCTTAAAGAGTATAAAAAGTGAACTCTTAAAGCATTCATTGCTTATACCTGCCTGACCATGTTGGACCTGACCAATATGGGTCTAAGCACTCCTGGGTTTAGCCCATTTGTAGGTATCTTGATCAAATGCTTAAATGTTTTGTTACTGTTTGGATGTATTTAGGCTTTTTAGGCATGTTTAGATCAATTGTGTAAATACTATTTGGCCTTTGGATTTAAGAAAGGAAAGGAATTTATGTTTACATTAGTGTTTGGTTGTTTTCCATATCAGTATTAATAATTTCAGTTATTCAGGAAAAAAGGGATTTGAGGCCACTGATTTCCCCTGCCTCCCCTCCAGGGAGCTATTTCTTTCTCCTCCTCTCCGATAGACCTTGTGGAAACCAGGAGAAAAGTTAATCAAAACATTTCCCTATTTTTCATTAGAAAAAAAGATGTGGATGGAAATTTTCTGACTAGCTCTGCTTAACATTTCAGTCTGCAAAATTAATGAAAGCCACAAAAGGATAAAATGGTAAACAAGAACATTCATGTCTCAGCATAATTTCCTTTACTAGCGTCTAAGAGACTTTTATTTCCCATCTTTCATCACATACCAGTCTAAGTATTTCTAAGTTGTTTATGTCCACACTAATGCAAACGCTACACAGTTACTCAGCGAGTTACAGTACTGGCTTTTCACATCTAGACCAAATTCTGCTCATAGATATAGGTGCACAACACTGATTGAAATCAGCTAGAGTTGCAGTTGTGAGCAGCCTTTGGCTCCTCTGAGGTCTCTCTTAGTTTGATGTTTTTATGCTAAAGTCTAGAATACATTTGTCCCCATTAAAAATTTACCATTTTTTCACCATTGGCAGCCTATGTCCAAGTGACACACTGGACTTGAGTAGCAGGGTTAGAATTTTCTTGGACAGAATTTAGGCACATTGACAGATCTAGGCATATTATCCTTTTCTCTAGTGCTTACATCTCAGCTGTCTATCATTTAAATGTTGTATAACAGGGATAGGCAACCTATGGCACACGTGCCAAAGGCGGCACGCAAGCTGATTTTCAGAGGTACTCACACTGCCCGGGTACTGGCCATCGGTCTGGAGGGCTCTGCATTTTAATTTAATTTTAAATGAAGCTTCTTAAACAAATGCTGTGCTGAGAGCACTTTTTCATCCCCTCTTTATTGTAACATGAGAGTGTTATTTTCCAATGGATCAAAAGTGTATTTTCATGGGTAACAAAAGCATTCAAAGGGACTGATGCAAGATTGCTCTGGGAGACAGCCAAGTCAGTGACCAGAGATAATGTAATTTCATTAGTTGTGGTTAAGAAACATATAGTGTTGGCACAGCATAGGGACTTTCAGATCTACTTAGAAAATTTCAACAAAGCTCTTAAAGTACTCTGAAGAAAATTGTCATCAAGGGGGGCAGGAGATTCCATTATGTTAGCAAATACCCAAAGGAAATCTTCCAGTGAAATGAAAACAATTTGTTCTTCGTACCAAATAGAAGTGTTTCCAAGTTTACACAGGGTATAAGATACAGGTTTGCTGCGGATTCTGTAAAGATTCTGTAAAGATGATCACTAGATTTTTGAAATGAGCCCCTCAGTTAATTCTCCTTTTTAAGATTTCTATTTTAAAGCATTAAAGTTTGAGTCGCAGATAAGAACGTAGGACTTGTGATATAGGAAGAGCCCAGTGATTCATAGTCTGGCATCCATCCTCTGTTGGGAACAGGAAGTTCCAGAAAAGCAGCCACCCACTGCATTTCCTCATCATGAAACCTGATCATCTTTCTCCAATCATACTGCACAGTGTGCCTAGGTCTGCAATTTTTGACATCTCAAGAGAAAACTGAATTTCTTTGAAAAAAATGGGATGAGTTGGTGATTTGGAATCTCTCCATTAAAGAAAATTCTGTTAGACAACATTTATTAGGAGAAAATAAAAATTCACTTTTGACCTAACTGTTCTTTAAAGGTGAGGACAATTCCAATCGGATTGCAGGGAGGTAGGGGGAATGGTTGGAGTATTATACTGTATGTAGTCAAATCCGATCACAACTACTCCTGTTTTATAAAACAATACTTTCAGACTGAGGATTCCAGATAGATTTTCACAGATGGTGTGGTGATAGCACCTAGAGGGCCCAGTCAAGAACCAGGGCTCCATTGTGCTAGGCATTGTATCTACAAATAACAAAAGACAGTCCCTGCCCCAAAGAGCTTACAGTCTTCAAATAAATATAGGGGGGGGGCTTCTTGAAGAAGGCTGTGCTCAACAAATAAAAGAAAAATGCTTCTAACAGCCAGCATCATCCCCTCAGCCTCATTCAGGTCTAGCTAACCCAAACCATTCAACTGAGAGCAAGTGACCAGGGCTGGCTCCAGGGTTTTGGCCACCCCAAGCAGCCAAAAAAAAAAAAAAAAAAAGCCGCGATCGCGATCTGCAGCGGCAATTCAGTGGAAGGTCCTTCATTCGGATCAGGAGTGAGGGACCATCCGCCGAATAGCTGGACCTGCTGCCCCTCTCCGGAGTGGCCGCCCCAAGCACCTGCTTGCCAAGCTGGTGCCTGGAGCTGGCCCTGCAAGTGACAACAGCTAATGTGTCCTTTACTCCCTGCTCCAGGAACCATTCTTCTCAACTGAGCCCAACTACATCGTCCTTTGTATATTTTCTGCTCTGGGGATGTTAACCCTTTTCTTGCCAATCATGGGGTGGCTTCCACTCACCCCATCACAGGAACCCAGAAGTACAGTGAATTTTCCTGAAGTCCTTGCATGTATTTCAAAGGATAAAACCACTCTGTTTAGAAGCCAGTTCTGCTGTGATAACGATTGCTGTGTTGCATAGTTTAGTATTTGATAGACCTATCACCATCTGTTCCAACTTTAAACAAAATCGGAGATGAGAAAATTGGCAGCTGCATCATTAAAGAAGCAATATGTGGAGGAATTATGTGAGCGTGTCCATGCAATACATGCTTGTGATGTGATTTCCAGGCCAAGCTTCTCATGGCACTTTGTTAGTGCCGTTTCACAGAGTTTGTCATTGCGATGTTCTGTATACAGCACAGCATGGATCCATCATATTTTCTGATGTTTTAGTGAAAAATAAGTGGGGCAAAGGAGAGAGAAAAAATCTCTGCTGATATAGTGAACTCCCTGCAATAACAATTTCTTCATGACAAATAGGAATTCGCAACAAGATCTTTTCATGGTACTGGTGACATGGTAAAGTTAAATGTGCAGTGGAGAACATTTGTATTTTCTTGGGCTGAAGAATGGATTGAATTGGGGCTGGGTTTTGCTCAATAAAGCTCTGCTATTTCAAACCGGGCATATGCCTGCCAGCAAAACTGCATGCAGAGGCTGTGACACCTCTCTAATGGAGGGCAGCCCAGTAAACAGTAAATTAAACTTGCAGTAAAGTCACAGGCAAGACTAGAATCCTTATCTGCTTCTTTTCTAGGTGTTCTGCCAGTGAGTTAAAGTAGCAATTCTACTATCTCCAGCATCCCTAATGCAGAAACTCTGGTCATGCAGCTAGCTATTGCATGGATGAGAAATGTACTTGTGCATGACAAGTTGAAATGTCTTAGAATATGTTTTAGTGAAAGATTTCGAACACAGTAAAAATACCCCAAATATACACACACAATATGTATGATTAAATGTCAAAGAAGTACAGTCAGGAAGGATAAGATTCTGACCGGATTCTGCACAGACGCTGGTTTTACACCTAGCTCCAATGACATCAGCGGAGCTACTGACACCAGTTTAAATCAAAAGTAACCTATGTGAAAGTTAACGGAGTTAGAGCCAGGTAAAACTAGCGTAAATGAGAACAGAACCAGGCCCCACCGTATTCTGTAACGCCACGTATTCTGTATGGACCAGACATTAGCTAAAATGAGCTTAGATTCAGGCCTAGGTCTCAACCTTAGGAACTATGACTGTAAGGTATTTATTGAAACAGCTATTGTATCCTGGAAATTCGTTCTTCTAAAGATCTCATTCATGGAATACACTGGTCTCTTAACAAGATATTGTGAACAGGATGAGTGTCTACCCCATCCTCATCCTGACCCAGATTCTCAGCTGGTGTAAATTGGCATAACTCCACTGGCATCAACAGAGTGACATCAGTTTTCACCAGCTAAGAATATGGCCCTTTGTGTCCAAATATACTCACTTCCTGGAGTATGGGAGTTCTTTAGTAACGCAAACAACGACAGCTGAATCTCTGAACTTCGCCATTCCAAGCGTTTCCCTATAGGATCTTTTCTTTTCTAGCTCCTTAGTTCCATCTCCTTTTCCACCTCCCTTGGATCTCATCTGGAGTTAACGAGCCACACTGCCATAATGAGTCAAGAGGTCCTCAGCAGATTCTATCACCTGCTGACAGAGCAGGTCAACAGAAGAGCCCTGACACCATGGTATGTATGTATGTATGTAGAGATTATAGAAGCTGTATGATTATTTGTTGATACCGCCAGCCCACATTAAGGACCTAGCCAAAGACTGATCTGGGCAGTACTTGATCTGTAAGGAGGCCGCATCTTTTGGATTTGCCATGATGATGACGATGACAATGATGATGACTATTTATTGAGAGCTATCAGTGTGCTCAGTCCAATGCAAACCTAGAGGAAGATATGGTTTCTCTCCCTCTCAGGAAGGTCAAAATCAGATGCAGACAACACAATTCAGACACATACAAAACCCAGGCTGAAGGTACAGACTCAAATTGGTGTAGATTTAAAAAAAAAAATTTAGGAAGATTATAGAAAAACTCCACAATGTTCATCTTTCTGAGGGAAGTCCAGGAAAACTGTGTGTATATAAACCACCATCTGGCTTCATTTTTTGGAGGAGAACATAGAGGGGTTCAAAGAGTTGGGAAATAACAGAGAAACTATTTCAATTGAAATATAAGAGAAGTCCAGATCTGAAGACGAGCTCTGTGTAGCTCGAAAACATCTCTCTCTTGCCAACAGAAGTTGGTCCAATATAAGATATTACCTCACCCACCTTGTCTCTCTAAGAGAACTCATGTCAGAAACCTTGTAGGTTGAGTCCATGCATTAGATACCTACAAATAAACATAAGGAAAACATAAGTTAAGCTAATGTAGCAACTAGGAAGAGTGGTAAGAAGAACAGAGGCATAAAGCCTTTTCACACAGTCACCCACAAATTCAATGAGTATTATTTCTTTGAGTTGACAGAACAGACTGAGAACTAGCTGGTACAACAGCCAGAAACTGACTAGTGAGTACTAAAAGGGAAAGTGTGGGTGGGGGGAGAGAGAGAAGTACTTACTAATTAAACTCCAATGACTAGCCTAGCCCAACAAATCTGTGACCCAGATAAAGAGAACAGGATTGACCCTGGATGACAGGCTCTGAAGTATGACAAAACAGATGATGAATATCCTTGAAAACACGGGCTTACTCTTACAATTTATAGCATATGTGGGAAGAAACAACGTGAATAAAGAGAAATCTGTTAAGATCAAGGATGTTTTCGGGGACCTGGAAAGAGAAACAAAGATTAGGATGCTCATGTAATCTCATATATCCTTTTCTGTGCCTAGCATTCTTCCCTCTTAAAGAAGGTCAGATTGAGCCTATGAATTCTGACTGGAAGGGGTGCAAAGAGGCTCTGGCTTTGTGTGCTGGGAATCAGTGGGGTTCTGCTAGAGTCTCTCCTTCCACCTCTGAAATCCAGACCAAGATATTGCAGACAGTTAGTAATTTGCGAAGCTCTGTCCTCCATGCTGTGGAATGCCTAAGGGAGTTCCAGCAGAGCAGCGGTTGTGTGAAGAGTCCCTGGCAGCATATGGCTTTTGCAAGAAGTCATGGGGAGCTAGATGTGTGTGCGTAAGACAGCAGTGCAGCAGCAAGGAATCTCAGTTCAGATCCCAGGAAATGTGCTGGTTTAGGCACCTGAACTGCTAACTATTTCTGCTTCAATGGGACAAGACTGGTCTGCACAATGGAAGAGCAAAGAGTCTAGTTCTCTATATTAGGGTCACCAGATAGCAAGTGTGAAAAATCGGGACAGGGGGTGGGGGGTAATAGGAGCCTATATAAGAAAAAAACCCAAAAATCGGGACTGTCCCTATAAAATTGGGACATCTGGTCACCCTACTCTACATAGAATAGCTCTAGCAAGGAGAATGAGGGCTCTGAGTTTAAAAAAAAAAAAAAAGATACACAATACTGGAAATTAACCAACACATATGACAATGTGAAAACACTCCTGAAATTATGAGTCTGGAGTAGATGGTACCAGTGTGCTGGTCTGAAAATTAATTCATCAGACTTTCAAATGCACAGGAGAGGGGGGGAAAGATTTTTATCCTAACTCAAATACATGCTTGCGTCTAGCATACACGGTAAAGCTGAAGATGGAGTTATTCTGAAAGAGAAGATGAAGAATGGGAGGAACATTTAATGTACAAAACCAAGGAGTGTGGAAACGAAGCAAAGAGAACAAGACATGATAGTAAGGATGGAGTTTACAACCAAGTGGGCATAACTGAAAGCTAGTGGGATGATTCCACGTGTGTGAATGAATATACAACTCTACCCCAATATAACGCTGTCCTCGGGAACCAAAAAAATCTTACTGCGTTATAGGTGAAACCACGTTATATCGAACTTGCTTAGTTCGGAGTGCGCAGCCCCACCCTCCTCAGCACTGCTTTACAGCGTTATATCCGAATTCGTGTTATATTGGGTCGCGTTATATCGGGGTAGAGGTGTACCTGCATGCTATTTATATAGGAGAGGTAGAAATACTTCAATGCATTTGAAATCTGTATGTACAGAACAGCCACTTCAGATGACATGCATCCTAGGACAATACAGGGATTAGCAAAGGAACTTAATATACCACTGACAGTCACTTCTGAAGACAGAAAGTGGTAATGTGTGGCACAAAGAAGAAATCAAAGGATATTTTATTAGAGCACACAAGCAGCAGTGAGGATTTCAGAAGTACCACACTGCGAGGAGATGAAATGATGTGCTTGTTTGTTGCTGAAGTAGTTTTAAAAGGAGCCTTGATTAGAAGAGGGAAGTTGTCAACAGACCCAGCAGTAGTTTGAGAGTGGGCTAAGCACAATCCGGGATGGGCTGGGAGACATGTGGACCTGAAAATAGATATTACTTTTCTAAAGATCAGCAGGAACATAGAATATGTTTTGTCTATTTCCCTTTTTAATCTCTGGAAATATATAATTTCATAACATAGGGTCAGGACACATTCGCCCACATTGTTGTGTTTCTATAATTACTACCTCTCAAGCACTCAAGGTAAGAACTGCTCTTCAGGACACAGAATGTCGTCCTTTTAATTTTTAGTGTGCTGGATTTGTAATACAAGAGGAGGATGTCACTTTAATCAGAATATAATTTGCCAGCCATTGGAACATGAAGAAGCAGGGCTGCAAACAATCAGCACAAGAAGATGAAATATTGTAAGAGAAACTGAGTGAGCACGTTGCTCAAAGAGCAAATGTGAAGTCCCCGAGGTAACCTGTACTCAACTCTTAGCTGGATGACTCATCCTGCTTTGCACACTTTACCTCTGTTCACCCCAATGAGTGGGCAGCTTCATTAAGTGACAGATTATTCCTTTCTGTTGCCTTAAATTAAGGCTAAAAATCTCTCTCTCTTTCACACACAGACACACACACCCCTACCTAGTTTCAGGAAGTACAAGGTTTCCATCACCCCTATATCTTTTTTGGGGTACACAAATATATTTGTAAAAACTGCAGATGGTACCAAGATGCAAGATTCAGATCCAGACTTGAAGTTCTCCAGAATTTGGGGATGTTTAGAACTGCTAATCTGGTTCCCACATTCATTCTGCGATTAATGTAATACTATGCCTAACAAAAACTATTGTGCAGAAGCAGCAATTTGGAATGAAATGGTTAACCCAAATTTTCACATGAACCCGCAGTTAATATAAAATGCCCTTTTTATCCTTTTGGAAAGTGAACTCTGTGCATTAAATGTCTATTTTAAAAAAATCTGTATATATTATATATAAAAAAGGCCAAGACGACACAGGGCAAGATTTTCAAAAAGTGACTAAACTTTGGGTGCTCAACCTCCCCCTGAAAATTAGGCCCCTTTAAGGTTTGTTGCCCCTTTCCAACCCGAGAGCTAGTCAAATTTCTAGGCTTTGGGGATGTTCCAGTTGGAAGTAGAAATGGATGGAATCTGGCATTTTCTTTGATTCAAGCTTGTTTATTTACAAGGAATGTACAAAGTCCTGCTTCTCCAAACACACGAGGAACCAAGAACAAAAGAAGCAGTTTCTTAGTTTATACCGCCTACCCTCTTTAGCTGACACTAGACCCAAAAAAACTCTCTATTTTTTTCTCGGGTCACACTGTGCTCACAGGCTAATGCTTGGCTTTCTTGCTTTTTGCCTCTCCCTCTCTTCTCAGTTTCTGTATGTTCTACCTTCTCTCACACAGACTTACAAAACTCAGAAAAAGCCTTATACACACTCAGTCCAAAACTCCTGGATGGGTTCTCAACCATTTTATCTTAGGTAGGGACTTGTGATAAATTTTTCTTTACAGTTATGTTAGCTGAAGGGTGAGTTCAAATCCATCAATCTCAGCAAGGTTTTAACTCAACCCATTTCAAGGTTTCACTGAGCTCATAACATGTTTCTCGAGATGGGAACCTAAAAATCACTGAAAATCTTTCATAGAAATGTAGGGCTGGAAGGGACCTGGAAAGATCATCTACTCCTTCCCCCCATGCTGAGGCAGGACCAAGTAAACTTAGACCAGTGCTGACTGGTATTTGTACAACCTGGTCTTAAAAACTTCCAATGACAGATTCCAGAATCTCCCTTGGAAGCCTATTCCAGTGCTTAACTACCTTATAGTAAGAAAGTTTTTCCTAATATCTAATTTACATCTCCTTTGCTGCAGATTAAGCCCATTACTACCTGTCCCGCCTTCAGCGGACATGGAAAACAATCAATCACCATCCTTTTTATAACTGTATTTAACATATTTGAAGATAGTTCTCAGGCTTCTTTTCTCAAGACTGAACATGCCCAGTTTTTTTAACCTTTCCTCATAGGTCAGGTTTTCTAAACCTGTTACCCATTTTTGTTTCTCTCTTCTGAACACTCTGCAATTTGTCCACATCTTTCCTAAAATGTGGTGTCCAGAATTGGACACAGTACTCCAGCTGAGGCTTCACTAGTGCTGAGTAGAGCAGGACAATTACCACCAGTGTCTTGTATTCAACACTTCTGCTAATAGACCCCAAATGATATTAGCCTTTTTTGCAACTTCATCACTATTGTTGGCTTATTCTCAATTTGTGATCCGCTATAACCCCAAAATCCTTTACAGCAGTACTACCACTTAGCCAGTTTTTCCCCCATTTTGTAGTTGTGCATTTGATTTTTCCTTCCTAAGTGTACTACTTTGCACTTGTCTTTATTGGATTTCATTTTGTTGATTTCAGACCAAATCTCCAGTTTACCAAGGTCATTTTGAATTCTCATTCTGTCTTCCAAAGTGCATGCAGCTTGGTGTGATCCACACATTTTATAAGCATATTTTCCATTCCACTACCCAAGGGCTGGGGAAAAGCTGACAGATATGGAGAAACACTTGGTTTGGACAGAGACATACCATAGGGGAATATCTATTAATAGACATTCTCTATGTCCTAATAAAGAGGAGAGGATAGAAGTTGATAAAGTACAGGTAATAGATGAAGAAAAACAGAGTCCTACTATTCAGTTACATCACATAATGACAGACAGCTACAAAGTGTCAAATTTTATAAATTCTGTATACAAATGCTAGAAGTCTGAATGCTAAGATGGATGAACTTGAGAGCCTGATATTAAATGAGGGTTCTGATATAATAGGTACCACAGAAACTCAGTGGAACGATGATAATCAATGGCTCATGGTACGACCAGGGTACAAAATATATAGGAATGACAGTAGGTCATGCTGGTGTGGGAATGGCACTGTATGTGAAAGAAAGCATAGAGTCAAATGAACTAGCAATCTTAAATGAATCAAACAGTACCATAGAATCTCTATGGATAGAAATTCCATGCTTGAATAATAAACATATAGCAACAGGCATATATTTCCAACCACCTGACCAGAGTGGTGATGGTGACAGGATGCAGAGATAAAGTTTCTTGACACCATTAATGACTACTTCTTGGAGCAGATAGTCCTGGAACCCATAAGGGGAGAGGCAATTCTTGATTTAATCTTAAGTGGAGCACAGGACCTGGTCCAAGAGGTGAATATAGCTGAACCACTTAATAATAGCATCAATAATATAATTAAATTTAACATCCTTGGGGGAGGGAGAATAGCAAAGAAGCCCACCACAGTAGCATTTAACTTCAGAAAGGGGAACTACACAAAAATGAGGAAGCTAGTTAAATGGAAATTAAAAGGTACAGTCACAAAAGTCAAATGCCTGCAAGCTGCATGGAAACTTTATAAAAACACTGTAATAAAGGCTCAGATTACATGTATATGCAAATTAGAAAACATAGTAAGAGGACTCAAAAAATGTCACCATGGCTAAACAGGGTTAAAAAAAGTGAGATAGATTAGAAGCAAAAAGGCATTCTTTAAAAATTGGAAGTCACATCCTACTGAGGAAAATAGAAAGGAGCATAAACTCTGGAAAGTTAAGTGTTGGGTTGGCAGGCCAAAAAAAAAAAAAAGAATTTGAAGAGCAACTCACAAAAGACTCAAAAATGAACAGCAAAAAAAAAAAAATTGTAAGTACTGTATATACTCATTCATAAGCCGAATTTTTTTTAGTGAAAAAGGGAAGCCAGGGAGGGATAGCTCAGTGGTTTGAGCATTGGCCTGCTAAACCCAGGTTTGTGAGTTCAATCCTTGAGGGGGCCATTTAGGGATCTGGGTAAAAATCTGTCAGGAATGGTACTTGGTCCTGCTGTGAAGGCAGGGGGCTGGACTTGATGACCTTCCAAGGTCCCTTCCAGTTCTATGAGATAGGTATATCTCCATTTTGGAAGCACCAGAGAAGGGGGTCGGCTTATGAACGGGTATAGAGAGGGAGAGGTGGGACACAGCCCCTCCCCCCAACAGAGGGAGCAAGGAGAGGCAGCAGAGCCGGAAGGGAAAGGGGCCAGAGTCTCTCCACTTCCCACGCTGCTCTCCCCCCAGCCTCCAAAGCAGCTGCAGCTCCAGGGCTGGCAGGCTGCAGCCGTACCACTCGGCCCCGCCCCCCAGAGCAGGCTGTGGCCACGCCGCCCGAGCACTGGAGCATGCTGCGTCCATGCTGCCCGGCCCAGTCCTCTGGAACATGCTGCGGCCATGCTGCCCGGTCTGGCCCACCAGAGCAAGCTGCAGCCGCGTTGCCCGGCCTGCCGGAGCAACTCCAGCCAGGCCAGAGAGATCCTCCCCTGGCCCTCTCCAGATAAGGTGGGAAGGGATGAGATGGGGAGAGTGGGGGGATCCCAGGCTAGGGGTGGGGTTATGTGGGGGGTGGTCACAGAGGTTACTCCCCTGACTCCCAGCTTCTCCTCCCCAAAAAATTTCCCCACCAGTTGCTGTCCCGGCCTGTCAAGGTAAGCAGCTGGTGCGCTGGGACACTTTGTTTACTTAGGTTTACCTCCGTGCCTGCGGACGCTTGAGGTAAACAAGCCATCTCGGCCCACCAGCGGCTTATCCTGATGGCCTGGGAGCTAAAATTTGCTGATCCCTGAATTATAGGGTCAGCTTATGAATGGGTTATAAAAATTTTCCATTTTTACTTATCCATCTTGGGCAGGGGGGTCAGCTTATAAACAAACCGGCTTATGATCGAGTATATACAGTACATCAGAAGCAGGAAACCTGCCAAACAATGAGTGAGGTCACTGAACAATTGAGATGCTAAAGAGAACTCAAGGGAGATAAGATCTTCACTACAGAGGTGGTGAGGGAGATTCCCACACATGAGCCATTCTTTTTAGGTGACAAATCTGAGGAACTGTCCCAGATTAAGGTGTCATTAGAGGTGGTTTTTGAACAAATTAATAAATTACACAGTAATAAGTTACCCGGACCAGATGGTATTCATCCAAGAGTTCTGAAGGAATTAAAATATGATATTGCAGAACGACTAATTGTGGTATATAACCTATCACTTAAGTCAGCTTCTGTACCAGATGACTGGAAGAAGGTGAATGTAACACCAATTTTTTAAAAAGACTCCAGTGGTGATCCTGGCAATTACAGGCCAGTAAGCCTAACTTCAAGACCAGGCAAATTGGTTGAAAACTATAATAAAGAACAGAATTCAGACACATGGATGAACACTATTTGTTGGGAAAGAGTCAACACAGCTTTTGTAAGGGGGAATCATGCCTCACCAATCTATCAGAATTATTTGAAGGAGTCAAACAAACATGTGGACAAGGATGATATAGTGTACTTGGACTTTCAGAAAGCCTCTCACAAGGTCCCTCATCAAAGGCACAGAAGCAAAGTAAACAGTCATAGGATAAGAGGGAAGGTCTTCTCCTGAATCAGTAACTGGTAAAAGAAAAGAAACAGATTAGGAATAAAATGGTCAGTTTTCACAGGGGAGAGATCTGTACTGCGACCAGTGCTGTTCAACATATTCATAAATGATCTGGAAAAAAGGTGTACACAGTGAGGTGGCAAAATTTGCAGATGATACAAAATTACTCAAGATAGTTAAATCCAAAGCAGAATGCAAGGAGTTACAAAGGGATCTCAGAAAACTGGGTGACTGGACAACGAAATGGAAGATGAAATTCAATGTTGATAAATACAAAGTTATGCACATTGGAAAACATAATCCCAACTAAACATGCAAAATGACGGGGTCTAACTTAGCTGTTATCACTGAGATTCTGGAGTCATTGTGGACAGTTCTCTGAAAACATCCACTCAATGTGCAGCAGCAGTCAAAAAAGCTAATAATGTTAGGAACCATTAGGAAAGGGATCGATAATAAGACCGTAAATATCATAATGCCATCATATAAATCCACAGTACACCTACACCTTGAATATTGCATGCAGTTCTGGTTGCCCTGTCTCAAAAAAGATATATTAGAATTGGACAAGATACAGAGGAAAGGCAACAAAAATAATTAAGGGTATGGAACAGCTTCCATATGAGAAGAGATTAAAAAAAGACTGGGACTTTTCAGCTTGAAAAAGAGATGACTAAAAGGGGATATGATAGAGGTCTATAAAATCCTGAACAGTATGGAGAAAATGAATAAGTGTTTTTACTTCTTCACATAACAGAAAAAACAGGGGTCACCCAATGAAATTAATAGGCAGCAGGTTTAAAACAAACCTAAGGAAATACTTCTTCACACAACATAGAGTCAACCTGTGGAACTTGTTGCCCGGGGATGTCGTGAAGGCCAAAAGTATAACTGTCTTTGAAAAAGAATTAAATTGGCTCCTGGAGGATAGGTCCATCAATGGCTATTAGCCAAGATGGTCAGGGATGCAACCCCATGTTCTGGGTGTCCCTAGCCTCTGACTGCCAGAAGCTGTGAGTGGACAACAGTGGATGGATCAATTGATAATTACCCAGGTCTGTTCATTCCCTCTGAAGCACCTGGCATTGGTCATTATTGGAAAACAGGATATTGGACTAGGTGGATCATTGGTATGACCGAGTATGGCCGTTCTTATATTCTTATGATAGCAAAACAGTCTGAACTAGTCAAAAGGCAGGAGAAACTTGAAAAACCTGAAACTAGCTTAAAAGCTGTAAACAGACATTTAAGTCCTAACAGTCATTATCATTAAATCCCTGATGCAAGAAGAGTGAACTCTGGGATCTATCACTTGTTATGACACAGAATTTGTTTGGAGAGTGAAACTGAATATTCATGGCAAGACTATTGACTTTCAGACTGATTCAGGAGTAGACATTGCAGTCACCTCAGAAGGG
The DNA here is from genome assembly GCF_027887155.1 of Malaclemys terrapin pileata. Taxonomy (NCBI): domain Eukaryota; kingdom Metazoa; phylum Chordata; order Testudines; family Emydidae; genus Malaclemys; species Malaclemys terrapin. The sequence continues at coordinate 204,807,045 of NC_071506.1, read as the reverse complement.
ACTTACAGTCACCTACAACCATTCCCAGAGCTGAAGTTACCTGACATAGCTCTGACGAGCCCTGGAGGCATTCTGAACTGCACAGGCCATTTCACCATAGAAACAACTATGTATTTAGAAGGTATGTGGCCAAAGAACCAGAGACCAACCGCCTTCTCAGCTGCAGTGTGACAGCCATGATGGGCCTAGGGAGAAAGGAGGAAGAACATAATGGAATATTTGGTGATATTGGTCTTTTGAGAGGAGATCCAGTACAAATAACCTTAAGAGACATTGTTGAACCATAAAGTGTACATATGCTTTGCAGGATTCCTATCCCATTACTTTATAAAGTGAAAACTGAGTTAAAGAGAATCCAGGGGACTGGCATAAATGAGAAAAATCTCTGAACTAACACAATGGTGTGCCCCAGTGGTACCAGATACAAAGAAAAATGGAAAAATATGAATCTGTATGGATCTTAAAAGACTTAATTATGCAATTGTGAGAGAAAAATATCTGCTCCCAACACTGGATGACTTTCTCCCCTAAGTGAAAGGAACTGCAGTATTCTCCAAGCTGGATGCCTCCAGCAGATTCTGTCAAATTCCTTTTTGCCAAAGAAAGTGCTAAATGGACTACGTTTAATCGCACTCTTTGGGATATTTTGCTTTCAAATATTACCTTTTGGGATTACTAGTGCAGCTCACACTTTCCAAAGAAAGAGGGCAGAAATGTTAACACACACAAATGGAGTTGTAACTTTCATGGACAATATTTTGATCTATGGGTCTTTGATGGACGAACCCAACAAAACTGTCAAGGAAGTGTATTAAAGGATCTTATAGTGAACACATCTGGTGTGTCTCTCTGTGAGAAGTAAGCTCTGTAGTCAGTCTATAGCTGATATAGAAGCCCTAACTGCTAGCAGTAACCCTGCAACCTACCGTGCACAAGTAGTACATGACAGACACCTTCAGACATTTGGATGATCCTTCCATGATTGAACTGACAGTAAAATCTAACCCTACCTGTGGAAATAAACGTTGCTCCTGATTAAAGCAAGTATGGGCTATTTAGCATCTAATATGATGATGTTATTGAAAGCAGACATAACTATTAGTGGAGACAAGCACAAATTAGAATTCCAAAATTCCACCTGATTTTTTGAGAGGGGGGGAGTGTTGAAATAAGAGCCAAATCTGCATTAGAATGTCATGATTCAGGCCCATCTCTAGATGTGAGTGATTGATTTCATAGCATCAAATACAGATACAATATTTATAGGGGAAAAAAGTAGAATGAAAGTAATTAGAAAAGTTTTTTTGACATGGAGGAGTTCCAAAGAGTATCCAAGTACAGAAATAAGAGCAGCTGACTTTGTTTGAACATCAAGAAAGAGCTCTCCAACCTGGAGACTTTCATAAATAACCAACCCTCCACACAAATGGACTTTACTAAAATAAGACAGGAGATCTACATTACACACTTCACCTCTCTACAAAGGAAAAAGGACCGTAAGCTGTCTAAAATCTTACCTGCCACATGGGGCCACAACAGGGGTACCCCTAACTCACCCAGCAATATCGTCAATTTATCCAGCTACACACTCAACCCAGCAGAAGAGTCTGTCCTATCTCGGGGACTCTCCTTTTGCCCCAGCACCCCCACGAACATGATACAGTTCTGTGGTGATCTGGAAGCCTACTTTCGCCGCCTCCGACTCAAAGAATACTTTCAAGATAACACTGAACAGCGCATGGATACACAGATACCCTCCCACCAACAACACAGGAAGAAGAACTCCACATGGACTCCTCCTGAGGGTCGAAATGACAGTCTGGACTTATACATAGAATGCTTCCGCCGACGTGCACAGGCAGAAATTGTGGAAAAACAACATCGCTTGCCTCATAACCTAAGTCGTGCAGAACGCAACGCCATCCACAGCCTCAGAAACCACTCTGACATTATCATCAAAGAGGCTGATAAAGGAGGTGCTGTTGTCATCATGAACAGGTCTGACTACCAGAAGGAGGCTGCCAGACAACTCTCCAATACCAAATTCTACAGGCCACTTTCCTCAGATCCCACCGAGGAATACACTAAGAAACTGCACCATCTACTCAGGACACTCCCTACACTAACACAGGAACAAATCAACATACCCTTAGAGCCCCGACCGGGGTTATTCTATCTACTACCTAAGATCCACAAACCTGGAAATCCTGGACGCCCCATCATCTCGGGCATTGGCACTCTCACTGAAGGACTGTCTGGATATGTGGACTCCCTACTCAGACCCTACGCCACCAGCACTCCCAGCTATCTCTGTGACACCACAGATTTCCTGAGAAAACTACAATGCATTGGTGACCTCCCAGAAAACACCATCCTAGCCACCATGGATGTAGAGGCTCTCTACACAAACATCCCACATACAGATGGGATACAAGCTGTCAGGAACAGTATCCCTGATGATGACACAGCACAACTTATTGCTGAGCTCTGTGACTTTATCCTCACGCACAATTATTTCAAATTTGGTGACAATATATACCTCCAGACCAGTGGCACCGCTATGGGCACCCGCATGGACCCACAATATGCCAACATTTTTATGGCTGACCTGGAACAACACTTCCTCAGCTCTCGTCCACTCATGCCCCTTCTCTAGCTACGCTATATTGATGACATCTTCATCATCTGGACCCATGGGAAGGAGACCCTGGAAGAATTCCATCATGATTTCAACAGCTTCCATCCCACCATCAACCTCAGCCTGGACCAATCTACATGGGAGGTCCACTTCCTAGACACCACCGTACAAATAAGCGATGGCCACATTAACACCACCCTATACCGAAAACCCACCGACCGCTACGCCTACCTTCATGCCTCCAGCTTCCACCCCGGTCACACCACACGATCCATCGTCTACAGCCAAGCACTGAGGTACAATCGCATCTGCTCCAACCCCTCAGACAGAGACCAACACCTACAAGATCTTCACCAAGCATTCTCAAAACTACGATACCCACACAAGGAAATAAAGAAACAAAATCAACAGAGCCAGATGTGTACCAAGAAGCTTCCTGCTACAAGACAGGCCCAGAAGAGAAACCAACAGAACTCCACTGGCCATCACCTACAGTCCTCAGCTTAAACCTCTCCAACGCATCATCAGTGATCTACAACCCATCTTGGACAATGATCCCTCACTTTCACAGACCTTGGGAGGCAGGCCAGTCCTCGCCCACAGACAACCCGCCAACCTTAAGCATATTCTCACCAGCAACCACGCACCGCACCATAACAACTCTAACTCAGGAACCAACCCATGCAACAAACCTCGATGCCAACTCTGCCCACATATCTACACCAGCAACACCATCACAGGACCTAACCACATCAGCTACAACATGACCGGCTCATTCACCTGCACGTCCACCAATGTTATATATGCCATCATATGCCAGCAATGCCCCTCTGCTATGTACATTGGCCAAACTGGACAGTCACTACGCAAGAGGATAAATGGACACAAGTCAGATATCAGGAATGGCAATATACAAAAACCTGTAGGAGAACACTTCAACCTCCCTGGCCACACAATAGCAGATGTAAAGGTAGCCATCTTACAGCAAAAAAACTTCAGGACCAGACTCCAAAGAGAAACTGCTGAGCTCCAGTTCATTTGCAAATCTGACACCATCAAATCAGGATTAAACAAAGACTGTGAATGGCTATCCAACTACAGAAGCAGTTTCTCCTCCCTTGGTGTTCACACCTCAACTGCTAGCAGAGCACCTCACCCTCCCTGATTGAACTAACCTCGTTATCTCCACACTGATTTATACCTGCCTCTGGAGATTTCCATTACTTGCATCTGAAGAAGTGAGGTTCTTACCCACGAAAGCTTATGCTCCCTATACTTCTGTTAGTCTCAAAGGTGCCACAGGACCCTCTATTGACTTTGTTTGAAACTCTGTTTAAAAGAAATGCTAAACTTAAACTTTCCAGTGCCCTGAAGTCAAACATCCTCTCAAAGGAAGAGGCCTCTGGTATCTTTCACAAGGCTCCCAGAAAGGCTTTTAAATCTTGCCCTTCAGATTTTCCACTCTCTTCTTCCCATTGTATTTCTCCTTTGACACAAACTCTTTAAACAGTGAGTGCCCAGCACTCACTCTTTGCAGTGACAGCATGCCAATCCCACTGCATAAAATGTTGTGACACTTTAGTCCTGGGAGAGGCTGCTTCTAGTCATTGCACTGTGTGTGGAATGTTATTTATCAATAGAGATGGCAATATTTGAAGGCTCACTTCACTTAGGGCTGACTTCCCCAAAATAGTCTGCAGTTCTTAAGGCAAGAGGCATCTGTTTTCTGAAAGAGAACAAGCTGATTTTATCCTGAGTTAGGAATGTTTTTTTAGAAAGAAGTGGCTTTATCGGTGTGTACTGCATAGGACACTTCCCTTGAATACAACCACCACCACAAGGAATATGGAAAACTGTCCATTATCTAGCTGCAGTTCAGAAGTAACCCAGATGTCCCCTGGGCAATGTTCAAACTGAAGTGAGAGCTGGAAAGGAGATGGGATTCTCCCTGCCTCTTCTCTAGATACTGCTAAATCATTTCTGGCAAAGCCAAGAGAATTTATATTCTTGACTTCTAAAATCACTTTGGAAGAGCAGATATTACGCCTTTGGAATTCAGCAAGAGGGAGATTTTCAAAGGCATAACAAGGAGTTACGCACCCACCTTCCATTCAATGTCAATGAATACCTCGCAGCCAGGGCCGGCTCCAGATACCAGTGAAGGAAGCAGGTGCCTGGGGTGGTCAATAGAAAGGGGCGGCACTCCATCCGTTATTGGGGTGACACGACCGGGTCTTTGGCGGTGGGCACGTCCAGGTCTACGGCAGTGAGTCATTCAGTCCCTTTCCTCCTCTTCGGTGGCAGCTCAATTGGGTTTTTCTTTCTTTTCTTTTCTTTTTTTTTTTTTGCCGCTTGGGGCAGCAAAAAAGCTGGAGCCAGGCTGCTCGCAGCCCTTTGTGTCTTTGGAAGCCTCCCCTCAAATGAATTAGCCTTATTATTAATTTGCATCTCAGTAGCACCCACTATGTCCCCATGCATTGGAGAACACACAGATTTGCAGAGCTCACTAGAGGATTTAGACACACAATAGCCACTAAAATTCATGGGAGTGGTCTTTCAATGGGACTTGTGCGTCTAATTTAGAGCCACTTTTGAAACTCCAACCCTGTCTCTCTAAATCTCCTAGTCAGATCTGAAAATCACCACCACAGTCCTTGTCCCAAAGAGTTTAGAATCTAAGTTGACAAGTAACATATAAAGGGGGAGGGATTCAGTCACAACATGTCTAACTGTATAGAAATGTCACCAAATCTGCTAATTGCACCAGTGTGTCACATTCAATCATTTACCCTAGGGAATGGGGACTGTTCAGATAACATTATGTTGGATATATGGATATATGGCTGCCCCAAGTCTAATAGCCTCAAGTTAATTAACTAACAGTGCTATTTCACCTGACATCCAGAAGCCTTGTGAAGAAATAGTCACATTTTGCCTACTCCTAAATTCTGATATATGATTAATGACATCACTTGAATGGGCTTAATTTCCTGTTCTTGCCTGAGAGATGCTTTGCTGAATATGGATGACTACAGAGATATCTGCCACTGTGTATAATAATTTCAGCTGACAAAAACAAAAAAGTGTCAGGTCATGGAAGTAGAACTTTCCTCCAACTGAATCAGAATGCCTGCAAAAGAATATCATACACACCTGCTGTGCTGCACATAACTATGAAACTATAATGCCTTTGTTCTGTGTGTACTATGTTTTCAAATCAATAAGAATTCAGCCTGTGAGCAGATGTAATTGTTATACTTATAAGAAGCACAAGGGATCTTTATAGGGGAGAAGGCAAAAACGCCACATTTATTGAGAATACAGCAGTTAGCATATGCTTTTCAAACACACACAGATACTCCTGCCAGTTGATGTTTATAGTTACCAGTCCAGAGTCTGGATCAATCTAGTTGCCAGCCAGATTGGTCACAGAAGGGAGCCGGGCTCTGTCAGTCGTGATCAGATGCTCCTGGAATGTTGCAAGATGAACCCAAAGTCCCATAGCAAAGCACCCTGTTCTTATAGTCTTTTTTTCTCTGTTGAAGTCTATGGATTTTGCTGTGTCAGTTTGTGACCGGTTACTCCTTAAGTGATAAGAACAGGAGTACTTGTGGCACCTTAGAGACTAACAAATTTATTAGAGCATGAGCTTTTGTGGACTACAGCCCATTTCTTCGCATCCGAAGAAGTGGGCTGTAGTCCACGAAAGCTTATGCTCTAATAAATTTGTTAGTCTCTAAGGTGCCACAAGTACTCCTGTTCTTTTTGCGGATACAGACTAACACGGCTGCTACTCTGAAACCTGTCCTTAAGTGATGTATCTTTTGTCGTTAACATTCCAAAATAGGGTGACCAAATCACACAGGTGAAATATTGGGACGTGGGGGGAGGGGGGGAGGGAGGGAAAAAAAAAAAACGGCCGCCGGAGCACTATGCCCCGCCCCCCACCAGCTTGCCTCCACTCCGTCTCCACCTCCTCCCTCCCTCCAGCGCTTGCGCTGCCATACAGCTGATCAGCACAAGCCTGGGAGGGAAGGGGGAGGAGGAGGAATGCAGCGTGCTTGGGGAAGAGGCGGGGCCAGGGCAGGGATTTGGGGAGGGATCCAATGGGGGCAGTGAGGGGCGGGGCTGGGGGCGGGGCCAGGGGCGGGGCCAGGGCAGGGATTTGGGGAGGGATCCAATGGGGAAAGGAGGGGATGGAGTCGGTGCGGGGGGGGCGCTAGCCCCCTCCGGGCTCCACTTCGCCTGTGAGCGGAGGCAAAATATCGGAACAATTCACGTCCCGACCAAAGGTGGGTCGGGACACGGGACAAATAAGCAAATATCGGGACAGTCCCAATAAAATCGGGACGTCTGGCCACCCTATTCCAAAAACACTTCTGAGAGGGTCATCTGTCCTGGTTTCGATTTAATCAATTGTCTTTAAGGATGCCAGCCTTCACCTCAGGGTCGTCCATCTGCCCTTCTTCAATCATGGATGCGCGTTGATGGTTCTTTTGGCATCAACAAATCGCGATAATTGTCTTTGCTCCTCCTTTCTTGACCATCTGGTTAACAATGGCCTTCACACCTTATCTTTTCCTGATGCATGCATTCCTCATTCACACAAACAGTCTTTTACAGAGGCCTTCAGCTAGGATAACATTTTGGAAAGGATTATATGGTTACTAAAGGGATTACACAAGAACCTTACACAACTTAGTTTGCAATGCATACGAGAAGCAAGACCTTATAGCAAATACTGTAATGAAATCTTATCCTAAAACAAAAAGGTGACCATAATCAGTCATAAGGATTGTTCTGGTCTGTCCCTGCCCAGAGTCAATACCGACACTGGCAGTCTGTCAGATGCATTTTTATCAATGTCCCAGAGGGTCATTCCTTTCTGCTATTCAAAAAGGGTGGCTGGCAGGATTGAAATCAAATCATACATTAATTCTCATAGTACAATTATAAAATTCTGCTCCTACATAACGACACCCTTCTTGGGTCATAAGTGGAGACTGAACCCAGGATTTCTACGTTTACACTTACCGATTGCTCCATCACTTGAGCTAAAGGTAGGGTTGCCACTTGGCTGGTATTTGACCGGCGTGGACTGTTTTTTTTTTTTTTTCTTTTTTAATGGATTTGCCAGTTGCCAGAATAATAATTTAATCTGCGCGGGGGGGGGGGGGGGGAGGATTCTACGTGGATCTAAAGATTTGCATCATCATCACATACACTAGGATATCTAATGTTAAAAGTTTCTGTGTCCAGCTAAAATTGCTGCAGTGTTTCCACTTCCGCAATATAATATTTTCATGGGCAAATCAAAATATATATATTTGAAAGCAGGCTATATCTCCACAGAGGTTTCTGTCATCTTTGACTAGTGCCTGCTTTGCATCATGCATAGAATGATTAGTCAGGTGTGAGGGCCTCTCTGCCTATTCAGGGCATTCTTAAGTAGGTGATGACTAAACAATACATATATGAATGCATCGAACGCTTAAGCACATTGAACACTCCACAGGACTGAGCTCCAATGGGTCAAACATACAGACTTGTCTATATGTTCATTGTTCATGTCTCCATACTGATGTTTTCTATAATCTATCCAATCCCCTGTTCCTATTTCATATCTGCAAAGCCTATGGAGAGTTGAGTATCCCAATTAATGCTACACTGTAAAGCATTTCTGGTTTATAATAAAATATATTATTCAAAATGTAGATTTCCCTGATGAATACATCACCTGACTACCTCTCACCCCTCTATTACCAGGGCTTTACTCCATGCAGAATGGACTAGCCAAGAAATTAACTCTATATGCTCGCATACATGCAAGTCCCTTCTAAATGTTTCAGCACCATGCTGGAAGTTTGATAGTGACCCTCTGTCCAAGGAGCTGAAAGATCATGGTGTGTTTGGGGCTGAAGACGACACCACAGCATGCATAGGCAACCTGCGGGGAAGTAACTGAATAATGGTGGTGAAAACAAAGTTATCCCTTATTCAGACCTACTTGAATAATTATGAAGTTTGTCCACAAGAAAGTTGAAGGAATGTATCTCTTTGGATAGCTAAAATCTAAGAGCAATTGCAGAAGAAGTTCAGAGACAGACACAACAATATTAATCAACTACAGAGTAAATGGGCTCAATAATAGGAGGTTCTATGAATTTCAGACAGGTTCTGAAGTGAGTGACGGGAGAAACAGGCGTCATCTATCAAAACCTCAATTACTCCCAGGCTTGCTTCATGTCAGCTTTATGCCTTTTGCGTCAAAGGATTTGTTTGTTTGTTTCCCAATAAACTTGTCAGCTTCTGTAACAGCAATTTGATACATACATTGACAGATACATTCTCCAAAGCACTCCTTCCTGCTGAGGGACTGACAGCGAACCCTGCTACAACAAGAGCTGATGCTAACATGCCAGAGGATTCCCTGAGGGAATCCTTTGGGAAGCCGGAGCTAAGTTTGTATGTATCAATGACCTGTGGAGAGAAAGATGCCCTTAATAGAACAGTGTAGTTAAACACAACACCTTAAAGCCTGGAAATTCAAAGTTACACTGGAAGACATTTTCAAAGGCACAAAGGAAAGGTAGGCATCCACATCCATTGACTTGCAAAAGGATAAGGGGGGCAATGTTTACCCCCTCAACCTTGCCCTGCGCATCCGTTCTCTGTCTCTCTCTCATGCAGATCACTGGATCCCTCTGTAAAGGCCTCTGTAGACTGGTGTGGGGGGTGGAGTAGGGGGATGGCAGGGGAGGGATAAAGGAATGATGCTCCTGAGGTGGTTATGTGCTGTGATGAGCTGCCAAAATCTTAACAACAGGTTCCCTATAAAAAGCTCTGATTTAAGGGATGTGCCACAGTCAGGGCCGGCTCCAGTGTTTCTGCCGCCCCAAGCGGCAGGAAAAATAAAATAAAAAAAAAAAGCCGCGACCGGTGGCACTTTGGCGGCAACTCTACCGCCGCTTCATTCTTCGGCAGCAATTCGGTAGCAGGTCCTTCCCTCCGAGAGGGACTGAGGGACCCACCGCCAAATTGCTGCTGAAGAGCCAGACGTGCCGCCCCTTTCCGTTGGCCGCCCCAAGCACCTGCTTGCTGGTGGCTGGAGCCGGCCCTGGCCACAGTATGTATTTTTGTACTTTTCTCCACAAGAAGTGGCAATGCATTGAGTCATTGGGAGTCATACTTAACAATAAAAAATACGTCCGTATTTTCCTGGACGGTGATTTAAGAACCAAAAAGCCTGACATGTCCGGGAAAATACGGATGTACGTGAACCCTACCTAAAGTTCTTTTTTAAAAAGATGGGCCTGAACTAGAAATGAGCTCCGTTTCACATGTGTGGGTCCTCACCACTCCCTGGGGGTGTGCTAGGGTGACCAGATATCCCGATTTTATAGGGACAGTCCCAATTTCTGGGTCTTTTTCTTATAGAGGCTCCTATTACCCCCCCCACTCCCTGTCCCAATTTTTCACACTTGCTGTCTGGTCACCCTAGGGTGTGCCCATGTGTGGGTTCCATCTGCTCCCTGCCCCCCTCATTGAAGCAGGTGTGAAGAGTTACTGCCCTGGGAACTGCAGGGCACCAGAGGATGTGGGGCCAGCTGCAGACATGGGGGTGTGGGGCTGGCTGGTTTCGGGCAGGGCCGCCAGGGGGCGCGGCAGGAGCTGGCCGGAGACAGGGCAGGGAGTGAGGCAGGGGCTGGCTGCGGGTACTCACAGGGAGAGCGGCTCGGAGCAGCAGGACCCAGCCCAGGCCCAGCAGAGCAGCCAGGGACCTACCAGGTAGCAGCGGGAGCCCCAGGCCAGGGGAGCAGCAGCAGCAGCAACAGGGTCCATGCCCAAGGCCAGGCGGCAGTCCACATGGCTCCCGCAGTGCAGTGCCCCCGGCGGCCGGAGGAGGAATTACATCACTTCCCGGCCGGAGCCCATCAAAGCCGCAGTGCCCCCTCGCAGGAAAGCAGGTTAACAACCGGTTCTAAAACTGCTTCAAAATTTAACAACTGGTTTGCGTGAACCGGTGTGAAATGGCTCCAGCTCACCTCTGTTTACGTGCCCTTTCCACGCAGAAGAGGAGATCCACAGACTGAGGGGAGCTCTATATGCAGGTTTCCAAGGCACAATCAGGTTATTGGCTTTGTCATTTTCTATATGCCTGCTGTCAATCACAGCCTGTGTTACACAGGAGGTCCGATATCATGATCGTAATGGTCCCATCTGGCCTATGAATCACTGGAGTGAATACACTGAGGAAACTGATCCCAGAATCTTAATCCTATTTAGATATAGATACACGTGCCTCCTTCTCTGTGCACCTTAGCTCAGGGTCTCTGAACCAACCCCACACGCCAGCACAGAGAGGGGCTGAAGTAACAGGGACTCCCCCTGGCCAGGCTGTCACTGGGCCTCCCTGGGTGAAAGGATAAAGTCCCAGGCTGAATTATCTTTCCTGGGGAGTGTCCACAAAGATAGAGGGGAGACTGTGTACACCCAGAGCCTCCTGCTCCCCCACCCCTTCCCACAACAAGAGAGAGAATAGAAAAGCCTCTGTAGGAGACAAAAAGGATGGGAATGTGCCAGCCCTCCATTTGTGCAAAAGGGGTGAGATGTGTCCTTAGCAAGTTCGCTCCATCTACAGAGCTCGGGGGCACAATCTGGGCCATAGTTTTGTGAAATTAATAAAATGGCTACCATCCATCACTACCTCTGTGCCCTATGTACTGCAAATATTATTGCTTGTTTATTTTTCATGCTCAGTTCACCGGAGATATTAAAGATAGATAATGGTCTCACACAGCTGATGTTCATGACTGGGACTGGTGGGCATTTGGAAATTTAATGAGATCAAAATTTGTCTTTGGAAGCTGGATATCACAAAAAAAGGAAGAGATGTGTCAAATGGTAGCACATAGAAAGAGCAGTTAGACTAACAGGAAATATCATTAAGGAAACTCAAGAAGAATTTGTCTTAGAAATATGAAGCCCAAAGTATGGTTCATGTTTCTTTTCAAAAAGGGTACAGGAAGACCTCCATTCAGTCAATGTCTCACTGCTTAAAAGGTTTGGGTCTGAGCTGGATCTCATTTAAGTCTATAGGAATTTATTTCAGTAGGACCAGGACTGGGCACTTAATTAGGGAAATACTCAAATTTCTGCAGCAAATGGTTTCAGAGATATCTGCCGGAATAAATTCAATAGGACTGCTGTCAAAAGGGCTCTGTTTCTATTCAACAGCCTGAAATAGCCAGCTCCTAAGGTTTCTGTCAAATGAAAGGTCTTGATTGTCCTCTCACTTATACCAGCATAAGACAGAGGTTATGTCCTTAATCTAGGTCCTCATATGGTGTAAAATCAGCATAGTTTTTGGACTTCAATAGAACTTTGCTTATTTAGGCCATCTGAAGTCCTGGTCCCTATGGACTTACATCAGTATTCAAATAAATCTTAGTAAGAGGAGAATTAGGACTTAATTTCTTCTCATCTCCAATAAAGTATTTAAGCAGGTGAGTAGTCCCATTGCTTAAAGTTAAGCACCTGCTAAAGAGCTTTGCTGGATGTAGTGAATTTCCCCTGGTACTTTAGAATAAATGGAAATCAGTGTGTTTTGATATCACACTAAATATTTTTTTATTGTATTCTCAGTGCAGGCCTGTTTCAGTATCTAAATTTTCTTGATTTTCATCATGGGATGTTCATCCTGTTCTCATGGAGGTTAACAATGGACAAGCTCCCATTGACTTCAACAGAAGCAGGCCCTACCTTTGTATATACAAAAGAAATAGACCACCACACAATAAATTAAATTCACTGATGAGGTAAATGGCCATGGCCATTACACACAGGACTGAAAGAGAGTGTAGTAGGAATTGGATGTCAGTAATAGATTGACCAGAAAAGGAGGTATGCAGGTTGGACATGGATGCAGATTGCACCAGTGAGGCATTCAGTGGGTGGGCAAATCAAGTGCTTAGATGGTAAGGATGAAAACAACCAACAGAAGAAGATGATATGATAAAGCAGTTCCTGCCACTTTACTTTACACGCTTCTGATATCTACATCTGACCCTCCAGCAGTATAAATTAAGGCTGCACAGCTGGAGCGCAATGTGTCCATTTGGTCCAAGTTCAAACTAATAAGGCCTCAAGTTTCCCCATGTATAAAATAAATAACTACACCCCTATGCAAAGTGTTTTGAGCCCCCCCCTATGTAAAACACCCTGTTTAGGCTTCCTAAAAATATAATTTTCACAAAATAATCCCTGCATGTAATTCTATAGTCTAAAAAATTGAAAACCTGAAAAAACACTGTTCCCTCCTAGGATTTTTCTTGTTTTTTTTTTTTTTTTTTTTGCAGGCTAGTCCTGTATTTTGTCACCTGCCAAGATGAAGATTATCCCTTGGATTTTTAGATATCAAGAGATTAGCACTATAGAAACTAGCCAATGGAAGGAACATTCATGAGCCTCCCTCTGTAGTCATTAAACTAGCTTTCTGAATACATCAATTTACTAAACATGCAACTGTTTAAAAATAAATCAAGCCACCTCATTTCTGTTCTACCACATTAAATTCAAGACTACTTAATTAAAACTAATATTCAGTTTCAATGTGCCTGGTACAGAATGTGCTAAAGTACGAGAGTCACTTGCAGCAGGAAGTGTTGAAGGAACGGATAGGTTAAGATTACGTGTGCACTACACCAAACAAAATAGATACAGAAATGCAGCAGAGCTCTTTCAGATGAGTATCTGCTCAAAAAAAAAAAGCTCCAAATGGAAAGATACAAGGGAAAAAACAGCAAAAACTAACCTATAACCAGGAATCCAGTTGCTACAATGCCTGGGTTTGCAGACCACCTGAAAACAACAGCTCTAAGCTGTGTGATTGCTCCTGGCCATCTCAGTGTAGCATTAAGTCAGATGCTCAGTGAAAATCACTTAAAATGGTATCATTGTTAACTATTTCACTGCTGGCTAAAGCATGTAAAAAGGAAAGGGATGAGAGGAAAAATTTACATGATCTAGTCTGAGGCTATGTCTACACTGCAGCTTTTGTCAGCAAAACTTTTTTCGCTCAGGGGTGCGAATAAATCATCCCCCTGAGTGACATAAGTGACACTGACATAAGTGCTGGTGTGACAGGTCACCCTCCCCTCCGGGGTGCCACCCGATGAACTAGGGTACCACTGAGCCTGCCTACTACACCAGCCTGGGCTCCCATACATTGGCCTGCTGAGCCAGGTCCTCAAGCCTCCTCCAGCACATACAGGTAGGGACACACCCAGCTGCAAAAAGACACAGACACTGAGATCAGCACTGCATGGAAAGGCTTCAGCTAAGGAATTGCCCAGCACACAAGTGCACATCCCCTCTGGAGTCCAAACCCAAAATTGCATTGTCTTGCACTGCACAGAAAACTGTATAACGTAAGCTCATTGAATTTGCTCCCTCCCTCAATGTGGAGGAAGATATGCACAGCTTCTCCCCTCCCCTCCCCCCCCCCCGCATTATGAATTCCACAAACTGGTTTTAAAGAAAACAAAAACAAATTTATTAACTACAAAAGATAGATTTTAAGTGACTGTTAGGGATAGCAAACCGATCAAAGCAGATTACCTAGCAAATGAAACAAACACGCAAGTTACGCTTAATATACTAAAGAAACTGGTTACAATTTCTCACCCTAAATGTTGCTTTAGGCAGATTGCAGAGGTTCTTGAAGGCAAGCTGCTCTTGCTTGCAGCTTAAAACTGCAGTTATTTCTTTCACAGGCCAGACACCTTCCCAGTCTGGGCTCAGCTCTTCTCTCCTGCTCAGTCTATGTTTCCTAGATGTTACCAGTAGTCATCCTGGGTGGGGATTCAGTGAAGAACGACCCCTCATTATGTCACTCCCCTGCCTTAAATAAGTTTTACATATGGCGGGAATCCTTTTTTCCCCCAGGGTGGTTCCTCCCATTCTCAGTGGAAAAATACTGGTATTCTATCATGGAGTCCAGTACCAGGTGGCATGATCACATGACCCTGCAGTGTCAAAGCAGCGATGAGTCAAAGGCCATTTGCAGCATCCCAGGAAGGTGGGAGATTAGCATCTTCAAAGAGCTATTGTTCTCCCTAATGGTCTATTGACTTGTTTCCGGCTACCCAGCCAGATTGATTACATTTTGTCTGGTGGGCATTCCCCAGGTGCAAATACTTTTGTGGTACAGATGTATAGTCAATATTCTTAACTTTAGATACATGCATACAAATAGGATAATCATATTCAGCAAACCATAACTTTTCCAATGATCTCACATGCCTTATTTTGCATAAAACCCATCTTAGTTATGCCATATTCATATAATAAGAATATCTCCATGAAGAATATGGAATGTAGCGTCCCAGCTGGTGTGGACAGCACTATGTCGGCAGGAGAGCTTCTCCTACCGACATAGCTTCTGCCGTTCGTGGGGGCTGAAGTAGTTAAACTGATGGGAGAGCTTACTCCCATTGGATTAGAGTGGGTCCCTTGGAGAGTTTACAGTGTGGCTGTAAACTCTCTAGTGTAGCCATGCCCTGAATAATATCTTATTATGGCATCAGGAGTGGGTGACACCGCTTACATATTTTCCCCAATCAAGGATGAACCAAATCCAAGGAGCTTAGTAGGCATCAAGGAATTTATAACAGCAAAGAATAGGGCTCATCATTTCCTGAATAACCTCCTTCCAGAGGCAGATGATCCAGAATGAAGAGATGGCTGTGGCTGCCAATAAATACAGATACCAAACATTCAACAATGCAAACCTCCTGTGCTCTCTCCAACTCTCTACAACAGAGAAATCCCAGTTCTGGGTCAGAAATTGCAATGCCTTACTAATGCCAACAACCCTTATTCATGTATTATACATTTCAGTGGAGCTATTCCTGAGAAGATGTGATTTACTTCACATGCGTGAAACTTTTCAGGATCAGGCCCTTTATTGCAAAATAAAGGCTTCAGCTATTCAAATCTGACAGATTTAGGCATCATGGGAGGCATGGGGAGGAGAGGGAAAGACGACAGGTATTATACTAGAGAAAATAAAGTATGCCTTAGATCCTCCATATCTTTTGGCCCAGAACAACCTCAAACCAAGATCTATTGACACAGTGCAGCCAAGAGGATATGAGCACCATCACCACCAGGAGGCGTTGGAGATGGATTGGCCATGTGCTTTGGATGGAAACTGATTCCATCACCAGAGCAGCAATAAGATGGACACCTGAAGGTAAGCAAAAACAAGGCTGTCCAAAAACAACATGGTGAAGAGCTGTGGAAGCCGAGTTGAAAAACCTGGGGCACAGCTGGGGAAACCATTGAAAGACCTGCCAGAAACAGACAGGAGTGGAGGAGCTTCGTTGCTGCCCTAAATGCCAGAGGCGTAATAGGAACATCATGATGATGATGACGACGACTACTTGTTTTTTAAAAAGATCCCACAATTCATTGCCATTTTCCCTCGTGCTTTTCTTTTCCTCTCCAATACACAGGAAGGAGACATCTCTAGAGCAGCCTAAAATCCAACACTAAACACACAGTGCAGGCTTTAGGCAATTATTGATTTTGCTATTCAAGTAGAAAAAGAGTAGTTACCATAGCAACTCTGATACCACATGGTATGTACAATATCACTGGATCTAAAATAACCCCCCCCCCCTTTTTAAAGGCATAGACATTCATTCTTAAACTGCTGGCCCATGAAGAGGATTTTACTTTGGCTTTGTATGGGCATAGGTAACCAGACAAGAGACAAGGCATGGGAGAATCAGGGTCCTTGTTTGTGGCTGCTTCAAAATGCATTACTTTCCTGATATTACTTCGAACAGCCCACAAGATGCTATCCCTGACTCACACTGTGATGAAGCTGGAGAACACTTGATAAAGAGATTCTGTGCTTTACCCTCTATGGGATCCACTCGAAACTACACATGCATCATTCCTAAAAATGGCTGAGGAAGGGGACTCTCCATTGTCCTCAGTTTTACTGTCTTGCCGAGGTTCTTTTCTTTGTGACTGAAGAACTTAGACTTCTAAACTATTTGTCCACTGCAGGGTACACTCCCTGATGACTTCAATTAGAGTAACCAGAATTCTGCTATGGAGAAGCCTCTGGTTTACCAAAACACACACCAAGTTAAAACTGGTACAAGTGAGAGATGAATCAGGCTCGACGTTTATTGCATTTCTCCCTGACATTTTGTAAGCTTTATAAGAATGAGGGTGGAAACAACATATGGATTTTTGTAAAAAATGACATCACATTACAAAAATATCCCCCCCGCCCCAAAATAAACTACACTGCCTGTTTATTGTACTTAAATTGTACCTTAACAGCATGGGCCAAATCCTCAGTGTAAATCAGTGTAGCTACTCTTACTTCAATCAATCTTTGCTGGCTACACCAGCTGAGGGTCTGGCCCTATCTCTCAGAGAATGCCAGGAAAAGGAAATTGCTTACAAAAACGTGAGAAGGTACATCAGCATTTTGTGACATGTAGGGAACCTCTCAATAAAATCAAAGGCATTTCACATTCTGGTTTGCATACTGAGGCATTCCACAGTCCATGTCATAGCAGACAAGCCAGCATGTGATATGGCTTTATCTCCACTCAGAGGCCTGCCACACAGTAAAATAGGCTGCAGGCCTAACTGAAAAATGTTGTAATACATCCTGATAAGTAGTATCATGGAGCTACAGTCTATGCAGTTTATGACTGTAACTGTCACATGGCCAATAGGAGAAAATGTTACGGAAGTTTATTATATTTTCACACTCAAATAATGCTAAACCAGTCTGGCTGAAATGTACGATATTTGGGCAGAGAATAAAGATGGAAAATTGCACTCCAAAAAAAGGTATTCATTTAACAAAGTTAAAAACTGAAAAATTGTTGGAGATGTGGGGGTTAGAAATGGAAGTTGCAATTCAACCTTATAGGTAGCTTGCTCTGCCACAATAATATTAGACAGAAAAAGAAGACAAGAGTGTGCGCGCACATGCATGCACACACACTACGAACTAGATTCTTCTGACTGAACCCAACTCCACTTGTAGAGTCATACAGACTACCTGTATGTCTTACTCCTCTAAGGGGCTTGGAGCTCTGAGCTAGCCAGACCCCTACAAAGTGAGTTGGGCTAGCCAGAGCAATTAGGGCCAGGCCGGTCAGGTAACATGTTTATTCAGTGCAACTACTCTGTGAGAGCTTTCACTAGGAAGACACTTATGGAATCCTGGCTGGATTTTTAAGTTGCCCTGTCCCTCCAGGTTGAATCCCCTCTAATGGAGCCATAGATTTGTTACACACCTGGCACACAGTTGTTGCTCATTTGGGCACTTCTGGCTCTGTGTTTGGAAACATGAGCAAGATCAGAGACTATAGAAGAAGTTGGCTTTAAGGATGGCTTTGGAGATGGAGAGGGAAAACACATCAGGCAAGAGATAAGGAGTTGTTCTAAGTATGAGGAGTGGCATGAAAGAAGACATGAGGGCAAGCACGGGGAAAGGAAATGAAGGGGCATCTTGAGACAGGGTTGGATGAAATGAAAGCAGAGAATTAGGCTGGGGCCAGGTCATATGGGGCCTTGAATTGCAGGAGCTGGATGTGTTAAAAAGCAGAAAGGCAATGAAGGAATTTGAGGAGAGCAGTGAAATGCTTGCAGCAGCAGAAGTAGGCGTAGATAAGTTTTGAATAGAATGAAATGAGACAAGGAAAGAAGCAAGGATGCCAGAGAGGTTATCGCAGCCAAGGTGAGAGACTGCCAAGAAGTGGACAAGGATTTTATAGCAGTGATGATGGGGAGGAAAGGGTAGATTTTGGTGACATTAAAGAGGAAGATGCAATGGCATTTAGTAAGATCCTAGTTATGAAGGTGAAGGAGTAAAAAATAACAGCAAGCATTGTAAGCCTAAGTGACTGGGAGGATAATGAAGTGACAGACAAGGGGAGGAATGGAGAGGGATTATAAGGTAAGATGCAAAGTTCAAATGTTGACATCCTGTGCCAAATCTATCCACGAAGCCAAAGGAGTTACAACAGGAATAGGTTTAGCCCACTGGGTTTGAAATAGTGTGAGACTGTCTAGGAGAGGATAGCAGAGTGAGCTGGAGATACAAGGAAAGACATGGGAAGTCAGGTGTAGAGAGAGAATCATCACAGAGGTGGTAGTTGAAACATAACATAGTAGTATAGATACTAGGGCAATGGATGCTCTAGAAGTACTTAAGATGGACAGATATTATAAATGAATAGACTGTTCAATATCTCCTAGCTATACTCAGGTTGATCAACTGCTTGAAGCCTGAAGTTTCAAAGATCCATTACATAATGCTAATCTCAGTTAGTATGCAGATGTTATGTTCAGTAAATAAATGGTTATTAAGCCTATGTTAATAGAAACATGCAGATGAGAGAGAGAGAAAATACATGAAGAGAGATGGACAGAGATACAAATTAAAAAGTTTACCATATTTAGTAGACACACACTGATCTGCCAAGGTACAGCTGAAAGATATAGGTCTCTCTCTCTCTTTTTAATAGCAATTTCTGTTTTCTAATAAAGTTCAAAATTGACTTCTATATGCTCTAAGGGGATATTTTTTTCCAACAAAGATATACTTTCCCCAATAATTTTATGCTCATTTTCAGCCCACAGGCTGTTGAACAAATATATAGATGTGTCTTCATAATTCACTTGGCTGGCAAAGTTGAAAATTTCTATCAGCCAGTAAATATTTTCTGTAGAATAGTCTCCTCCTTTCTGGAGTTTTTCAATCAGGTTTTTTTAGCTGATTGTTTTTCGGGGATGGAGAGGGTGTTGTTTCCAGGGATGTGTGTGGTTGTCTTGTTTTATTTTATTTTGTTGCTAAAAGTAGGACAATAGGGAATGTTTTTTAGAACAATGGGGAAACTTGTTAGCTGCCGAATATACGCAGTTATAATTTGTGTGTTTTAAACTATTCTCTGATGCTATTTTGGCTTTGCTATACTGTTTGGGCCCAATTCTACAAATCCTTACTCATTCAAACAGTGCTTATTCACACAATTAGTCTCATTGACTTCATTGGCACTAGTAATGTGAGGAAAGCTTTTTGGAATTGTGCCCCGCATACAGGAAACCAGTGGCTGCTATAAGACACTACTTGTGTCTCAGATTCTAAGCTCTAGTCACAATTCTCTGGTGGAGAAAACTGGTTTGAAATCCATATCTTTGATTTCTGTTCATGAACATAGGTGCCTCCGAAGCTGTACTGGCACGATTCAAAATAAAACATCAATGACAGTCTATTTTTTTAATAGCACAATCTATTTATCCGATATCAATTGCCTACAACAATGAAAATTTCAGGTTCTTATTACTTTCTGCTTCCCCTCCCACAAATGACCTCTCAATTTCCGTTGATTTCAATGGGACCTGAAGGTTGCACAGCACTCACAGGATCAGGCCCCAGAATTGTTTCAAGAGAAATAATTTTCTGTCTCCTCCTCAAAATCGAGATAATCAAACTTTGTAGATCCAGAAGCTGATGCTGACAGAGCACCAAGAAGCAACTGAAAAATTCTTTAGGAATAAATGTGAGCAGCAAGGTGCTCAGTGCAAAAGAGCGACTTTATTATCTCAATCAGAACCCAGCCTGCTGTTTGCTAGTATCATGGAAACAGAGCTGTGTCGGATAGATATCTATTTACTAGACTGCTGTCATAAAATTGATGCAGGTGACTGTGTAGGGAGAATGTAAACCTTCTCTCTGGGAATCTGATCACTGTATTGTTTATGGCAGGAAAGCTGTAGCAAAGAATTTTTATTTTTGACTTCACTGATCAATAAAGACCAGGTGCAATAAACATGGTACCCTGGGCATACCATACAATGCCACAACAGCTATGGAAAATCTTTTTGTTCAGAGTGCCCAAGGTCTTAGTCAGGCTTCCATAGTGCAGAATCCAGACAGATATTATTCATTTATCTATTCACACTCCAGAATACCATCCCCCCTGGAGGCGGAGGGAGAGGAGAGTAACTAGAGTCTGTTGGTCTTTGTTGTAAAAATGGAAGACAATGAAGGAAGAATCATGTCCCGTCTGTAATGTACCAACATATAAATTAGTCACTACAGACCAAGGCTCTGTAAGATATGTGCACTACAACCTTTTAATTGAACTAATTTATGAGCTTGTTTCATGGTCCAATGTGTCAATTAGTCATAAGTTAAAGGGTTTGTTCTTTACAAGTCAGGAAAAACTCAGCTCCCACCTCTCGGCTTTGGGCTCTAGGCACAAATGGCAGGAAAGGAAATATTTTCTCTCTACTTGTTAGTGCATAATATTCCTTTCACATGTCGATGTCACTGAAGCAGACTTCACCCAATTCGTCAGCCTGCAGGCAAAACAATAACCTGTGTGCCTCTTGTAGTAAGTCAGAGAGTTAGAGTAAGGATGTGAGGTGCAGAAAGTTAAAATGCAAAATTCTAAGCTAGCCAGGAGGTGATGGTTTTCAAACTCTAGGGCATGCCCTAAAACCTCTGTGCTAAATGGAGGCAGAAATCTGTTGATCATTACATTCAAGGGACCCTAGAGAATTACTTTTTCTGCTTTTATATAACAGTTTACATTTTGCTTGTTAACTCTAGATGCTTTACAGTGTTAAATACAAGCCAGTAGATGAGAGACCTCAGAAATCACTGAAAATAGAGGTGTCATAATGACTAACACCCTAATGCAGAGGGCCTGTGGGGAAATTAAAAGGCACAACTGAAGTGGAAGAGGGCATGATTTCAAAGGGGGGTCTGGGCTCCTTTGCAATGGCCCAGATACTGTACTGCCTATATTACTCCTTTGTTAGAGGGGTAGGCCATCCATTCCTCTAACAAACAGACAGTGCCCCGGCTCCCACAGCCCGGAGATCCAGGGGCCCGAGTGGGCTGGGCAGCTCCCACCGTCTTCAGATCCACCAAGTCCTGGCAGGAGGTTTTGGTTTTCAAACTCTGGGGCATGCCCTAAAACCTCTGTGCTTAATGGAAGGCAGAAATCGGGGGGGGGGGGTGGAGAGAGCATGTGACCCTGGGTGTTCCCCCACGAGCCACCCCTTTTTTCCCCACCCAGTGGTTTGAGCATTGGCCTGCTAAACCCAGGGTTGTGAGTTCAATCCTTGAGGGGGCCACTTAGGGATCTGGGGCAAAATCAGTACTTGGCAGGGGGCTGGACTCGATGACCTTACGAGGTCCCTTCCAGTTCTAGGAGATAGATACTCCACTTGCCCTGTCTGTAAGGAGAGGAGCAATCATGAAGCAGAAAGTTACATGCTCACATTCCATCTAAATTACATTAAAACAATGTAATATCGGCTGTTAAGAAGGCGATCCTGTTCTAATAGTACCCACTAGATAAAGAATGAGATCTTAAGATGTTTGAAGAAAATTTTGATAGCATTCTGTCTGCCAAGGACAACAGTTGTGCTTGTGAAATCTACTTCTTTATTGTTTTGTCTTTATGGTCCCCACTTCTCTATTGTTTATCTGTATGGTCTCTGTCTGGTTCTTTGGTTGTTTCTGTCTGTGACATAACTAATGTTGCAAGATTTAAATCAACTAAGGTGGTGGGGTCTGATTGGATAAAGAATTATTTCGCAATATGCTAAGATTGGACAAAGAATTATATTGTAATATTTTAGTAAAATTATTGGTTAAGGGATAGCTAAGCAGGACTCAAGTTTCATGATATAAACTGAGGTCCAAGAAAGAGACCAGCTGGGAAAGGAAGGAGAAAGAGAACTCGCCTCCAAGACACAGCCCAAGATCAGAGCTGCTAGAATCCTATGCATGACCATGACATGCAGTAACTAGAACCCAGATGAGACCAACCTTGCCTGGCCAACAGGGAAAGTCTGCCTGCATGATCAGAATTGGTGAGCATAGGATTGTAAGCTTAGTGTGTGTATTCTCCTTGGTGATTGTTAATAAATAGAGGTTAAGGATATTACTGTAAAAGGCTCTTTCACTGGTAAAAGGTCCTGCAAATCCACAGAAGAGTACGCCCTGGGAACTGGGTGAGAGTGGGTGCCCTAGAGTGTGCAGGTAACAAATTTGGTGGGGAATGCAGGCAACCTAGGGTCATTTAAACCAAATTGATCTAGCCTGACAAAATAATAGCAGCAGAATACTGGTGCCATTTTGTCAAAAAGGGTTACTGCCTGCTTGGCAAAATGTCCACCCTGAAACAACATGTGGAAAAGAAAACAAAAGGAAAGGGACCAGGATGAGTAGGGGTTAGCTGAAGAACTCACCGTCCTTGCTAAATGGATAGTAGGACAAGGTCCATGCCCACGAGGCAAGATTCTTTCCAGGGGAGGGATTCCCTTGAGTCTGCTTGTAAGAGATGTGAAGCATTCTGTAAGTACGTGAAGCCAAAACCAAAGAAAAAGGACTGTAAAAGCAGCAGCTGCCTGGGCATTATGGAAAGCTGTCACTAATCTCTCCAGCCCAGTAGCACCCCAGGAGAGGCAATTGTAGGATTACAAATTGGAGTTGGAAATAGTTAAGGATAATTTGGCTCAGTATAAGGCATCTCAGTGTGCCAGTGGAGCTTCAGCATTACAGAATGCAACAGCTTTACAGGAGAAAAAAAGAGTGTGAGAACTGAACCTAGAAAACCTGATTGGGGGAAGTAGCCACATTGCAAATGAAGCTGGGGCATGCTAAGGCAGCTGCCAGAATAGATTTACACGAAAATAAGGATCCGGCCCAGACAAACACCAACAATACAGTCTAAAGGCAGCAAACAGAGAAACTAGAAAACATGTTGGGAATCCAGAGGGGCATAGTAGCAGGAGTAAGAGGAGGAGTAAATGTGGGCACCAGGGATACAGATACCTGGGACAATATTTGGAAGGGGGATAGTTGGATCGATCCCAAACAGACAGCTCTTGGATGGTCATGCCCAACCAATGCTTTTCCTGAAGGGCCCTATGCCCCTGTAAAAAGGGAATTGCAGGATTTGAAATTAAAGGCGCAACAATTCAATCCTGTGGCTCCAGTTACCATTAGGGGGGTAACAAAAACAGAACCTGACCCAAATAATGCACCACAAGAAAGAGAAACAAGGCAAAGTATTACAGAGAGTTCCAATTTTACCCAAGAGCAGGTATGAGCAACTGCTCAGTTATTGGGACCCCTAGATAGGGATGTGGGTCTGGACTGGATGGTGAAGGTGTTGGTGCAATCCGAGTGGAGGCTGGCAGACTGAGGTTTTAGCCCAAGCATGTATTAATGCTTCAGACTGGGCCCTGAAGAGCAGTTAGGTGTGAATGGTGTTCTTGCTAGAGGATGAGAAGTAATTAAGGCAGTGATGTCGGCCCAACAATTGGGGAAGTTTTTTTATGTAGCAGAACAGGGCGGGCCCCTGTGAGCCCTTGGAGTTTTATCTTATTAAAAAGGAGGTACTGGCCATGGCTGCTGGGGTGCTGCCAACGGTATTTGGTAACCCCACCCTCCCCGATTTTAATACATTAGCTTCTAAGACTGCATTGTTAGATGGTTTGAATTCAAAAAAGAAGGTGATTTCAGGATCCATAGATCCAGTTAGGAGGGACCGCGAGTTAAAACAGGACATTTTTTGAGTGACTAGTTTTTTGAGACACGCAGGGATGAGCAGGGAAAGGAAATAAGGATAGAAGAATGGAACCTGTCCAGGACCCCCGGCCAAAAAGGGCCCAATGCATTCTGGCACGTTACAAGAAGACGACGGGGAGGTGCAATGGGCAGCAGAGGAGCAAAAGGAAGAAATGGATATGAGTATCAGATACAGAAGAGAGGATATATGGCTGAAAATGGAAAAGGTACATTGAGAATGGAGGCATGGAGGAAACTCATGATGGGAGGAGAACTAAAAGAGAAATGGGATGGGAAGCCCACAGGTGAGTCACTGTAGAGGGTTGTCCAGTTAGAGAAGCAAGAGGAATTGACGGACGGGGCTCCTGTAACTCCTATAATGGGCCCCGAACCGTTGGCATCACCCTGATAGGGGTGCCCGCCTCCCCAGACTCCCATTGAGGTAGTGGCCCAACTTCAGTATGACAAATAGGAGAGTCCCATTCTAGGGGCAATAATGGGGAGATTGCAAAAACAAACATGCCCCGCTATGTTATTGACATTGGTGTATCAGTATGTGTGCTTGGAGAGGAGGAGGTTACTCACTCTGTTCAGTAACTGACGTTCTTTGAGATGAGTGTCCCTGTGGGTGCTCCACTCCAGGTGTTGGTACGTCCCTGCGCCTTTGCTCGGAGATTTTTGTAGCAGTACTCGTACCGGCCACGCATGCGCAGAGGCTGCCCCCCCGCTGTGAGTCTAGCTTAATAGTACGCATGCGTGGCCGGTCTTCTCAGTTCCTTCTCTACAACGTAGGCTACCCCAATTCCAAAGTAGAGGGGAGGAGGGTGGGTAGTGGAGCACTCACAGGGACACCCATCTCGAAGAACGTCAGTTACTGCACAGGGTGAGTAACCTCCTCTTCTTTGAGAGAGATGTTCCTGTGGGTGCTCCACTCCAGGTGACTTAAAAGCAATGTGTCTCAAGGAGGTAGGGACTTCGGATCTGATAGGAATGCCATAGATAGTACAACCCTGCCCAAATGTATATCAGGGAGAGGGCCTTGAGTAAGGGCATAGTGTTTAACAAATGTGTGTTCAGAGGACCAAGTGGCTGCTTTACAGATATCAGCCAGGGGAACTTTGCCTAAGAATGCTACAGAGGCAGCCAGAGATCTAGTGGAGTGCATTCTGATGCCGTCTGGAGGTGTAACCTTCTTCATCTGATAGCACAACCGGATGCACTGAGAAATCCAGTTTGAAAGTCTCTGGGTAAAAATTGGAGTACCTTTGGAACGCTCCGCGATGGAGACAAAAAGTCTAGAAGAGTTTCTAAAAGGTTTGGTTCTATCCAAATAGAAGAACAAGGCCCTGCGTACATCTAATGTATGCACTGTGGCTTCGAACGAGTTCGCATGTGGTTTCAGAAAAAAAAAGGTTGGTAGGTGTATCGGCTCATTAATGTGGAATGACGAATGCACCTTTGGAAGAAATTTGGGGTGTAATCTTGGACGGTAGTCTTGTCTTCGAAAAATAGCATATATGGTGGATCTGCCATAAGAGCTGCTATTTCTCCTGCCCGTCTGGCGGAGGTAATTGCCACTAAAAATGCTGTTTTCATCGAAAGGTGTAAAAGGGAGCACGTGGCTAGGGGTTCAAATGGTTGTTGAGTTAGGCAAGATAGTACTAAATGAAGGTCCCACGGGGTGGTAGGTGGTTTAATGTCTAGGTATAGGGCTTGGAGTCCCTGGAGGAAACGCTTGGTGATTGGATGAGCAAAAACAGAAGCATCATCAATTTTGTCATGAAAAGTTGTAATAGCAGCTAAATGGACTCTGATGGAGCTGAAAGAAAGGCTGGATCGCTTAAGGTCCAATAGATAGTCAAGTATGAGCGAGAGAGATACCGATGTGGGACAAAGTTGTTTAGCTGAACACCAATGTGTGAATTGTTTCCACTTTCGTAGATAGGTGGTGCGAGTAGATTGTGTTCTGCTATGTAGGAGCACTCTTTGAACTTGTTCAGAGCAATCTAGTTCGCTTTGGGAGAACCATGTAGGAACCAGGCTTTGAGGTGAAGCATGGACAGGTTGGAGTGGAGAAATCAGCCGTGTTGTTGTGATAGGAGGTTCGGGATGAGAGGCAAAGAGATTGGTGGTCGAATTGACATTTTGGTGAGGAACAGAAATCACGGTTGTCTGGGCCACAACGGGGCAATTAGGATCACCTTGGTACGGTCTGTTCGTATTTTTTATCAGGACCCTGTTGAGAACCAGTATCGGGGGAAACACATAGAGTAAGTTTCGTGCTATGGGATCATGAATGCGTCTCCCAGGGAACGTTTGCCCAGTCCCGCTCTGGAGCAAAAGTCGAACTTTTCTTGTTTTTTGCAGTTGCAAAAAGGTCTGTGGTTGGGTGACCTCAAATGCGGAATATGTTGTGAATGGTTTTCTCGTCTATCTCCCATTCGTGATCTCAGGGAAAGCGCCTGCTTAGTTCGTCCGCTGTGGTGTTCATCACTCCGGGAAGATAGGCAGCTGATACCCGGATGTTGTTTGCAATGCACCAATTCCAGAACTTCATAGCCTCGGTGCAAAGCGAGTGGGATTGAGCTCCTCCCTGCCTGTTTACATAGAACATGCATGCAATGTTGTCTGTCATTATGCGTACATGGTGATTCCTGATTAGTGGAAGAAAGTGATGGCACACATTGCGAATGGCTCAAAGTTCTAGGACATTTATGTGCAGAGAGGTCTCGGTTGAAGACCATAGCCCCTGGACTGTGTGGTGAGACATGTGTGCACCCCAGCCTGTCAGAGATGCATCGGTAGTCAGTATGAGGGATGGAGCCTCCTGAAGAAAGGGGACTCTAGACCAGAGGTTGGAGTGAACTGTCCACCACAGTAGAGAATCTTTGACTCGGAAAGGTATGGAGAGAGTCTTGTTTAGAAAGTGCACATTCGGTCTGTAAACCGTGGCCAACCACGCTTGGAAACACCTCATGTAGAGGCATGCATTTTGGACGATGAAAGTGCACGAGGCCATGTGACCTAGTATTTGTAGACAGTCACGGACAGTCACCTGGGGACTGTTGCGAATTTTTGTGGCCAGTCGGCTTACGAAGTTGAAGCGGTCGGGTGGAAAAGATGCCAATCCCGTCTGGGAGTCGAGGTATGCCCCTATGAACTCCAGATGGGTGGGGCATAATGTGGATTTGTTTTTGTTTATTTGCATGCCTAGAGGTGGAAACAATCAACGGTAAGCCGCATGGATCGGAGAGCTTTGTCGAACGTTGAAGCTTTGAGGAGGCAATCGTCGAGGTAAGGAAATATTACGACCCCTTGTTTTCTGAGGTAGGCAGTAACTACGGCTAGGATCTTGGAAAAAACACAGGGGGCTGTGGACAGTCCGAAGGGGAGAACCCTGTATTGAAAATGTGTTGAGCCAAGAGTAAAATGTAGGAAGCGTCTGTGGGCCGGGTGTATAGTCACATGAAAATAGGCGTCCTGTAGTCGAGGGCTGAAAACCAATCGCCCTGCTCCAGCGCTGGGATTATGGTGGTGAGAGTAACCATCTTGAACTTTTGCTTTTTGACAAATTTGTTGAGCCGCCTGAGGTCGAGGATTGGTTGCCATCTCCCAGTTTTCTTTTCTGTTAAGAAATAATGGGAGTAAAAACCCTTCCCTTTGTGTCGTTCTGGCACAATTTCTATTGCTCCGAGTTGAAGGAGATGTTGCACTTCTTGGAGGAGTAGTCGCTCGTGAGAAGGGTCCCTGAAGAGGGATGGGGAGGGTGGGGGATGGGAGGCAAGGAGAGGAAGGGGATGGCGTATCCAATTGTAACCACCTCTATAACCCACTTGTTGGAGGTAATGTTCTGCCATTGGTGGGAGAATGGTTGTAGGCGGTGTCCAAAGATATGTGTGCTGGCTGAAGTGGGAACGCTGTTTTCTAAACCCTCGACCAAGGCTTCAAACCTGCCTATTAGTTGGAGGGGGTTGAGGCGCCCCCGCAGAATTGGGCCGACGACGCTGGAATCTTGGTCTCTGGCGTTGTTGTTGATGCTCCTGTGGTCTATGGGAGTGTTGTGTATATGCGGGGTAGCGTGGACGTTGGTAAGGTTGGTATCTATATTGCCGTCTTCTGGTCGTAGGTGTCTGGAGACCTAAGAACTGGAGGGTTGCCCTTGAGACCTTCATTGAGTGAAGCAAGTCGTTCGTGGCGGAAGCAAAAAGTTTTTCACCATCAAAGGGAAGATCTTCAATGGTGCTCTGGACCTCTCGAGGAAAGAAAGAGGAGGAGAGCCATGAACCTCGGTGCATGACCACTGCTGTGGCGGTCGATCTTGCTGCAGTGTTGGCTACATCGAGCTTGAAGAGCGGTACGTGATATGATTTGTCCCTTGGAAACCAGAGCTGTGAATTGTTGTTTTTCCTGTTCTGGGATGTCGTCAATAAAGTCCATGAATTTATTATAGTTTCTGTGGTCATATTTTGCAAGAACTGCAGTATAATTAGCTATACGAAATTGTAACATCGAGGATGCATATACTTTACGACCAAAGAGGTCCAAGCGTTTACTTTCCTTGTTGGCTGGGGTGGATCAGGAATACTGTTGTTTGGCCCTTTGGTTCACTGCGTCTACTACTAACGAGTTTGGCGCTGGATGGGTAAAAAGGAATTCAGAGCCCTTAGAAGGGATGAAGTACTTCCGATCTGCTTGTTTATACGTAGGTAGGCTTGTAGCTGGAGTCTGCCAGATGGACTTAGCAGGTTCTAAAAGGGCTACTTTGATTGGTAAACCCTAGAGGAAGAAGAGGGCTGTAGGATGTCCGTTAACTCATGCTGTTGTTCAGGGACTTTCTCCAGGTTAATTCTCAAGTCACTGGCAACTCTTTTAAAGAGGTCTTAGAATTTTGCGGAGTCATCCGACGGTGTTGGGGGAGGGGGAAGTAAGGCTTCTTCAGGCGTTACCTCCGGCTCTACTAGAATAGGAGCAGGACTTGGTTGATCCTGCAAGTGTGACGGTGCTGCCTGGTGTCTTGTGTCATTGGCAGGTTCATCAGGTGGTGGTGCTAGACTGGTGTTGCGCCTGGTTGAGGTGGCGTAGCGCGTGTGTTCTCGAGGGTACGATGCCCATGGTGCCCAATATTGCCATGGTGGTGGGTGGGGCATAGGTGGTGCCATCCAGGGGTTCACCCCCCAGGGGGAAGGATCCTGAGAATAGGATGAGGTAATTTTTCTAAAACCTCTGTTGACTGGGGTCTGGGGATGGGAGTGTTGATACGGAGAAAAACCCTCCTGTGGTCCAGTTTCCTCCTCACTGGAGGAAGGCTGTTCAGACCCTGACTCTGCCATTGAAGAGAAACAGGCATTCAGCAGGGGAGACTGCAGGATAGGTGACACCAGCAGATCTCTTGCCTGAGTAAATTGAAGTGGTGAGGCTCCTGCGTGAGATGAAGGCTGTGCAGGAGGGAGTTGCAATGAGGGAACATTCCTCTGAGCCGGGGTTTTGCTTCTTGGCTCCCTGCCAATCAGTTCCACAGGTGCTGGTGCCGGGTGGGCAGCATCAGCCTGCAGGGGGTCAGGCAGTGTGTGGAATGTCAGCACTGCGTCCGTCGCGGTGCCGAACGGTGCCAGAAGAGAGGCAGGCAGCTGAAAGCCTGAAGCCTCGGCACCGGAGCTTCGCGCCGCAGCCTCAGGAGGTTTTCGCGCGGTGCCGGAGGAGCCCAGCTTGTCAAATGTGCTCAAGCGGGGGAGCACAGGCAGGGAAGCGGTAGATCTGCCCAGGGAGGGCTTGTGTCTCAGGGTTTCCTTTGAAGATGACAAAAGGTGCCCTTTCTTTGCAGATTTCTTGTGTTTCTTTGAGGCGGGGGAGCTGTGGTGGGCAGCGGAGCCGGAATCAGCGCTTGGGTCTGAAGCCGCACCTAGGGATTTCTGGAAGAGGAGCAGTTTCAGTCTAAGTTCCCTGTCCTTCCGTGCCCTGGAGCCAAGTTTGCTGCAGTGGGCACATTTTTGAGGAATGTGGGTCTCCCCCAAACATTTTATACAGTGTGAGTGGCCATCTGACAGCGGGATAGCCTCCTTGCAGTTAGAGCAGCGTTTAAAGCCTGTGGAGCCAGGTATGTCTGAAGCGGCTGCGGCTGACAGGATTTTTTTTTTTAAAGATAAAAATGGTAACTAACTATAACTAACAACAAACTAACTAACTAGAAGGGTAATTGTAACAAGAGAAAGGAATTTCCTAACGAGTCTGCTGAGCTCCGTCTCAGGCCGGGGACGGTAGAGAAAGAACTGAGGAGACCGGCCACACATGCATACTATTAAGCTAGACTCACAGCGGGGGGGACAGCCTCTGCGCATGCGTGGCCAGTACAAGTACTGCTACAAAAATCTCCGAGCAAAGGGGCAGGGACACACCAACACCTGGAGTGGAGCACCCACGGGGACATCTCTCGAAGAAGAACAGTGGCTTCCTGGGACACTGTGGAAACAGACAATTCAGCGTAACTAACATCACATATAGTGAAAGTACTAATCACAAGACTGATCCTGACCCATATAGAAAATTGGGATTCCTGGGTAAAATATTGTGTTCAGAAGCAGGATCCAATTGGGAATGTGGGTAAGGAGGATGGAATATTGGGAATTCCTTACCTTCACAATGGGAGACTCATTGTGGATTTAGTCAGTGGGATCCTATGGGCAAATAGCGAAGAGCCAGCAGAAACATCCACCTGCTTTATTAATGCTATACATAGGTGTGCAGCCATAAAGTCCCTGGAAGGAGGGCAAGCAAAAGAAGAGGACTCATAGCTGAAAAAGTTTCCTGGGGTATGGGGTGAAAATAAATTAGAACGTGGAAAGATTGACACAGAGTTTTTAATTCGAGAACCTGACCTCCCACCCTCCCTCCACAGCATCAATACAAGTATCGTCAGGAGGGAGAGGAAGGAATAAAATCTATCACTGAAAGTTTCTTAGAACAGGGTGTTATAGCGCAAATGGCTAGTACTACTAATGCCCCAGTTTGGCCTGTACTGAAAGGGGATGGGAAAACTTGGAGAAGGACAGTGGATTTTAGAGCATTAAAACGTAGTAATGCCCCCCCCCCCCCCACTGCTCTGGTAGTGGCTAAGTACCAAGAAGTAGTTGCTGCAGTGGCAGCAGGAGCACAGTGGTTCTGTTATAGACTTCGCAGATGCTTTCTTTACCATTCCTTTAAACCCTGCGTGTTCGTACAAATTTGGGTTCACTTACAGGGGACAACAGTCCTATTTAACAACGGTCCCCCAGGGCTTTCATAATGCACCTGCAATTTGTCACTCCCATGGGGTTAAGATGTGGGAAAAATTGACAGCTGAAGACCAAAAGAGTTATTTCCTATGTTGATGATATATTGGTGCATGGGGACAATAGGGAGGAGGTTGGTAGGATCACTGATCATGTGTTAGAAATCATCCACAATACTGGATTCAAGGCTAGTAGAGCCAAGGCCCAATTGGTACAGCAAGAGGTAAAATATTTAGTGGTCTTACTGGGAAAGGAAGGACAAACTCCAGATGTACAATGGGTGGAACTGATTGGAAAACTTCCTGCCCCTGCTGATATGGCATCCTTAAGAGTCCCTTTGGGAACCCTAAACTCTGAGAGATTTTATTGAAATATATACTGACAAGAGTTGCCCACTATATTTTTTCCTAAAGAACGGGTGACAATGGGAGTGGGGGGCTGATCAAGGGCGTAGGTGTCTCTACCACTCTGCTGGACTCGATTAGAGAGCTTCATAACGGAACCACTGCCCGAGTTCTTCTGGGGAACTGGATGTCAGCGCCTTTTAAATCAGTATCTGGTGTTAGGCAGGGTTGTGTTCTGGCCCCTGAACTCTTTTGTCGGGCAATGGATTTCATAATGCAGCATTCTGTCAGGTCCATAGGCATTGACATCGGTGATCTCTCACTCACAGACCTTGACTACGCTGATGACATTGTTCTTTTAGTACAGAGCCCCGACAGGTTTCGTGAGGCACTTCAGCATATGGAGGAGGAGTCAGCTAAGATTGGTCTCAATGTTTCATGGTCAAAGACAAAGCTGCAAAATCCAGGACCAGGTCCACCTGCGATTCCAATCTCTTTGAACAACAAAAACCGTCAAATCAGTTTCCAGCTTTTGTTAACTGGGTTCTATACTTACCAGCTCCTCCAATTCTCACATGGAGGTTCTCCATCAGATTGGCATCGCAGCATCTGCCATGGGCCGTTTACAACGGATATGGAATCAACATCATCTTAGTATGACAACCAAGTTCAGGATTTATTCGAGCTGTATCTTTTCCATACTGTCGTACGGCTGCGAAACATGGACACTATGCCACTCAGACTGGACAAAGCTGGAGGCATTCTACACAAAATGTCAGCGTCATATATTGGGCATAAAGTGGAATGACTTAATCTGTAATGCAGATGTTTATGGCCGTTTGGGTCTACAGACTATAGGGGCCGTTGTCCGCAGGCGGCGCCTTACGCTTTTCGGACATGTCGCAAGGAGGCCACAAGATGTTCCAGCGAACGCCGTTCTCCAGGTGGCTTGTAACATCCAGGATAAAATTCCACCAACTGAGGGGTGGAGGCAGCCCAGAGGCAGACCCCCTATTACATGGGTTCATCAAGTCTGTTCCGATGTTGGACTCTCAGGCCATCAAGCCTTCATGGTTGCACAGGAACGGACCAAATGGCAAACGATCACTATGGCTGACTGTCTGGCTAAGCGTTGGGGAGAGAGAGAGCGCGCGCGCCTGATCAAGCAAAGACATTACTGACTCTGAAACAGGATTTGGCACAGGCCCCAGCCCTAGAATATCCAAAGCGGAGAGAACTATTTATCCTGCAACTGGCTAGTACTGATGTAGCGCTGTAATATTTTAGTAAAATGATTGGTTAAAGTAAAGCTAAGCAGGACTCAAGTTCCATTGTATAAACTGAGGTCCAAGAATGAGATCAGCAGAGAAAGAAAGGAAAAGGAAAAGAAGAAAAAGGACAAAAGAACCAGAAGAAAAAAGGAGAACTCACCTCCAAGACAGCCCAAGAGTAGAGCTGCTAAAATCCTACGCACAAATGTGATTTGCAGCAACCAGAACCCAGATGATAGCGACCTTGCCTGGCCAACAGGGAAAGTCTGCCTGCATGATCAGAATTGGTGAGCATAGGATACTAAGCTTAGTGTGTGTATTCTCCTTGGTGATTGTTAATAAATAGAGGTTAAGGATATTACTCTGTAAGGCTCTTCCACTGGCAAAAGGTCCTGCAAAGCTGCAGAAGAGTACCCCGTGAGCCCTGGGAACTGGGTAAAGGTGATGCCCTAGTGTGTGCAGGAAACATGCCCTGGGCACAGCCCTGAAAAGATGATTAAGGCCAATGTTTTTTAAAATGTCCACTAATTTTGTTTGCTTTTTAGCCTCTGGTGTACCTCCCAGAGGTACCCAGAGCTGTGAGGCACCTCGCTACCACCTGCCCTTAGCTTGCGATAGTCTTGTCTGTACCTACCAGGGGTCAGTCCCCTGACTCTCCCAGCCACAGGCAACACATGCACTCCCCACTCAGCCCATGCAGGCTCTGCTGTCCCTCCTACAAGCTAGTGATAGACACTGGTGAGGCCTCAGCTGGACTATTCTGTGCCCAGTTCTAGATCCCATACTTCTAGAAAGTGGTAGACAAATTGCAGAGTCCACAGGAGAGCAATATAAATGATAACGTCTTTAGAAAAGCTGACCTATGAGGAAAGATTAAAAAACTGGGCATGTTTGGTCTTGAGAAAGGAAGATGGTGGGAGAGGCTGAGAACAGTCTTCAAATACGTTAAGGGTGTTATAAAGGACAGCGATCAGTCTCTCTCCATTTCCACTGAACGCAGAACAAAGTCATGGGCTTAATCTGCATCGGGGAGATTCAGGTAAGATAGTAGGAAAATCTTTCCATCTATGAAGGTAATTACACCCTGGAATAAGCTTATATGGGAGACTGTGAAATCCCTGTCATTAGAGGTTTTTAAGAATAGGTTGTACAACCAGCTATCAGGGATGATCTAGTTATACTTGGTCCTGCCTCTGCACAGGGAGCTGAACTAGATGATCTCTCAAGGTCCCTTCAGTCCTATATTTCTAAGATTTACTAAGTTCTCAAGCAGCATTTTTCTTAATTTACCTATCTGTAAATTTCAATTTTTATTGATGGAAATATTTTTTCATCTGTTTCTGTGGGTATGATGAAATTGACACTTACCAATAAAAACTTAATCCTTCCAAACTGATTTATAGGATGGACAGTATCCTGGAATGCAGGAATTTTGGAAGGGATGTACAATGGATAACCAGCTGAATGTAAGCTCTCAATGTGTGTGTGTGGAGGGGGGGGGGGTGTAGGTTGGGGGGTGGGGGGGTTAAGATAGACAACACAATTCCTAGCTGTATAAGCAGGGGTATATCAAATAGAAACATGGAAGTTGTATTACCTCTCTGTACAGTTTAGTGAGACCATTGCAGAAGTACTGTGCCCACACTTCAAAACTAATTTTGACAAATTGCTATATTACATATTTACACACACACCACACTTTCACACATACACACACCCATACATATTGTCCACACACACATTTCAAAAAGATAAGTATCACCAGTGTGGCAACAAGCTTTCAGTAATAACCTTAGATGAGGTTCTTTAGTAAACTAGAATATAAGAACCAGATCCAAGGGATCTCTGTAAACTATATGTACCCCTTTGCTCTCTGACAGTTGCATTCAGAGGTTCTTGGGTCACCGTAGCCAATTTGATACATCTAGACCCTGATTTTCAGTAAGTGTAGGCCTGTGTGCTCATTAGTGGACCCTTTGAAAATTGGGCCTAGATGCACAGAAGAAAACACATGCAGTGTGTAGTAAGTCAAAGAGTTAGAAAGGAAGGGTGGTGCGGAAAGTTAAAATGCAAAACTCTAATCTCTTGTAGAGCTACTCTGGATTACTCCAGTGCAAAAGAGATTAGAATTTGGCCCAGACTATCTAGCATTGGGATGCTACATGGTAATAGGATACAGAGCCTTTCACCCCTTACTGGTACAAGTCAATCCCAGGTCCGTAACAGCAACACCATGGATGTTAACAGCATGTGTGTTAAAAAGACCACTACCAAGTAATTTAGGCCCCCAGATCTAGGCTTTGTTTGGGGGGGGGCGGAAGCTAAAAATCTTCATCTATAGTCGTTAAAAATCAATCATATACACACAGACAACGCAACCATGATTGTTTCACTTTTACCTCCTTTTTGCCCCACATTTCATACTAGTGGGCGGCTGTTTCCCACCCTCATTTTCAGGCCATAGGGGCACTACCTCTGATCTGGAGGACAGAAATACACTTTCACATAAAGTCACTAGCCATTTTTTCCCATAATCAGGGAGAAAATATAAAAATCATTCCTGATAAAGTTGGCAGACAAGACAAAATGTGGTAAGTAATGAGGAACGGTCAGTTCTACAGAATGATCAATGGTACGGTGGGATCATTTGAACACTGGGTTTTTAATTTCAATGGATAATATCAATGTTTACTTATAAGCATATTTAATTATTTAAATGTTCAGAGTTATACAAAATTATGGTGCTTAGGCTATTATATATATATATATATATATATATATATATATACACACACACACACACACACACACACACTTAAATTTCCCAGTTGGAGAAATTATGGAGGCAGAGGGGGGGTCTGACAAGAGGAGACATCAGATTATTAAATAACACTAGACATTGAGATCCAAAAAGTTAGAGCTTCAGACCATTAAAACACAAATTGTCAACATCACACTCAAAATATACAAAATAAATATCCTTAAGTCAAACTAGTGAAGAGAGCTTTAAACTATGTTGAAAGAGGGCAGGTGACAAAGCCTACAACAAGCAGGTATTTTAAAAAGGCAACCTTAACAGAAAGCTTCAAATTGTGTGTGTGTGGTGGGGGGGGGGAAGGGGGATTGGAAAATTGCAATAGGGTCATAAGAGCCACGAGATGGATATCAGTGGAGGAATCTGCCCAACATCTCAGATGACTACACACAAGTTCCAGGAGTATGGGGAATAAACAGGAAGAACTGGAAGTATTACTACATAAGCTAAATTATTACTTAATTGGCATCACAGAGACTTGGTGGGGTAATTCTTATGAAGGCAATGTTGATATAGAAGCCCAGGGGTATAGCTTGTTCAGAAAGGACAGGCAGAGAAAAAGGAGGTCTTCCATTATACATCAAGTATATATGCTCTTGATCTGGAGTCCACAGGGAGGTGAGATGAAGACCAGTTGAAAGTCTGTGGGTGAAGAAAAAAAGAGGAAAACACACCTGGTGAGATGTCATGATAGGGATCTAATATAGACCACTAAATCCGAAGGGGGAGGTGAATGAGGCATTTTTAGAACCAACCAATATCCAAAAAAATACAAGACCTGATCGTAACTGGGGACTTTAACTACCCATATCTCTATTTGAAAAATAACATTGCAAAACACATTGTCCAGTAAGTTCTAGAAATGTATTGGGGACAATTTTTTTGTTTTGGAAAGTGGAGGAAGGAACCAAGGGGGTCAGCCAGGCATATAGTGACAAAATCAGAATGGCTAAAGCACAGACACAAGTTATGCCTAGCAATATGCATGAAAGGCAATAAGAAGAGGTTCTTTCAATGCTTTAAGATCAAGAGAAAGACAAAGGAAAGTGTAGATCCTCTAAACAGCCAGAAAGGAGACCTAATAACTGATGACATTGATAAGGCTGAGGTTTGCAATGCCTATTTTGCTTCAGTCTTCACTAAAAAGGTAAATGGCTTCCAGATAGTTAATTAATATGAAGAACAAAGAGGAAGGGATGCAGGCCAAAATAGATGAAAAAATAGGTGAAAGAGTAGTTTGATAAGTTAGATGTATTCAAATTGACAGGGCCTGATGAAAAGCACCCTAGGGTAGTTAAGGAACTTGCTGAAACAATTTTGGAACCATTAAGCAATTATCTTTGAGAACTCATGGAGACCGGGTGAGGTCTCAGAGGACTGGAGAAGAGCAAACATAGTGCCTATCTTTAGAAAGCAGAACAAAGATGACCCAGGGAATTATACACCTGTCAGCCTAAGTTCGATACCAGGAAAGATATTGGAACATGTTATTAAACAATCAATTTGTAAGCACCTAGAGGATAATGGAATTATAAGTAATAGCCAAAATAGATTAGTCAAGAACAAGTCATGCCAAACCAACCTAATTTCTTTTCTTTGCTTAGTCAATGGGTGCAGAAGAAGCACACAATATAGCTTGAATTTAGTAAGGCTTTTGATATAGTCCCACGGCATTCTCATAAGCACACTAGGGAAATGTGGTCTAGACGAAATTACTATAATGTTAGTGCACAATAGCTTGAAAGACCATATTCAAAGAGTAGTTATCAATGGTTCACTGTCAAACTAAAAGGACATATCTAGTGTGGTCCCACAGGGGTCAGGCCTGGGTCTGGTACCATTCAATACCTGGGTCTGGTACCATTGTCATTAATGGACTTGTATGCTGGAGTGGAGCGTATGCTTATAAAATTTATGGATGACACCAACCTTGGAGGCATTGTTATCCTTTGGATGCCAGGACACCTTGACAAATTGGTGTCTCCTTACCTAGGGAGGGAGGCTAATGGACTTGTGAAGTGCTGGCCCCAAACTATTGTCTAAAAATACCGTGCAACTGTTGTATGACAGAGGATGAACTGTTTGAACTAGCCTGATGAGTAAAGATAGAGGCATCTAATTTTACCCCTCAAGGAAATGAAGAGGCTGATTCTCTGATACTGCTACATTATAATTATACAGGAAAATGTATTCTAAGAGAAAAGCCAACTGGGCACATAGACTTAACAAATATTGCATTTCTGTTCATATGTAGTGGTACAGCCCAGGAGAACTTTAGTGAGAGCCCAATGGAAAAATAAATCTCAACCATATGCACTGGTTTTTGTTTGTTTGTTTTAAAGCACCAGTCTAATTCCTTGTCATCTGTAAACTGGAATAGTTTACAAAGTAAACATTTTTATGTCTGCAAAGAGAATTTTGAGCCTGTCCTACACAATTTGGTTTCCTAGGGAAGATATGTTCGTTGCCCTAGGAGCTTCGACTTTTAGTTTGCCATTCAGAGATATTTCACTATGATTAAAAAGAGGCCTTATAATGCAAATAAAAATACAGGTTCTTCCTTCTTATTAGTACATGTTGGTTTATTTCATTTCCTTGAGTACCTTACCAGTCCTATATTGTGCTGAGTTTATGCAATGCTAACAGAGCCAACCAGTTTCTGTTTGGTGGAAAGCATAAGATGAGATGCCCACTTAGTCTTTTAGCCATCTGATGACAGCTCATGTCTATCTGCTTCTCAAGCACTATACCCCAAAGCCGTCTATCTTTGGAGGACAGCAAAGAGGCAGAAGACCATCAGGTAATTCTTTGTGCCTTGTGCACAGTACAGTTGCACACTGCTGAAACAAGATCATTTATCCATAAGTTCAAACCACCCCTCCCTGAACCACAGGAACTGAATATGAAGGCCAAGAAGAACCTGCTGTTGCTCACATGCTCCTCTTTTTGTTGTCAAATTCAGTGAAACTTAGTATTCAACTCATAGGTTGGGGTTGACTGAGAGTTAAGCATCCTAGCCCAACCTGTATTACCAAATGAAAGGCTGGAAAATGTATCATTCTTCAGAAGATCAGAGCTGTAACTAGATATTTTAGCACCCGGGGCAAGCAATCATATTTGCACCCTCTAGAGGCAATGTTTGGGGGGGCACATGTGCTCCCCCAAGCTTTCTGCCTTCCATTAAGCACAGAGGTTTTAGGGCTCATCCCACATTTGAAAACTGTCGCCTCCTACTAGGAGCCAGCGATAAAAGCTGGTGGGAGCTGCCCAGGCGCCTGGCTCTCAATGCTGTCGGGCTGCCTGTCAGCTCTCCCTGTCCTGCTCCCTGAGCCTTGCCCCCTTGCATGGCCGGACATGCCCCAGGCAGGGCTGGCTGCATAGTTCCCAGCTGCGACCCGGATGGGCTCTTGCCTCTCCCCTGAAGGATCCCGGATCCCGCTGGCAATGCCCACCGCAAGCCAGGCCCTGGCCACAGAGCCCAACTGCCATGAGATGCTCCCTGAGGAATTTGTTGCCACTACAGAGTAGCAGCAGAGCCAGGAGCACCAGGGGAGCAGCAAGTGAGTGCCTCAGGGAGCATCTTCTGACAGTCAGGTTCCGGAGGCAGGGGCCAGCTCCAGGGAGCATCACCAGCTGGTGCCAGGTTCCTGCTGGGAAGAGGCAAGAGTGTGCCGGGGCACATCTCAGGGCTATGCCTGCCACCCGCCCAGCCCAGGAAGCACCTGTCCGTGCTGAAGTGACCTGGTTCAAGGAGCAGGACATGGAGGGCTGCCAGACAGATAGCTCCCCTGCTCCCACAGCATGGAGAGACAGGGGACTGAGTGGGCCGGGTTGCTCCCATCAGCTTCAGATTCACCAGCTCCTGGCAGGAGGCGATGGTTTCAAACTGTGGGGCATGCCCTAAGCCTCTGTGCTGAATGGAAGGAAGAAATCGGGGTAGGGGCATGTGACCCCATGTGTCCCCCCCCCCCCGACACTCCTTTTCTCTTCCCCCAGCAGCTGTCCCTCTTGCCCTGCCCTGGTTACAGCCCAGAAAAAGAGAATTAAGGCCAAATTTTTTAGAAATGTCCACTAATTTTGTTTGGTTTTGGCCTCTGTGACACCTCCCAGAGATACCCACGGTTGTGAGGCACCTTGCTACCACTACACGCAGCGTGCGATGATCTTATCTGTTCCTACCACAGGTCAGCCCCCTGACGCAACTAGCCACAGGCAACACGACCATTCCCCCTACCAGCCCAGTTGAGCTCCACTCTCACTCCTGCAAGCTAGCGATAGGCACACTCCAACCCCCAAGGCCTCCGAGTATCCCCTGCGGTGTCCAGTCCCCTAACAACTGGACACTCACAGAATTACTAGACCCACTGTTCCCAAAGGAACAGTTTACCACAGCTTACTAATTACACCTTAGAACACAGCACGGCTGAACACACAGCCCTTCCATTGCTTTACAGAGAAGGCAAATATAAGTTCATTTAAGAAACAACAGAGATAGAGACGATAGCAAACAGAAATATTGGTACTAAGGAGTTACATATAAAATACAATCGTAACACACATCCTAGAGACTAAACTTCATGTACAAGATGCCGTCTTGTGTAATAACATCCTGCATACCCAAAAGTTCTCACGGTGTTCTTCAACCATGATAGCTGTCAATCTCCTTTCCTGAGACCAAGCCCATTGGCAGGCTGTCTCCCTAGATAAAGGAGGCCAGTGCCTCTGTCTATACCTCTAGATACATTAGACCAACCCTTTGTTCTTTACTTGTCAGCAGGGTACCCTCCTCTGCTATTTACCTCTCCCTCTTCTTCTCTTGAAGTCCCTGCAATCTCTTCATTAGCATTTGACTCAGTATGCAAATAGACTCCCATTGGGGAAAACAATGGTCACCTAGGGCAGGGGTTCTCAAACTGAGGGTCATGATACCTCAGGGGGTCACGAGGTTCTTATGTGGGGGTCACAAGCTGTCATGTGATTAATTTTTTTGAGTTAATGATTTAAAAAATTAATTGCAATTAATCGCAGTTTTAATCGCACTGTTAAACAATAGAATACCAATTGAAATTTATTAAATATTTTGGATATTTTTCTACATTTTCATATATATTGTATTCTGTGTTGTAATTGAAATCAAAGTGTATTTTTTATTACAAATATTTGCACTGTAAAAATGATAAACTGAAGATAGTATTTTTCAGCTCACCTCATACAAGTACTGTAGTGCAATTTCTTTATCGAGAAAGCGCAACTTACAAATGTAGATTTTTTTTGTTACATAACTGCACTTACAAACAAAACAATGAAAAACTTCAGAGCGTACAAGTCAGCTCAGTCCTACTTCTTGTTCAGCCAATCGCTAAGACAAACAAGTTTGTTTACATTTACAGGAGATAATGCTGCCCTCTTCTTATTTACAAAGTCACCAGAAAGTGAGAACAGGCATTTGCATGGCACTTTTGTAACCAGCATTGGAAGGTATTTACATGCCAGATATGCTAAACATTCGTATGCCCCTTCATGCTTCGGCCACCATTCCAGAAGACATGCTTCCATGCTGATGACGCTCATTAAAAAAATAATGCGTTAATTTGTGATTCAACTCCTTGAGGGAGAATTGTATGTCCCCTGCTCTGTTTTACCCACCTTCTACCATATAGTCCATGTTATAGCAGTCTCGGATGATGACCCAGCACATTGTTCATTTTAAGAACACTTTCACTGCAGATTTGACAAAATGCAAAGAAAGTACCAATGTGAGATTTCTAAAGATAGCTACAGTACTGGACCCAAGGTTTAAGAATCTGAAGTGCCTTCCAAAATCAGAGAGGTATGAGGTGTGAAGCATGCTTTCAGAAGTCTTCAAAAGAGCAACACTCTGATGCGGAAACTACAGAACCCGAACCACCAAAAAACCTTCTGCTGGTGGCATCTGACTCAGATAATGAAAATGAACATACATCGGTCCGCACGCCTTTGGATTGTTATCGAGCAGAACCAGTCATCTGCTTGGACGCTTGTCTCCTGGAATGGTGGTTGAAGCATGAAGGGACATATCAATCTTTAGTGCATCTGGCACATAAATATCTTGCGATGCTGGCTACAACTGTGCCATGAGAAAGCCTGTTCTCACTTTCAGGTAACATTATTAACAAGAAGAGGGCAGCATTATCTCCTGCAAATGAAAACAAACTTGTTTGTCTGAGCAATTGGGTGAACAAGAAGTAGGACTGAGTGCACTTGCAGACTCTAAAATTTTACATTGTTTTATTTTTGAATGCAAGGTTGTTGTTTTTTACATAATTCTGCATTTAAGTTCAACTTTCACGATAAAGAGATTGCACCACAGTACTTGTATTAGGTAAATTGAAAAATACTATTTTTTTTACAGTGCAAATATTTGTAATCAAAAATAAATATAAAGTGAGCACTGTACACTTTGAATTCTGTGTTGTAACTGAAATCAATATATTTGAAAATGTAGAAAACATCCAAAAATATTTAAATAAATGGTATTATTAACAGTGCGATTACTCACAATTAGTTTTTTTTTTAAATCTCTTGACAGGCTATAAATATATATTACACACACATACACACACCTCCATACATATTGTTCACACAGACATTTCAAAAAGATAACTATCACTAGTGCAGTTCTTTGGTGAACTACAATATAAATACCAGAGCCAGGGAATCCTCGTACATTTTATAGACCCCTTTGCTCTCTGTCAGTTGGCATTAAGGGAAGACCCCAAGAACTAGTCACAAGGTCTAATCTGATACAAATAAACCTTGATTTTCAGTCAGTGGAAGTGTGTGGGCTCATTCATGTACTCTATGAAAGGTTCAGCCTAGGTCAGTGGAAAAACACACATGCACAACTATTCATTTTAAAAACGTTGGTTGCTCGGGGATGGTATGAAGGTCTGACCACCACCTCAGGGGTTAGACTAGATGACCTCCTGAGGTCCCTTCCAACCCTGTGATTCTATGATTTTATGTTTCGAGATTTACCAGGGTTATCTGCTAGTATGGATCCCCAAAGAGGAATTGATTTGCATATTTAAAGGCCAGAAGGGACCATTCAGTCCGATTTCTTGTGTAACACAGACCATAGAATTTCATTTCACCAAGCAATTCCTGCATAAGCCCAAAACCTCTGGTTGAGCTAGCGCATAGCTTTGAGAAAAATATCCAATCTTGATTTAAAGACTTCAAGTGATGGAGAATCCACCACACCCCAAAGTCATTGTTCCAGTGATCAGTTCCTCTCACAGTTA
Source organism: Malaclemys terrapin pileata (assembly GCF_027887155.1). Lineage (NCBI taxonomy): Eukaryota > Metazoa > Chordata > Testudines > Emydidae > Malaclemys > Malaclemys terrapin. The sequence continues at coordinate 204,763,795 of NC_071506.1, read as the reverse complement.
CAAGCTTTGCAACTTATTTCTAGTTTGAATTTATCTAGATTCATCCTTTAGCCATTGAATATTGTTATCCCTTTGTCTGCTAGACTGAAGAGCCCTCTGCTATCAGAAATCTTCTCCCTTTGTAGGTACTTACAGACCATGATCTAGTCATCTCCTAACCTTCTCTTGGCTAAATTAAATGAATTGAGCTGCTTTAGTGCCTTCAATAAATGGTTATGAAGCCTACGCTAAAGCAGACATGCAGATGAGAGAGAAAAAAAATACAGGAAAAGAGATGGGCAGAGATACAAATTAAAAAGTTTACCATATTTAATAGTCACACACTGATCTGCCAAGCTGCAGTTGAAAGATATAGGTCTCTCTTTTTAATAGCTGTTCCTATTTTCTAATCAAGTTCATGACTGACCTCTTATATGCTCTAAGGGATTTTTTTTCCCAAGATATACTTTCTCCAATAATTTTATGCTCAGTTTCAGCCCTCAGGCTGTTGAACAAATATACAGGTGCCTCTTCATAATTCACTTTGCTGGCAAAGTTGGAAATTTCTGGCAGCCAATAAATATTTTCTGTAGAATAGTTTCCATCTTTCTGGATTTTTTCAACCAGGTTTTGTTTAGCTGGTTGGTTTTCGGGGATGGAGGGGGGTGTTGTTTCCAGGGATGTGTGTGGTTGTTTTGTTTTGTTTTATTTTATGTTGTTACTAAAAGTAGGAAAGGAACAAAAGTTTGGTTTTTAGGACAGTGGGGAAACTTCTTAGCTGCCTAATATATGCTGATACCATTTGTGTGTTTTAAACTATTCTCCGACACAGTTTTGGCTCTGCAGTATTGTTGGGGCCCAATTCTACAAATCCTTACTTATGCAAACAGTGCTTGTTCACACAATTAGTCCAATCAACTTAATTGGGACTAGTAATGTGAGGAAGGGTTTTTGGAATTGTGCCCCATATATAGGAAACCAGTGGCTTCTATAAGACTCTACTTGTGTCTCAGGTTGTGTAAGCTCTAACCACAATTTAAGCAGAGGTGGAGAAAATTGGTTTGAAATCCATACTTTATATTTCTGTTCATGAACATATGCTCCTCCTAAGCTGTACTAGCCTGATTCAAAATAAAACAAATGATAATATTTTTAATAGCACACTGTACTTAACTGATATCAATTGCCCACAGCAATGAAATTTTCAGGTTCTTACTACTTTCCGCTTCCCCTCCTGCAGATGACCTCTCAAATGTCCATCGATTTCAAAGGGAGCTGAAGGTTGCACAGCGCTCACAGGATCAGGCCCCAGAATTGTATCAAGAGAGAAATAATTTTCTATCTCCTCCTCAAATAGAGATGTTTTGATGTGACTAATCAAACTTTTGGCATCAGCTTCTGGATCTACACAGAGCAACCACCAGCAGCTAAAAGAAATTCTTTAGGAATAAATGTGAGCAGCAAGGTGGTCAGTCCAAAAAGGCTACTTCAGACAGAACCCAGCCTGCTGTTGGCTAGTATCATGGAAACAGAGCTGTGTCGGAGAGATATCTATTTACTAGACTGCTGTCATAAAATTGATGCAGGTGACTGTGTAGGGAGAATATAAACCTTCTCTCTGGGAATCTGATCACTGTATTGTTTATGGCAGGAAAGCTGTAGCAAAGAATTTTTATTTTTGACTTCACTGATCAATAAAGGCCAGGTGCAATAAACACGGTACCCTGGGCATACCAAAGAAGGCCATATCAGTTATGGAAAATCTTTTTGTTCAGAGTGCCCAAAGCCTCAGTTAGGCTCCCACATTGCAGAATCCAGACAGATATTATTCATTTATCTATTCACACTCCAGAGGAACCTCACCCTGGATGGGGAGGGAGAGGGAGAATAACTCGAGTCTGCTGGTGCCTGTAAAACTGGAAGAAGATGAAGGAGGAATCATCTGCTGTCTATATGTACCAACCTATAAATTAGCCACTACAGGCCAAGGCTCTAAGATATTTGTACTACAACCTTTTAAGTGGACTAATTTATGAGTTTGTTGCATGGCCTAATGTGTCAGTTAATCTTAACTTAAAGGTCCCTCAGCAAAGGCTCTTAAGCAAAGTAAGCTTTCATGGGATAAGAAGGAAGGGTCCTATCATGGATCAATAACTGGTTATAAGATGGGAAGCAATGAGTAGGAATAAATGGTCAGTTTTCAGAATAGAGACACGTAAATAGTAGTGTCCCACAGAGGTCTGTACTAGGACCACTACTGTTCAACATATTCATAAATGATCTGTAAAAAGGGGTAGACAGTGAGATGGCAAAATTTGCAGATGATACAAAAACTACTTAAGACAGTTAAGTCAAAAGCAGACTGCAAAGATTACAAAGGGACCTCACAAAACTGGGTTACTAAGCAACAAAATGGCAGATGAAATTCAATGCTGACAAGGGCCAGCCTCAGGAAAAATGGTACCCTGGGTGAACTTGTATTTTGGTACCCCACCATCACCCCTAACCTCCCCACCAGCTCCCAGGGCTCCCCACCCTCCCATCACCCCTGGCCCCCCTCAAGCTCCCCACCTCCCACCCACCCCCATCACCTCTGGGCCGCGCTGCCTCCCCACAGTGCTTAATTTGTATTGAAAGAGGTACCAGAGCTCAGCCCAGGCACAAATTGAGCACTGGCTGGGCAACCTGATAGCAGCGGCTGCTGGCCGGGCACCCAATTCTGAAGGCAATGCCACTGCCAGCAGCAGCGCAGAAGTAAGGGTGGTATGGTATAAGGTGTATTGCCACCCTTTTTTGCCTGGCACTCAGTCTGCGGCTTAAGGCAGGCTTTGCGTTGTCACACAGGGGCTGCATCTTGCCAGAGTCCACGGTGCTCCCACAGACCTCTGGCCACTTCCGGTTCACCAGGAGCACCATTTCAGACTTCGGTGGGGTGGAGCAAGTTTAACTATGATTCATAGATTCATAGATTCTAGGACTGGAAGGGACCTTGAGAGGTCATCGAGTCCAGTCCCCTGCCCTCATGGCAGGACCAAATACTGTCTAGACCATCCCTGATAGACATTTATCTAACCTACTCTTAAATATCTCCAGAGATAGAGATTCCACAACCTCCCTAGGCAATTTATTCCAGTGTTTAACCACCCTGACAGTTAGGAACTTTTTCCTAATGTCCAACCTAAACCTCCCTTGCTGCAGTTTAAGCCCATTGCTTCTTTTTCTACCCTTCGAGGCTAAGGTGAACAAGTTTTATCCCGCCTCCTTATGACACCCTTTTAGATACCTGAAAACTGCTATCATGTCCCCTCTCAGTCTTCTCTTTTCCAAACTAAACAAACCCAATTCTTTCAGCCTTCCTTCATAGGTCATGTTCTCAAGACCTTTAATCATTCTTGTTGCTCTTCTCTGGACCCTCTTCAATTTCTCCACATCTTTCTTGAAATGCAGTGCCCAGAACTGGACACAATACTCCAGTTGAGGCCTAAACAGCGCAGAGTAGAGCGGAAGAATGACTTATTGTGTCTTGCTCACAACACACCTGTTTATGCATCTCAGAATCATGTTTGCTTTTTTTGCAACAGCATCACACTGTTGACTCATATTTAGCTTGTGGTCCACTATAACCCCTAGATCCCTTTCTGCCGTACTCCTTCCTAGACAGTCTCTTCCTATTCTGTATGTGTGAAACTGATTGTTTCTTCCTAAGTGGAGCACTTTGCATTTGTCTTAGTTAAACTTCATCCTGTTTACTTCAGACCATTTCTCCAATTTGTCCAGATCATTTTGAATTATGACCCTGTCCTCCAAAGCAGTTGCAATCCCTCCCAGTTTGGTATCATCTGCAAACTTAATAAGCGTACTTTCTATGCCAATATCTAAGTCGTAGATGAAGATATTGAACAGAGCCGGTCCCAAAACAGACCCCTGCGGAACCCCACTTGTTATACCTTTCCAGCAGATGAAGGTGCTCATTTCAAATTGTATTTTTAGTTATATCTATAAAATGACTTAAAATTTGTACAAAAATAAATATGGTTCCAAATATGAAAACTAATAGCAAAGATGGAGTCAAATGTTAGTGAATCACACATATAACTGTGATCAGTAAACATAAATGCCATAATAATTAGAAAAATAAATTCCCATTCTTAATAAGAGTAAAAAACCCTTAATCATATATTGCTAAAATTAAGTAAATACATTTTTAGTATAGTGAAAAACAATTAACTAAAATAGAGTAGAATATGGCAGCAACACAGTGTGTCTGTTAAAGTAAACAGATTTTAAGCAGATTTTATATATTTATCTCTACTAAAGATAGTATACAAAGTATCAAACTTGTTTCTGATCGTGTTAAAGCTCCAGAATTGATACCTCAAGGCTCAGGATTGGGAATATCTTGCTGTATTATCTCTATATTGTTCTAAATTTACATATAAACTTAAAATATGGCTTTAATTGGAGTTTGTAAATATCTTTTCTTTATATAGGAATTAGCTATAGTGCTCATGTCAGCTAATTCCTGCGTTACCTGCAAAAAAAAACTCCTAGAGTTTTCAGGTGCCTAAGTAGCCCCTGGTAGCAGAGTGGACAGGGGGCTGCAGACAGGGGAGTTTGAGAGGGAGTTTGACAGAGGGAGGCTTACGATGGTTAGGAAGACCCGCAACACCTGTGCCAGCACTGCTTCTGTCTCCTCCACCTGTGCCTGTAGCCAGACAGAGTGCCTGAGCATGGATGCTTCTACCCAGATCCTGGTGTGGTTTTGCAGGGACTGTAACTTGCAATTTCCACTTACTGATATCCAGGCTGGGGGGGGGGAGACATCCAATGTGAAAGGTGCCTGATGGTGGAATCTCTCAGGCAGCAGGTGGAAGAGCTACAGGAGGAGGTGGCTAGATTGAGGCGCATCCGAATCCACGAGCAATTCCTGGACAGTGTCCATGTGGAGACAGCTGAGGTACCTGTCCCAGTACACCTTAGAGAGTCATTGTGGATAGTTCTGTGAAAACATCCACTCAATGTGCAGCGGCAATCAAAAAAGCGAACAGTGTTTGGAATCATTAAGAAAGAGATCGAGAATTAGACAGAAAATATCATATTGCCTCTATATAAATCCATGGTACACAATACGGCATGCAGATCCAGTTGCCCCATTTCAGAAAATGATATTGCAATTGGAAAAGGTACAGAAAAGGGCAACAAAAATGATTAGGGGTATAGAACAGCTTCCATATGAGGAGATATTGATAAGACTGGGACTTTTCAGCTTGAAAAAGAGATGATTAAGGGGGGGATATGATAGAGGTCTATAAAATCATAACTGGTGTGGAGAAAGTATATAAGGAAGTGTTATTTACTACTTCTCCTAACACAAGAACTAGGGGTCACCAAATGAAATTAATAGGCAGAAGCTATAAAACAAAACAAAAGGAAGTATTTCTTCCACAATCCACAGTCAACTTGTGGAACTCCTTGCCAGGGCATGTTGTGAAGGCCAAGACTATAACAGGGTTCAAAAAGATCTAGATACATTCCTGGAGGACAGGTCCATCAATGGCTATTAGCCAGGATGGGCAGGAATGGTGTCCCTAGCCTCTGTTTGCCAGAAGCTGGGAATGGACAACAGGGGATGGATCACTTGAGGATTACCTGTTCTGTTCATTCCCTCTGAAACACCTGACATTGGCCACTGTCGGAAGACAGGATACTGAGCTAGATGGACCTTTGGTCTGACCCAGTAGGCCGTTCTTGTGTTCTTTACATGTCAGGAGATATAGGAAGTACTATAGTTAAGTAGGAAAAGCAAAAATACAAAATGGGGAATAACTTGCTAGGCAGTATTACTGCTGAAAAGATCTGGGTGTTATAGTGTATCTCAAATTGAATATGAGCCAATAATGTGAAGTAGTTGCAAAAAAGGCTAATATTCTGGGGCATAATAACAGAAGTGTCGTACGTAAAACACAAGGTACCTGTCCCACTATACTCGGCACTGGTGAGACCTCAGCTGGAATACTGTGTTCAGTTCTGGGTGCTACACTACAATTTGTTCACCTCTTTCTAGAAGAGAATCCAGAGAAGAGCAACAAAAATTATATGTTTAGAAAACCTGACCTATGCGGAAAGCTTGAAAAACTGGCATGTTTAGTCTTGAGAAATGAAGACTGAGAACGGCCTGAACAGTCTTCAAATATGTTAAGGCTGTTATAAAGATGACAGCGATCAGTTGTTCTCCACGTCCACTGGAAGTAGAACAGAAAGTTGTAGGCTTAATCTGCTGCAAAGGAGATTCAAGTGAAATATTAGGAAAATCTTTCCAACTATAAAGGCAGTTATGTTTTGGAAGAGACGTCCAAGGGAGGTTGTGGAATCCCTGTCATTAGAGGTTTTTAAGAATAGATTGGACAAAGAGCTCTCAGGGATGGGTCCTGCCTCAGCTCAGGGGGCTGGACTAGATAGATGATCTCTCAAGGTAGTTTCCAGACCTACATTGCTGTGAGTTAATAAGTTCTCAAGGGTCGTTTTTCTTAATTTGCTTATCTGTAAATTTCAATTTTTATTCATGGAAATAGTTTTTCCATCAGTTTTTGTGTGTACAACAAAATGGCCATTTAACATTAAACCCTAATCCTTCCAAACCTTATTTATACAATGGAGGGAGAGTATCCTGAAATGCAGGAATTTGAGAAGGGATGTAGGATTGACAAACAGCTGAAAGTAAACTCTGTTTGTGCATGTGAGGAGAGCGTTCAGACAGACAACGCAGTTCCTAACGATATAAGCAGGAGAATATCAAATAGAAATAAGGAAGTTGTATTACCTCTGCATACAGTACAGTGAGACCGTTACAGAAGTACTGTGCTCAGCACAGCTGCCCACACTTCAAAATAAATTTTGACAAATTGGGAAGAGTTCAGAAAAGAGCTATTGGAGAAATGATTCAAGTTCTCGAAAACATGTCTGACAGTGAAGAGACTAAAGCAGCTCAATTTATTTAATTTATCCAAGAGAAGGTTAAGAGGGGACTAGATCATGGTCTGTAAGTACCTACCAAGGGAAAAGATTTATCACAGCAGACGGCTCTTCAATCTAGCAGACAAGGGGATAACAATATTCTGTGGCTAAAGGGCTGGACACTGCAGGGGGATGCTCGGAGGCCTCGGGAGTTGGAGCATGCCTATTGCTAGTTTCCAGGAGGGTCAGCGGAGCCTGCCTGGGCTGAGAGGGGAATGCTTGTGTTGCCTGTGGCTGGGAGTGTCAGTAGCTGACCCATGGGGAGCGCCCGACCATGCAGGCATGGCCTGGCTCGGGGAGCAGAGCTGGGAGGGCTGCCAGACAGAGTCCCAGCTCCCACAGCAGAGAGTGCCTGGGGCCCAAGCAGGTGAGGCAGCTCCAACCAGCTTCAGATCCACCAGCTCCTGGCAGGAGGCGATGGTTTTCTAACTGTGGGGCATGCCCTAAAACCTCTGTGCTTAATAGAAGGCAGAAATTGAGGTGGAGGCAAGGGGCTCCATGTCCCACCCCATGTCACCCCTTTTCTCTGCCCCCAGCAGCTGCCCCACTCGCCCTCCCCTGGTTAGAGCCTGGCAAAAGAGGATTAAGGCCAACGTTTTTAGAAATGCTCATGAATTTTGTTTGGTTTTGGCCTCCGTGACACCTTCCAGAAGTACCCAGGGTTGAGAGGCACCTCGCTACCACCCGCGCTCAGGTACATACAAGACTATCGCACACTAACAGGGGTCAGCCCCCTGACTCTCTCAGCCACAGGCAACAAGCACTCCCCTCTCAGTCCATATCACCTCAGTTGTCTCACCTGCAAGCTAGCAATAGGCACACTCTAACCTCCGAGCATCTCCCTGAGGTATCCAGCCCCTTAACCGGTAGACACTCACAGAATTACCAGACCCACGGTCACCAAAGGAAGAGTACACCACAGCTTACTAATTACACCTTAGAACACAACGTCACTTAACCCAGAGCTCTTCCATTGTTTTACAGAGAAGGCAAATGTAAGTTCATTTAAGAAAGAACAGAGATAGAGACGAGAGCAAATAGAAATACTGGCAATAAGGAGTTACATATAAAATACAATGATAACACACATCCTAGAGACTAAACTTCACTTACAAAGGTGCCCTGTAGTGGAATAAGGTCCTGCCTACCCTAAAGTCCTTCTCTGAATGTTCTTCAACCAGGATGGCTGAGAATCTCCTTTCATGAGACCAAGTGTCCTGGCAGCCTGTCTCCCCAGACAAAAGATGCCATGGCCTGTCTGCAACGCTAGATACATTAGACCACCCCTTTGTTCTTTACCTATCAGCAGGGTACCGTCCCCTGCTGTTTACCTCTTCTGTTAATTTCTTCTCTTGAAATCCCTGCACTCTCTTCATTAGCATTTGACTCGCTATGCAAATAGACTCCCATTGGAAGACACATAATGGTCATCTAGGGAGATAATAAGTGTCTCCAACCTCCTGTCTATTGGAACCTGCCTTAAGACACGGTACCTCTGAGTGACCTGCCTTTAATTACAAGGCCCTGATAACAATTTCCAATATAGATATAGACACACACACCCATATTGCCCAGACATACATTTCACAAAGGTAACGATCTTCAGTGTGACACAGACTTTCAGTAGAAACCTTACATGAAGTTCTTTGGTGAACTAGAATGTAAATACCAGACCCAGTGAATCCCTGTAAAATGTATCCACCCCGTGCTCTCTGCTAGTTGGCATTAATTGGTTCTTGGGTCAGTGTCCAATTTAATACATCTAAACCCTGGTTTTCAGCCAGTGGAGGTGTGCATGCTCATTAGTGTACTCTATGAAAGGTTCAGCCTAGGTCAGTAAAAAAACCCCACACACGAACAATTATTTTTTTAAAAAGTTGGTTGCTTGGGGATGGTATGAAAGACCACCAGCAACTCTCAGATCATTTGGGATCTACAGGCATCTGTGAACAGATTGCTGTAAGTGATTTGTGCAAACGGGGAGCTGTTTAGCAAGCACGATGGTCCAGCAGTAGAATACCAAGCTGTCTTCTAGGAGATTTCCCCTTTGAAAATGGAGGCTGAAATCACCAGATGTTTCAAGATTTATCTGGGTTCTCTGCTGGTACAGATCCCCAAAGCGGAATTGATTCATAGATTTAAAGACCAGAAGGGACCATTCAGTCTGATTTCTTGTGTAACACAGACCACAGAATTTCATTTCACCAAGCAATTTCTGCATAATCCCAAAACTTCTGGTTGAACTAGTGCATAGCTTTGAGAGAAATATCCAGACTTCAAGAGATTGAGAATCCATCACACCCCAAAGTCATTATTCCAGTGATCAGTTCCTCTCACAGTTAGAAGCTTTGCAACTTATTTCTAGTTTGTATTTATCTATATTAATCTTTTAGCCACTGAATATTGTTATCCCTTTGTCTGCTAGATTGAAGAGCCCTCTGTTATGATAAATCTTCTCCCTTTGTAGGTACTTACAGACCGTGATCAAGTCACCTCTTAACCGTCTCTTGGATTACGTTAAATAAACTGAGCTGCTTTAGTCTCTTCACCATCAGACATCTTTTCTAGAACCTGAATAATTTCTCTAATAGCTCTTTTCTGAACCCTTTCCAATTTGTCAAAATCCGTATTGAAGTGTGGGCAGCAGTGCTGGGCACAGTACTTCTGTAATGATCTCACTAAATTGTACACCGATGTAATACAGCTTCCTTATTTCTATTTGATATTCTTCTGCTTGTACAGCTAGGAGTTGTGTTGTCTATCTTTACCCTGACCCTATCAAACACACACACATTAAGAGCTTATTACATCCCTTCTGAAATTCCTGCATTCCTGGATACTCTCCCTCATCCTATAAATAGGTTTGGAAGCATTAAGTTTTTAATTGGTAAATGTCAATTTCACAAACTGATGAAAAAATATTTCCATGAATAAAAATTGAAATTTACAGATAGGCAAATTAAGAAAAGGTTTTCTAAACCTATCATTTTGTTGCTCTCTTCTGGACTCTCGGTAATTTGTCCACATTTTTCTAGAAACGTGGCACCCAGAACTGGACACAGTGCTGAATACAGTTGGACAGTTCCCTCATGTGTTTTACGTACGACACCCAGAATTATATTAGCCTTATATATGATATAGATTTATTTATTTTCCATTAAATTCTCTCTGTAATTCCTCTGCACTTCTTCCCTCCCCAATAGAATGTGAACCAAACCACTTCTGAGTGTGACTCCAAGTCATTATTGTTCCAGATGTAAAGAAATTTGTTCCATCTAAAAATGACTTTTGGTAGATTAAGGAGGAGAATAACATGATGTAAGTGTCCGCTGAAGAGCACAGTGTGTGGGTGAAATAAATTTGATACAGGCTGCAGCAATTCCAAGAATTAAATGGCTGCAGCACTCTGTATACAAGCAGAGTCCTTAGATACTTAAAGGTTCAATACTCCATAAACAGAAGTGTCACAATTGCTGATGTAAGCAGGGTCTGAATGAGTTCTCCCCTGACAGCTAGCTGGGAGGAGGAGACACTTCAGGAGCAAACTGTATTTACATTAACTCACCTACTCTGCCAAGATATCCAGCAGACAGAGGTGTGTTGCTCTACTTTGATCAAAGTTGATCAGCTTTGGCTAGTGTTGGGTTATAAATCACTTTAGTACTGAATGCAGTGGTAGTGAAATGTTGTTATCAAAGTTGTTGCCTTCATTGTATGAATGAAGGGGAGCAGAACTGTGCTTAACCTGTCCCAAATGAGGGGGTCACCCTCAGCTGAAAGGACCTCATTAAGCCAGGGGCTTGAATGCCAGTCCCCTGTGAAAGTGAGGGGATGGGGACAGGTGCTCCAGCCAGGAGATATTGACTTTCCCTAAGCTTCCCCGGTCTGATTTAACCTGTTCCTCCCCAGTGTTCAAAGAGCTAAATAGGCTCCACTAGGAGCCTTTTATTATTTTGAAGTGCTTAAATGAGAGCTGAAATCACTTGTGGTGGGATTGTGTTTCTGCCCAGCCTGCAAAGAGTTGAAAAATCACTAAGAGACTGATATGCAGAGGTCACAGCAGAGAGGCAGGTGGCAGCAGAAGGTGACCGACAGTCAGCTGTTGAACAGAGCGGAATGAGTGGCTGGTGGATCGGCCAGCCAGCACAAGTGCTCAGATTGCGGAGCTAGCAAGGTACCTCCTTCCTCAGGTGGGAGGTGAACTCACACAGATGCACCTCTGAACCCCGTGTCCTCACTGATCAAGGACAACCACTGTGAGTGGGGTATGGTGAGGGAGCAGAAAGGGGCACAGAAAAGGAACTTGTGGGTGTAGAACTCAAGAACATGAGGCAGAAGACACTGCCCCATGCACTCTGGGGTGGGTGTGCTGTTCAGTTTTATGATTATGAATCCTGCTTGTGGCATTTTCCCTAATTAATGTTGGGTGATTTTCCTCCTTTCATTAAAAGTTTCTTTTCTACACTCACTCTGTGCTTATGAGTGGGGAAGTATTGCCTCTCAGAAGTGCCCCGGGGTGATGTGTAATTTTCCCAGGTTACTGGGGCGGCGCTCGAGATGGTTCTGTGTTGTATTGTTGAAAAGGAATCCCTAAATATTGAACCTGGCCCTGGTTGCTGCCAGCTCCTCCAGACAGAAGGGTTACACTTAAGAATTTACATATCCACACCAGAGAAATTCTAAATCCTGTATGTTCAAGTGGAAGCAAAATTAACCACTTGATGAGTTGATGGCTGTCCCAGTTTGATAATGCACTTTTTCATATTAGTGTGGGTCTCAAAGTGGACATAGAGCGACTGACTTTAAGAATATCCTCCCCTTCTCTGAAAAGAGCCTAAGTTCTTTTCCTACTGAATAGGGAATGATTCTGTGAGCTGGTGCTATGTACCCTCTAAACTGAGTTATCAAAGGAGCAAAAGGAAGCAGCTGTGCTACCACCACTTTCTGAAAGCAGGAGCCCAAAAGAAATTAATTCCTGTTGTCTTTAATGATGATTGTGTCAAACTATGGGATCAGCCTGGTGTTTCAATATCTGCATTGTTTGTTTTTGCCAAATTTGACCTTGAACACTTAATTATGAACTCTTAGCCTGTGCTCAGTATCTAGACAAATGATGGAAATTGGTGCCGGAGATCTCTCCTGAACACCAGGCATTGTAGAAGAGCCATTTGCATCTCACTCTCTGCAGCTATGGGCTAGCTGTTGTAAATCAGTGTCACTCCATTGAAGAGAACAGTGATAGCTGGTGTAAATTGGGCCAGGCTTTGAGGGACTGACTACCCTAGGCTGCAGTGTCTGGATAGGTGGGAAATGTGATGAACAAAAAAGGGAAATTTTTAAAAAAATCCTAAATACCCTTTTGAGGTGTAATGGATGGAATATATGCTTGGGACAGGAAGAAATGTCTCTACACAACAATACAATAAGGTACATCATTAATGTGCAACTGACAATTTCTCCCCTCCACCCCCTTTTTTTTTTTTTTTTTTTTGCTGGAAAACTTTGGCTTCTAGTTTGACCAGCTTCCCTAGAAGAATTGGATTCCTTTTATAAAGGCTAACTGATTGGTTTGAGTGTTAACTCTTCCCCAAGCCCTAATCCTTTCACACTTTGACTTCTCCTTTTGAGTGGGGTGTGTGGTTGGAGGCATTGAGACCAGAGAGATCACCCTCTAAGTTTCTTCACTGGCTCCCTCTCTTCTAGTGCATCAAACATAAACCTCTTGTTGTAACTTTCCAAGACCTTCACAAGTTAGCCTTGCTCTACCTATTATCACAAAATTGACTCCTTCCTTCACTCTGCTAATAATGCTAGCCTCAATTACCCCCTTCCCTGGCAAGCATTTTCATACTTTCTCCCATGCTGCCTCTGTCCCTTGTGAGTTGGAAAAATTCCCAGTCAAAATCTAGAAGGCCATCTTGTCTTCTTTCAAGTCCAAGTCCCTCCTCCAGCTCATCTCAGCAGTAATGCTACAGCAAAGTACAACCTGATAATGGCAAGGTCGAAAGAGGGCTGTGATCACAACTGCCGACTGGCTACAAATTGTGCACATTTTTCTTACCTTCCCTGCATGCCTCATCCCCCGACCTGCTTGTTTGTCTTATCCACATATTACATCTTGTCTTTTGGGCTGAATGCTCTTTGGGACAAGGTCTGTCATTGTTTTGATGTTTGTACAGTGCCTAACTCAATGGAGTAGGGTGACCAGATGTCCCGATTTTATAGGGACAGTCCCAATTTTGGGGTATTTTTCTTATACAGGCTCCTATTACCCTCCCCACTCCCATCCTGATTTTTCACATTTGCTGTCTGGTCACTCTACAATGGAGCATCAACCCTGTTGGCCTTCAGGTGCTACCACAATATAAATGTTAAATAATAATAGAATAAAAAGGTGGTCTGTGCATTAAGGTTCAAGGAGAATCTAAATATCACAGCTTTTCTATTTGTGTTTTTCATAGGTTTGTGGGTATGTGTTTCAAGGTACCATTTATGGGGATAAGATAAATGCTAGATCGGTCTTCTTATGGTATTTGTACCATTCAGATAAAGAAACCCCATACGAAAAAGATCTTGTGACTTTCCACCCGATAAATTGTGCCCCGAGACATTTTTAAAATACATACAGAACCTGCACACCTGTTCACTGATTTCATCTCTTCTCTCTCAAACTGGAATTATCTCTGTAACTCAACTAAAAAGAAATTCAAGTGTCATTTGAGATTCTCCTGGGACAAAAACAGGCATCTGTAATAGATACATCCTAGTACAACAGCCATCACAAGTTTAAAATTTATGGTACTGAAAGGAAGAATTCACCTTAGAAAGGTTTACTTTCTAATGGGCATAGTTGGCATATTTTGAAGCATAGGATACAGTAACGTAGTTATCTCTTATGATCTTTAAGAATCAGAATATCTCATAGTCAAAGCAACATTAAAATAATGTTCCTTAAGACAGTGCATTGGAAACAGAGCTGCGTGGCTAATTTAACCTTCAACACAGCCAGAAGCAGTGCAACCAGTTCTGAGAGAAGAGGCTTTGAATTACTGTTAACAATCTCAAAAGAAAGCAGGTATTTGAAAAGTCACTTTATTAGAAGTAAATATAACGGACTCTGTTATCCTCAGGTTACAGTCACACACAAGAATCCCAGTCCTCCTTGCTGAGGCCTGGATCCCACAGCCATAGCCAATAAGTAGCCTTTACTACTCAGTGTGAGCAAGGGTGCCAGAATCTATCCCTCAGTCTTTTTGTGCCTTAGTTCTGTTATTTATAAAATGGGGATAAGAAGACTTCCCTGCCTCAGAGGAGCATTGTGAGGATAAACTCATTAACATTTGTGAGGCGCTCAGATACTACTGTGATAGGGAACAAAGAAGTGCCTAGACACTCATGTATTGTAGCGAGTATGTTTTCAATACTTCTGTCTTTAAACCCATACTTGGAGGTGCGGCCATTGGTTTCTTTGGTGATTACAGAAACAAGCAGCCGAGTTCTGTGCTCTGTTACATGGTTGCAATTCTGGAGTAATTCTATTAAAATAAGCAGAGTTACTCCCAATTTACACCAGTGGAACAGATCTGACTGTGGCCCTAAAGCTCTAGAAAATGCTCCTTTTTGGTATCAGCGCAACTTCTTGTAGCACATATTGTCTTTACATGCTAATTGCCCGGGGATGCCAAAGCATAGCTCTGTGTGCTGGGGGGGGAGGAGGGGGGGGCTCTTTTAAAACTTCAGTTTGGGGTGTTAATTTTTCTGTATGCTATTAGTTTTCAGACTTGTGTTGGAGCTGTAGAATCATTTTCTGGCATAGATGCAGTGCATTTAGGGGGTAATATTCATGGCATAAGAATAATATTGCTATTGTGTATTTAAGTAGACATTTAAGGAATGTCACAGGGTGGCAGGCCTCTGCAATTCAAGGGTGGCAGGCCCCTGTGTCAGAGCAGATAATCCCAATTGGGCCAATTAAGGAAGTGGAGCAGGAAGGGGATCTCCAGAGAGAATCTCCTATCGTGGTCCCAGAGGAAGGGAGTTGGGGCTGGATACGAAGACCCAGCTTAAAGTTGTGTTTTTCTATTGGGAAGAAAACAAAGAAAATAGACCAGGCCCTGCATCTTCTCCAGTGCTCAGACAGCAGGAAAGGACAGTATCTTAGAAATGAGGGACTGAGCAAAACTCTTCCACCCAGCCTTAAATTTGGCAGTTTGCTTTTGAAACTGTTATAAACTCAGACTGCGAGATGGTCTGTGATCGAATGAGACAGACTGTGTGGGGTTGTTAAGGGGCCCTGACGAGGGGAAACAGCGAGTGCCACAGAGTGACCTCTGGCCATGAGGGGGTGCTCAGGAGATGGCTTCCCTGGTACAGGGAAGAATTTTAAAGAGCGCTTCACAAAATAGTAAGGGGGATAAGCTTATAACAATTTTCAAAATGGGTAAAATTGCTGAAGCCCACACAAAGACCATGGCAGAGCTGGGAATAGAACCCAAGGTTCTGGTCCCCAACTCCAATCACTAGCCCATACAACCTCCCATGCCACTGGGATATGCAGCTTTTGTGTGTGATTAGACAGGTGTCTGATAACAGCAGAATATCACTAATTGCAAGTATACACCAATGCCAGGAAAAACTATTCTCTCAAAAGACAAAAGATGGTTAAAACTGCTAACATTTTTAAAAGGTTTTAAAACCAGTGAGGATTTGAAATGTGTGTGCTGCTGCTTCTTGAAATTTTTATCAATGTACTCAGATTGCAGATGCAAAGATGAAAAGCCATCCAGTGCCTTGGAAATAAAGGATGACACAGAAAAGCTTAACGTACACTCAGATCAAGTAGCCAATTACACCATTGTTTATAAATTCTGAAAGACTTTTGAATCCATGTTATTTCCCTGTTGATTGCAAGTTATTTCACACACCTTGATTTTCTTCCTTGTCTTTTAAGAGAACAATCAAATATGGCTCCGTTTTATTTATTGATGCCTTGGGGCTCCAGCTTCATCAGCTGTGTGTGCTGGAGCCTGCATAGTGCAGGGAATAATGTGTGTTAATTAACTGATACTGCAGAGAAGGCAGAAGCAAAAACAGAACACATTGTTTACTGATGCCCAGCAAAATATAGGGCCAGATCCTCAGGTGTGTAAGTCAATGTAGCTCCATTGACTTGAAAAGGAGATACACTGATTTACACCATCTGATGATCTGGCCCCATTGTACCTATCTTTAAAATAATTCTTACTTATTTTAATGCTGGATTTCGATATTTATTTAAATGAGACTGTTGGGTTACAGTCATTTCAGACTAGGACAGATGTGTGAGCTAAGGTATTTGACAGTGTCCCTTGAAAAGGAGCATTTTGATTCAGGGAAAATGTTTCAGACAACAATATTTCACTCTTACCTTGTACCTTTCATCCAAAGATTTTAAAGACCTGTACAAACAGCGAACTGAGCTTCGCTACATGCTTGTGAGGTAGATAGTTTCTCCTCTGTAAAATGGGGAGAGAACATGAGGCAGAGAGCAGTTAAGTAACTAGCACAAGTGTAACCCACTGGTCAGCATGTGTTACAATTTTCCCTCTGTGCCCAATTCACAGACAACGTGAATCTGTTGTAGTTCCTAGCTATAGAGCCTCACTGTTTAGGTCAATCTGCATTTAGTTAGGGAGATCCCCAGTTCAATACCCAGTGCCAGCCAAGATGGCTGACATCACGTAAGCATGGTCTCCTCTAAGATTTGAATTGCTGTGGACTTCAGATGCACTTCCTCTGTCCAAAGGAAATGCATGACTCACTTAGGGTTGCCTCCACTGAGGTACAAAAAACAGGACCTTAAGTTTTTCATAATTTTTCTTGCCATTTTCACTAATTGTTAAGAGTATTTGTGTGTTTGTTTTTTAAAAAGGTTTTGATCCGTTCTAGCTCATGTTCCCTTCCAACTTGGTCTTTAATGCTGTTATACATTCCTGGAGTGACAGATTGCAATTTCATAAAAACAGGAGTTTGGCACTGTTGCAGGTGCTCAAGCAGAAGAAAGAAGTTCTTATTCAAATCACAACATCAATGGGAACAGAAAATATCTGACTGGTCAAATACAGAAAATTGCCTTTTGCAAGAATGTTTTGAAGCATATAAAAACAGCTTTATGAAATCACAAATGTGGGAGGTAAAAAATTGCTGATAACAGTAGGTATAGTAGTGTGACTATGACACAAGACTGGGAACCGAGAGATCCAAGTCCTCATCTCAGCACTGACTTTCTGGAGTAAGTAATTTCATTGTCCCGTACCTCAGTTTCCCTATCAAAAAAACAACAGCTTCCTTATCAGATGTGTGATGTTAGACTAAATTCATGTGTTTCACATACATGTAAAGTCTTAACAGCAGTATTTTAGGAACATAAAATACCACCTATTAGAAACTATTTTAGCACAACTTAACAGGCTAAAATCTGAAGTTTTAGCTAAGCCCAAAAGGGACACTAATTCAGCAGGTCAAAAGGAGGGCATTTCAAGTTCCTTTTGTGTGCATAGAGGCTCACGCCTCAGAGAAAGCACTTTACAATTCCATAAAGCCAAATAAAACAAAATGCTCTGGTGTTTGTGGAAGAGAGAATGTACTTTAATAGCAAAGCTTTTTCCAACCGGAGCTACCAGAATTTCTCATCCTCTTACACAGAGAGGATGGAAACTCCCAGCCAAAAGGGAGAGAGTTTAATAGAGGGGGGGCGGGGATTTCAGAACCCGCATATAGAGTGCTTAACCCCTTCTGCCGAGCTGTACTGGAGGATTCTATGAGCTCACAGCAGTGCTGTCTGATTATAGCTGTTTTCACCAACTCTGCCTGTGTGGACTGCTCTCTCAGTTTAATGACTAAAGCTAGCTCAGACTGGTTTTGGTAAGAGAGAGGCTTGTATTCACAACAATCCTTATACTAACAACAAACCCACAGGCATATTATAAAGCTAAAAGTGTAATTGAATGTTTCACCGCAAACAATTGTTTGCTAACAAATTGCACCAAGAGCAAGCCAATGCAGTGAGAGTATAAACGTTGGGGGGGGGGGGGGGGGAAAGGGAGCCGCAGCTCTCCATACATTCAATGCAAAATATAAAAGATGGCATCTGGGGTAACAGGTTTTCTAAAGTGACCTGTGTCATGTCTCAGACCACCTCCTCCTCTTCTACCTTCCAGATCTTCATAATTACCTCAGCTATTGTCTAACCCACTGAACAGAGACACAACAAATGGAACTGTGCTACAAATGGAAGTGCCTGCAGAATAAATCTCCAATGAAGGAAGTGCAGCCAATTGCCCTACAAACTGAGTGAATGTGACAACTTCATTCAGGTAACATGTAAAACATGGGAATAGATTCATCTACTACTACAAAGTGGATTTCAGCAGTGTAAATTAAAGCACAATCTGCCCCATCATTCTGCAATACATTTCTTAAAAAAACCCTGTTAGACACACAGAGCTAAGCCAGGGATTCACAACACAACCACAGGCTGCTTGAAAGTGATTTAATGTCATGTTTTGTTACAAATGGTTAGATGACCCAAAATTCATAGAAAAGATTTGTAGAGATTCACCAGCCTCTCAAGCAAACCTGAGCTGATTCATTGTCTTGTATCAAAATTGTGCAAAATTCAGTTTCACATCCTGAGTAACGAAGTAATGGCCATTTACTTTAGATGTTAGGGTCATTCAAACCTGAAATTCAAAGTGAAACTTTGGGGTGCAAACCCTTGAGGATGAACCCCTCCCCCCAAAAAACAATATTCACAAAAAGCAAAACTTCTGAGTTTACTACTTTCCTAGTCACAAAGTTTGCAAAGCTCTAGTATAGCAGATGTATGGCAGTGTCCATTGCCTATAGCTCAGACTGGAAACCAATGCTTAGTTTCTGCCTGAAGATGAATATTTTTGGTAACTATTTTTCATTCACAGAGTAAAAAGTAATTGTATAAACATGTCTCACTATTAAATGGTGGACTTCAATACACATATAGTCCCACAAACTGTTAGAAACCATACGTGCGTATGCCATCAACAAAAAATAAAAACAGGAAATCCCTACTTTAGTTCTCATCCAACCCTGACAACTACAAGCAGGATTTCACCTTCTCTGTATTACCTCAACCACATCCACAATACAGATACCCCTCCCTCTGCCAAAAAATTTTAATTAATTTTTAAAAATAGATTAATATGGTGTCTAGGTTGTACATTAAAAAAAAAATCACAAAAAGTCAGGGAATGCAGGAGTTCCAACAGTAATATAAAATCAGTTGCTGTGCACATCGTA
The DNA here is from genome assembly GCF_027887155.1 of Malaclemys terrapin pileata. Classification (NCBI taxonomy): domain Eukaryota; kingdom Metazoa; phylum Chordata; order Testudines; family Emydidae; genus Malaclemys; species Malaclemys terrapin. Next base: position 204,744,487 of record NC_071506.1, on the reverse strand, counting down.
TTTCTGTATTATTGCATTTCTGGTTAAAAAGAGCAGTGTAATATAGTACTGTTTATATTTTTAAAATAAAAAAACAGGCTATGCAATACAATCAAGATAATCCTGATGAACCCTCACTTTTGCATTTCCTGATTATTATTATTTTTTAACTGTGCAACATGAACATTGCATTAATTATACACACACACATTCCAGTATGATTTGTTGAAATTAATATGGAAGGGAAATGATCAAATCATTAATTTCCCCTATGATCCAGTGCATTCTACTGGTAGAGCAAAGAATTTGGGGGCTGGATTCCTGAGTTCTAGCCGCTCTGTCACCTATTCACTGTGTGATCTTTGGGCAAGTCAGTGTCTCTGCACTTTAGTATATTTATAACATAGGGCTAATACTGCACATCTCCTCCGGAGCATTGCAAGGCTTCCTATGAACATGATTTGAGGGTTTTGAACAAAAGATGCTATACAAGCACAAATTATTAATACTAATAACAAACTATTCTTGGGCCTATAAATAGAAAGCTTTTTTTATTGGAAAAAAAGAATCAAAGGACAATGAACACAGTAAGATATTCTGCTTCCCTGCATAACGTCCATATAGAGCAAGGGCTTTTCATAATCTAGTCACATCCACAGACAGCAGCACCCCTCAAGAGTTGTGAAAATTGGTATCTCTCTTATCATAAAATCTCCGCAGGCATTTTTGGTTCATATGCACAGAATGAAATGACTGCTCAAAAGCAGGTAGATGCATAGCCTGTCAGGGAAAGATTTTTCCATTGGACATTTCATAGATATTTGATCTGCTGCTGAATCACGGCAGCACAATTCCCACTGAACTGTATTAACTGCACATCATTTCTGTGGATATCATAAACAATCTTGGAAGACTGCTCAGGCAAGCAGACATGCTGGTCTGTTGTCTTGAGATCTGATACCACAGCTCAGTATTAGCACATTTAATGAAGGAAAGGGAAGGGATGATGACAAAGGAAACCAAAGGGTAGAGGCAATTTAGAACATTGCCCTCTAACCTCTCTGGGCTAAATTAACCCCATGACTGCAATGGAGTTAGTGCTAAATTCATTTCTGGTTTGTCACCTGTCCCCAAGTGTTCCATTGAGTCAGCAAGATACTTAAGCCCATGCCTAACTTTAAGCATTTTAATCACCTCTCTGAAATCAATTGAGCTACTCAATTGCTTAAAGTTAAGCATGTGCCTACCCTTAAGCATGTGCCCTAAATACCTTGCTGAACTATGGCCAAACTTTCTGCTCACGGACTGTACTCTCCCCTTGTTTGTTGTATTTTTATCATTTGATGGCTATGCTGCATTTCTGACCTCAGTTCACGGCTTCAGTGCCTCTAAAAATCCCACATTTGCAGCCTTCAGTAGTGATTTCTTACTGTGTATCTAGCTCAATCAGGAGACAAAGAAAATGGGGCTCTTCCCACCTCACCCCATTCCCAGTGTTGCCTCCATACAAATTCATTGAGCAAATAGGGTCTTTCCAGAAAAGTTTTAATATATTTCGGCATTCAGCAGGAACATCTCCTCTCTCGCTTGATGCTGAAATAGAATACAGGCCTTGTCTGTATTTTGTTAAACACAATGGAGGCAAGATGCAGTTGGGGGGAGGGGGAGGAGAAATATAGCTTGAGATAGTGAGATTTTTTTTAAGTGTTCTTGCAAAGAAAATTAATATTAATATTAATTAATATTTCATATACTGACATATTAAATTATCCCTATATTTTAAAAGTCCCTCACCCAACCTCTCAAACAACTGCATATGCCAGAGGAGAATGGTCTGGCAGGGCAAGGAAACATCAGCAGTTATCCTATGGGGTGGCAGTCAAGGATATTCTTTGAATATGGCCTATTCTAAATGATAAAACTACATTTCAATCAATCAGTCAGGGCTTGATTAAGGCATAAGCACTATCGGCCCATGTCGAGGAACCCTGGAGTCATGTGATTACATCAGGGTCTCAGCTTTTGTTTACACCCACAGAGAAAAAGTTTTGTCCCCTTAAGAAAAGCTTGAAAAGGTGACCTGAATGTAACCAATTCAGGAACATCTTCCTGAGTCTGCAGTCAGCCTGAAACAGTAGCTCAGAAAGGGGGAAAATGCCCCATGCTTTTCTGTGTTAACTCCAAGGCACCTCCACCCACCTGCCCTGCTCTGAGGTGAGGTGCCCTACACTCTTCTGCTGCTGCTACTACTCTACCTGTCCAGTGAGGAAGGGAGTCTTAGACTGCCCAAATAAGTGTGATGGATAGGGGGGTTTACAGCAGACAGTTGTTGCGTGGATGGCACTTACCACTCCAAATGAGGGGCAGGGCTATGGGATCCCCCTTGTTGTGGCAGGCCTAGAACCCCAGATTGCCTTAATCTGGCCTGGTTTATGCTGTGTCTTTGTCAATAATGGGTGGAAACAGGGAGTCAGAGAACTGGTGGTGCATAGTTCTGGAACGTATGTTGCGCAGAGATGTGTGTTTTAAAAGTGAATTGACTCAGTAAGAAGAGATGAATAAATAATTATTGTCTGATTAATTTTACCTCACTCTGTTTGGGAATTGTCCATGAGTTAAATCACCATGGTACTGAATCTAACTGGAGGGTGTAGTGCTGGCCATCCCTGACCCAATGTCAACAGGGAGACAAGCCACTTTCCTGTCAGAGTGTGCACTGCTTAGAGGCTTGATTTCTTTGTTGATTTAAGTCCAACTGCTCTCAACTAGCCTTACATGGCCTGACTGGGCTTCCACAGTCACACAACATTCCCCAAGTGGCAATGTGTCAGACACTCCATCAGAGACAGGGTGAGAGCACAGCCCATGCCGGTTATGTGCTGCTCCCCCCATGGGCAGATCAGTGTCCCCCAGTTCCACTCCCAATGTCAATTTTGGGGGTGGAGGGGATATAGAGTAATTGCCAACAAAAAGTTGTCTCTGGAGCACCAATACGCCGACAGTTAGCCTGAGGTTTCTGACCTTTGACAGAGTTGGCTAATTAATCTAAAGAAACTAACGCAATGGAATGCAAAAATCTCTCTAAGGCTGGGGAATGGGAAGTGTGCCAGTTGCCAGCATTACCTCATCAGTAGCCAAAATGAAACATTCACTGTCTTGGGCAGGTTTTCAGATTCCTGCTAGTGCATGTTTTAGTAATGGAGGAAAAAAAGCCAGGGATTGTTTCCCAGTTCTGCCTTTTTCTGTTGTACAGACTCTGCTATTACTGATGAATTTTGTAATTCCTTAAAATCAGCAGGGTGAAAACAACACTGCTTTAAAGGATGAATAAATAGGTTTATAATAATCAATAGAACCCAAAGTGCTATGTACAAAACACCAGGCACTTGAGGAACTGCCAGACTCTGACGGAAATAATAGGTGTGAGAGGATGGATTATGGAAGACGAGAGGCTTATTTAGAACTAATGGGCTGAGAACGGATGGGTAGCAAAAAAGAAAACAGCAGGAAAGCACATTTTGAAAGGTGAAGGTAAACAAAGAGGAGTAAAAGCATTAGATGAAATTCCCTTCAGAGTAATTTCTTTGGCCTTGTGTACACTAAGGAAATTATCTACAAATGCCCTGCCATTGCTCACACCAGCTGAGTTCCCTCAGTACTAGCAACAGTGGGATCCCTGGTGTGAATGGTGCGCCAACCACAGCAGCAATTTTAACAGACCTTCTCTAAGCAGGTCTAACTCAGGTCTGGTCTATACTACCCGCCTGAATCGGCGGGTAGAAATCGACCTCTCGGGGATCGATTTATCGCGTCCCGTCGGGACGCGACAATCGATCCCCGAATCGGCGCTCTAACTCCACCAGCGGAGGTGGTAGTAAGTGCCGCCGACAAAAAGCCGCAGAAGTCGATTTTGCCGCCGTCCTCACAACGGGGTAAGTCGGCTGCAATACGTCGAATTCAGCTACGCTATTCACGTAGCTGAATTTGCGTATCTTAAATCGACTCCCCGCTGTAGTGTAGATGTACCCTCAGTGTTGATAATGCTAGTGGCACCTGCCAGCATGTCTACACTAGGGTTTCCCACGTTGCTAACACTAGAGTTGATCTAGTATTCAGCTGTGTGGAAAATTTTCAGAGCATGTCCCTAGTGTAGGTGGGGCCTGAGAGTCACTGTCATGTTACTCCTGCAAAGCAGCAGAGTTTCTGTTGTTTTGCAAAGATGACACTTTTCCTGAAAGAACAAGTTAGCTTTAAGGAACAAAATCACATCAGAAGTTAAGAAACAAAATAAAGAAGGGAGGGTGTAGTTGTTTCAGGTTCTACACGTTTAGACTTCCAAGAGCCAGGGGTTCAAATCCTGGCAGGGCTGATTTAAGATGAAATCTTAAAAAACAAGGTACTGTCTGCTCTGATTGGATCTTTCCTGTGGTAATTTTTGAAGAGATTTTGTGCCTTTTTGGCCAAAGTTTTCCCCAGACTGCCCACTGTTGTTCAGTGCACGATACTCCATTTACTCCTACTCTCCAACTCGGTGGTGGCTGCATTTCACTGGTACTATCAGAACTTGCCATAGTATTTTTGGGCCTTAGCTGCAGAACAGATTTACTGGCCCACCTTCCCATTCCCAGTTATCTCAGGCAGCGGGATTATTCTTTGGAGTACCCTCGAGCTTTGTTAGCTTCAAAACAAAACAAAGAAGGGGTGGAGAAAAATCTTTGAGTAGCTCACAGCTGCTCCTTGTAGTATAGGTGGAGCCCAGCTGCTTATGCTGAGGTCTGAGCATAGTTCCTAGCTGCGTTCAAAAAATACATTCAAAGAACAAGTTTCCAAATAAACTAGAGGTTTGAAATCACTGTAGCCCCTAGAGGGTTGTGTGTGAGTTTTAGCACTTAAATAGTGGCCCTTTACAAACATTCAAAATATCCCTGACTCTGATCCTCAACTTCTCTAGGAGCTCCACAGAGATTATGTTGAGCATGAACAGCAACCTTTTGTTTCTAAATTAATGTTCTAAGTAGGCAACACCATCTTTGGACTCCCTTATTTTGGTCTACCTTATTTCTAAATCAGTTGCTATTGAAATACCCCCATCAGTAAGTTAGATGTGATGCAGCAAGTGGGGAGAGCTTATGGGGAGTAATAAATAGATCTGTTGCACTTTAAAAAACAACAACATTCCATTAAAAAGAGAGCCTCAGATCTCAGAGCACATGACAAATCTTTCCAAATTGAGTAACGTGCTATGTAAATTTACTGCCACAAGAGGGAACTCTTATTGCATTATTACAGGGTTCACTATATGATTAGCATTGACCAGACCCATCCGCATAAAGTGCTAGAAATACACTCATGTTTGTTCTATACCCGTATCATTTTAGAGTCTATCACTTTCCTCCCCTTTCTGTGAGTTAAAGGCTTGCGACAGATTCACAGCCCTGAAGGCTGAAGTCCTCTCTCTGTGAAATAGGTACAGTAGCCAGGCAGCCTTCTCTCTATCATCTTCCCAAAGCGAAACGTAAAGATCAGGTTATACATGAACAGCGCAAGTACAGAGCATGTTGTACAGAGATCCCAAAACGTGCAATGCAGTGTATAGCAAATGCAACGTAATGTGTAAGTGTATATAAAGGAAGAGTTTTATGTGCAACTTTGGATGTGTGGCACACTCTATACCCACTCCCTACGTTTCAGTCTGATCAACTCAGTATAGCTTTGCTGTCTGCCAAATAAAGATAAATAAGTAATGAAATCTGGAGACCAACTGAGTTTTTGAAGGCCAAGTGGAAAGAGGTCTCAAAAGGGAATCCCAACAAATATGTGCCAGAGATCCCTGTAATCCCAGAGAAAACATATGCATTACATATATCCTTATGGACGCACACACACACACACACACACACACACACACACACACGCCTTTGCATCAAGTCACAGCCTACAGTCGAGGTAGAATAACAGCACCCTGCTCCAGCAGGAGCTTCTAGAATTCTTGAGGCAGACCCTCAGGTAGTGTAAGTTGTAATATCCCCACTGAAGTCAATAAAGCTTTGTCAGTTTACACCAGAGTCTCAGGCAGGCATTATGCCTTCAGGAGCCCGAGGGGAGCACAGCTGCAGGGCTGCTCTTGGCAGAGGTGCAGCATGTGCCTCTTCTTATGAACCCCTTATCCCCACCATTCCCACAGTCAGTAAGCTTGCCCTATGCCTTGCTATGTAGAAATATTAATTTTCCTGGGGAAAAAAGCTTTAGAGAAAAATGAAGAAAAGTACTGTTCGTTTTCATATATTTTTTTTTAAACGCAGCGGCATATTTAAATGAGGCAAGAGCAGCCAGCCTCCTCTTCCTTCCCCAGGAGAAAGCAGGGAACTATAGCAGCAGGGCTCTTCACTTCCTGGGAGAACTGGGGTGGTGGGGTTCAGCTGCTGTTCCAGGAAAGCTCAGGAAGGAGGCGAAGTGGGGCTCTTGCTCTGTCCCTACAGCATCCATCTTCCGTCTATCTGAGCACCTCCCAGGAGTTAACAGAACAAAACAAACTCTCTCCTGGGAGACCCAGTGAGCCCTAGCACTGGAGGTTTCCTTCATTCCCCAAGAGATCTTATGCAAATTAAGGAGGAGCCCCAGTATAAGAATTCCTCCAGTCGGATGCTTCCTAATGGGACGTTCTCGCACAGAAAAAAGCGTCTAATTCAGGTGTTTCTATTTAAGTTTTCTACACAAGAGATTTCTGTATATTATGTTTTCTACATGTAAATCCCTCACATGGAAAGTGTTCTACACAAAAACCTTTCCACATGAGTCTGACTCTTCATACATCATGAATACAGTTTCCCCCACACAGAAATTGTCTACAGTCAAGTCCCTCACATGGGGGTTTCTTTTCATTTACTAGGAGATCTGGGGAGCAGTCTGAATGGTTTTCATCATTCCTTTATTCTCTTTCTCTCCTGGTACTTTGGAGCTTCATCAGTGGAGTTTGTAAATTCTTCAAAAGGAAGATAAGGGAAACTTTAGGCCAAAAAAGGAGCTTCTTACAAAGTTAGAGGGGAGAGTGGTGAGTGGTAGTGATGAGTGAATGGGTGTCAATATCAGGCTGAGAATGGAAATGTTCGTACCAACTCCAATTAACTAACTATAGCACGGCACCATAGACCAATAATGGAGAGTGCTTTGCAGCTAAATACAGCTCCCTGAGCACAAAATCTCTTCCCCACCCAATATATCCAGACCATGACTTCTATTCATTTAAGTCCTAATTCAGGAGAGCATTTACACTGTACACTTAAACCCATGCTGATTCAGGACAGCTCTTATTCATGGAGTTTAAACACGTACTTAAGTTTGCTCTGAATCAGGAGGCTAAAAGAGGCTAACATCTTCCAAATGGATGTGAAGTGAAATCTAAAGGTATCTCTTCAGTTATGTCATTTCAGACAGACAGCAATATTAGCAATAAAAGTGGCTTTTTTTTAAAAAAGAGAAATAACTTTATCATAGCCTTCCACATATAATAAAATGGGGGTTTGTATAATTTTGTTGGGTTACATTTAACAAATGATTTATTTCTTCCTACTGCTACTATTCCAGTGCATGCATGTACCACCCTCCCCCCCCCGTTTATTTTTTGTTTGAATTCTGCCAGACTATCTGTATTGACATCTTTCTAACTGTAATTGTTATTCAAATAAAAGAGACAGTAATAGATTATACTGGAGCTCACTTTCCTTTTATTGTTTTCATTCCTAGGAGGTTCTCAGCTGCTCTCTGGATGAGATGAGCTAGTGACAGGAACAACAACAGAAAAGGCTAACAGAAGAGAAAGGAAGTATTTGATGGCTCCCCTTGTCTGTTCCCTGCCCTTTCTCATCAGTCCTAGAATTTTGTGACTGGGTTGTTTCCACAGAGACATATGGCACAAGGAAGTAGGGATTTGGGAACTCAGCTGTTATTCAGAATGCAGCATTTTTAAAAAGCTATACTAGCTGCTCTTAATCCTCTCAGTGGAACTCACTGTGCAATCCATAGAGGTAATTTAATGCCCACAATGTACAAACAACATATATCATTTATAAGAGAATTTTGAGTATGCCCTTTCTACAAAGCTTCCCCCGCCCCCTCCACAATGCAAGTCAATTGTTAATAGGCAATGATTCAGGTCTCCAAAAAGAAAGTTCTAAGTGCTAAGAGCTCAGAAATTTCGTTGTCATATTCCGCTAACTTAATGTGACTCTCTACCTCCACGTATACAATGAATGCCATTAAAAAGTCAGCATTTACCAAGAGTTACCATACTGTTATTTCTGAGATAATTTCAGGGTCATTTCTAATTCTAAGTATAGAGAAATATAACAGCATATCAGACATTACTGTATGTGAAGTTGGCAAATAATGACTTTTTGGTGATGACCACTGTGAATATCTGTACATGTGCACATTTACATGCACCCCAAGGCTGGTTTTGCAAGACTCAGCCAAGATTTGTTTTGCAAAATCCAAGCAGGACCTGATCAAATCTAAATCTCATTTTATCCTAATAAAGTTCAGGGACATTTGGATACATGATTATGCCCATCTCCAAACACATGTATATTTAATAGATATTCAATAATCCATCACGGTTTACATGTAACAAGGGAAACAGCCAAAAACTGTTTCCCTTGTTACATGTAAACCGTAATGTATTAAATGTGTGTGTGTTTGGAGAGGGACATAATATATACGCATGCGCAATATGGCTGAGTTCATGTTAAGGAAGCATTTCTAACTTTTGAAGTGTCTGGACTTTGGAGAGCTTGGTTTCTCAAACTTAACAAGGCATTAATGCTTGCTTTTGCATTTTACAACTTCAGTGCCTCACCAGACTAATAGTACGCACAAATCAAGTATTATTGGGAAACCTTCTCAAGCACAGATCACTTATGAATGAGATGAATATTGAATAAATATAACAGGGATTAATTAGCTAAAGCTCTCTGTTTACCAGACAGAAAGGAAATACTATCTCATTAAATATTAAGAGGCATGTTACATGTGCTTCCAGGGTCCAGTTACGCTTTCTTCAAAACACAAACAGTTTTTAATTTAAAACTTGGATGTGGGTGCAAAGTCTAATGTCCCAGTATATTAAACCTATAATGTCACAAGTTAAACATTATTAGTCATCAAAAAGGAGAGACACACCTAACTAATATCAAGCAGAAAAATTAGAATTCTATGAAATGTTCATGCTCCATTCACAAGACTGACATTTACATAAATAATTGTTTAGGTTCATGATTGTGCATTACTAATTTATACCTTGTGCGGAGCAAACTTAGAGGTAAAAGAACAATCCTTTCATTTCCCAGCCCATAATTCTAAGGAAGAAATAAAGTATGCAAGACATTTTATCCTCTTAGGGAAACCAACCCCATACACTAAGAAAAATAGAGGATTCAAATCCTCATTACTACACAAATGTAAAATAAATTAGCCACATCATACAATATATATAGAATATTTTGTGGTCTGTTCTCTACTCTATGATTCTGTAATGCATGCACACTGCTGTAAAGTGAATCCTGGTATGCAGTGTGCCAGACCTTTCGTTCCCTGATTTATGCCACTTCATACTGCTAAAATAAATTAATCCTTCCTCTCTCAAGGTCTTTGACTGCTAACCTTGTGACGCCTTTGTGTCCATGTGCATACTATGGAGATGCTCATAGCACTTCCCCTGTCACTCTAGTAGGAAAGAGATATCTGTAATACCTAAGTACTAGCAAGAGGGAACCCCTGGATATCAAGTAGTCTGTCAAGTGATTTTTGTATGTGAAGCAGTTATGGATTTTCTCTGGGTAACCCTGGAGATGCGTTAGATTCTCAGGCAGAGGTGCAGCTACAATTTACACACACACACACACACACACACACACACTAACCAATCTGTAGCATAGCACTAATCTCCCATGGCTAACGTCATATTACACACAGTGTGATCACTAACGCAGCAGGTGCAGTTGGACTGGGAGCTTGTGTGTGTTAATCAACAGCCTCATAGAGAACAAAACCAGCAATGCTCCCAGGAGATTAAAAATTGTGCTCACACCCCAAAAATGGACAGAACTCCTCCATTTTTATCATGCTCTTGCCACTGCATTTCAGCCTTAGGAAAAAAGCTTGCTCTAATTCACAAGGAGGATAATGCTGATCAGGACTTGATTATTTTCTTCATGCAAATCTGATCCAACGCTGCTAAAGCAAACGAAGTAGAAGATCAGGTGAAAGGGCCATTGTGACATGGACAAAATCATGGAGGGGAACTTGGTTAATCTGAACGGGAGGCAATCACTGAAGGGTAATCACTCAGATAGTGATTAATAAATCCCTTTGATAAAAAAATAATTGTGTGCCATTGCCTATGCCTTCCTACACACGCGCTAACAAGTTTAATGAGGCAGATACTGCAATATATGATGATCACTAGCTTTGAGGAGAACAAGACTCCCATTTCTAATGTGTGATTATTATTGATGTGAATTGGATTCTGGTATTATTTCAGTTTATAAAATCATCAGATGACATAGGCTAGGCTAAGCCTCTTTCCTCCTCACAGCATGAGGCTGTGGAATTACCTAACTTCGTAGTTTAATACATTTGCACGTCTTTAGCTTAATGACTGGAGATGGTACGTGCGCACAGAGAGAGAGAGAGAGAGGTGCAGCAGGGGCCATCTATGAGCAAGAGAGTGCGCCCTTGAATTGCTGCTTCTGTGAAAGACAGCCCTTCTGAACAGCCTCTTTCTCAGGAAAAGGTTATACAGACAAGCCCTGAAGACATCAAATCAAACTGCATTTCTAGTGAACCTTCCATGCCGTGTATTCCAAGGCACTTTTAAAAAATATGTAATTAGATGTGGCTGTGCCAAAACAGAGCTTGAGCCTGCAGCTACATTTTAGATGATGAATGAATTATCAGTTACTGGCTATGTGATTAGGTGGAAATCTTGATGCTTAACCCAACAGTGAGGTGGTCATATGACCCTGCTCTCAACAACTATACACTCAATAGCCACCACCACCATTAGGCAGAACCAGTGATGCACCCAAAGGAGTATATGTGGGGCCAGTGCTTGAAAATAGATGGTAGGCATCCATATAGGCACCATCTTGTTCTCCAGAAACTCAACTTTCATTTTAAAAAGTTAAGGCTCTAGTTGTTATGGTTGGGAAGAAGACACTAGGTTCACATTTTTGAGGTAACGACGCAGAACCTGCAGAGAGCCTGGAACAATAGCTCTGAGAGGCATGAGTGGAGCCCCACTGCTTTAACGCCCAGTCCTGTGCATCAGTTATTAGACTACATGTCCTCTGTAGGAATGTACATGGAAGACAATAGGGGACCCAAGATGTGTGCCGGAGAGGCAAAGCATTGACAGGGTTAAGATGGCTATTTCAGGTTTCTCCCTTATAAATGGGGTTACATAAGTCGACGCAGGTAAGAAAGATACTGCAGTTTGGAACTAGGTACTCCCAAAGCTTTAGTGTACATGCTTAGGTCAAAAATGGACATGACTTGTGTCTGCATTTCATAGGATACTGCTGAGTATCCATCAAAGGGCTTTCCTTCATGTTTAAATAATGTGATGTAATGTAATGCTGACAGATGCTTTTCACACCGAAAAAGGATCGGAGCAGAAAGTGTTTGGATTGCATTGTTGCAGAGTGTGTGTGTCTCCCCTTCCCCCAAGTTCAGACCCTGAAGTTGCTGTCTAGCATGCAAATGATGTCAAAGTGAACTAGCTACAGCTTCATGGACTGCTCGCTTTACTGCGCAGCAGCATGAAGACAAATAATTGGGCACTGAAAGAGGGAAAATAACCTACTGATAATTGGTGTGTTCACAGCACTAGGGCTACAGTGTTTGTGGCAAAAAATATATATATATATATATCATGGGGAGGAAAAAGAAATGTGCATTACAGGTCATCATGGAAGATGGTTAGTATGAACACCAGCCATTTCAGTTTTGCAATATTGTACCAGTTTTACCAAATATTTGTAAAAATGTGTCTTCGGGCTCCACTTTGTGTGTGTCAATACAATTGATATTCTTTTGTGATGGGAACTTTTATTAATTCACTTGCAAAGAGCTAAGAAATATTAAGGACTTCATAGCATAAAATACAGTAGCATATAATTAAAGAGGGCACTCTGCGGTCCTCAGCCAGTACTTAAGAACTACAAGCGTAAAACATTGTATGTGAAAATCCCAACAACAAATTAAATTATTCAACATGCTTTGTCTTGCAGTTGGAATGGAGATTGACGGACAAGTGGAAAGTGACTCAGAGAGCGAAGGTAGAGTGGAGAATAATAGCTGCTGTCTTACACGATGAGAGATCTTTTTTCTCCAAAGGTTTATTTTGTGATTTGACTTGCTACACAGTGGTAATATCTAATGAGGTATGCATGGTTATATTCAGTGTTGTTGTAGCCCTGTTGGTCCCAGGATATTAATGAGACAAGGTGGGTGATGTGATAGCTTTTAGTGGAGTGAAAGCTTCTCTCTCACCAACAGAAATTGGTCCAATAAAAAGATAACTACACCCATGTTGCCTCTTTACTATGCATAATTAGATTTCCTACCTGGGTAGTTGACTTTGATGAGGAGGAGGAGGATGTTGTGCAGGAGAATGCTCCTAAACCTGGCTGTCCCCTTCTCTCCATGTCCCTGAGAAGGGATGAGAGCTGGAGTGAAGCTTTCCTTGGTCTGCCACAGTAAAGCAGGCAGCACTGTGTTCCATGTGTGGTGTGATGAGAGTGAATTTATAGGATAATGCAAACATCTAGAAACCGTCACCTTTCACTGCTTTTTTATGTAATTCTCGTCATTACAGTAAGGGTGAGTCTTTGTTACATATGACTATGCGAGGAGAGAGATAAAGCCAAGATAGATTTAGGACAGACTAGTAACTCATGGCAAAAATCAGGAAAAGCCATAGACCAGATTTAAAATTAAAAAAAAAAAAAAATACCCTCACAAATACAGTAAATAAAGAGACATTGCTAAGGGCTAGCATTGCTGGGGTAGTGGATGGTTCATGGTGATAGAAAAGACCCTCTAGACCACAGTTCAAATCCAGCTTAGGTAAATAGTAACTGAAAATAATCATCTGATGGTCTCTATGAAATCAATTGATGGTCTCAGTCTAGTTTCCAGTGGACAAGGGAGCCCACTAGAGCTGGTTGATTTTCCCCCCTTCTCCCCCTCCCCCCCCCCCATTAGAAGCAAGAAGCCTTTTCAAAAGAGTTTTGGGTAGTTTCACAATTTCCCAGTTTTTCATCTAAACCAAAAATGTCAATATTTTGAACTCTGTTTTTTACCCTTTCTCCCCACTATTTTTTTTATTTTAATTTTTGTGTGCGTCCCACTAAATGCAGCAAAACAGGTGATCTGTAGGCTTTTGTTTTACCACTTCCTCTTTTCTTCCTCTCTCCCCCCCCCCCCCCCCCCATTTTCCCTTCTGCCACTCTAACTTTTCAGAATGTTTCCACTTTTGGAAACATTCTAGAGAGACAGAGTTTGTTATACCAATAAAAACTAGCAGGATCTTATTAAAGGGGACAAGATAAAGATGCCACATTTATTATGATAACAATTTGATTTATGACCAATAACTAATATCTTAGTCCTTATACACACATTATACCTAATATCTATACACACACACATTCACACACATACACACACACACACACACACACACACACATCAGATGTTCTGCAGCTGCTGCATAGTTACCAGTCCTGCTTGAGTCTGTGGCTTGAGTTTGCAGCTTGGGTTCGTAGCTTGTGGCGGCTAACTGGCCAGGAAAGCCGGGCACAAGGACGAGCTGGGTCTCTGTTGGGCATGCACTGATGCTCTTCCATGTTGGCAGCAGAATGTTACCCTCCTCCAAAGTTTTCCATCTCACCCATCCTTTTTGTAGGCTTTAGTTTGAATCCAGAGTCTATAGGTCTTGCTGTGTCACGCTGCCTTCAGGTTTGGTGATTGATCACCCGTCAATTGCAGACATGACTTTCAGCCTTGGACTGGGCTTCGATCTTCCTTCTATTGTACCTTTTCCTTTTAGGGTGGATTTTTTTTTTTTTTTTTTTTTTTTACTTTGTTAGGGCTCTTGTCTGCATCTTCAGCCGTTGGTGTTTGAACTCTATTTAATCAGGACAGGCTGGGGCTGGAGGTTGATTCCATCATCCATACATACCTCATTCACACATCTAAACTAAACTAATAAGATTACAGCAGGGTTTGCAAAAATGAAGGTTGCAGCAAGCCCTTACAAAATGGAGTAAGTGTTTTTAAAATGGGGTTTGAATTACAATATGGCAAACAGTGAATAGAAGTTACACTGTAGGCAAGTGTAATAAATGGTGAACAGAAGTTACAATACTGAAACAGTGCAAGTCTCAGTGATTTAAGCAGGAATTGGATTGATAGCTAAATTTACAAAGGCAGCTGACTGAACAGCTATGGCTCTTAACAAGCATCTTAACTGTTAATTAGCCAGTTATTGGGGTAACCAGTTTGTTTATGAATGAAACCATATTCATTCATACTTTACTTATGAAGTTACATTAATAAAGTGAACAATTAAAAAATTTCATTCATCAGTTCTACAAGTTACAGACTTTTCATTTTTCCTTTTGCCACTGTGTAACATTTCCAGAGTTGGAGACATTTTGAAAATTAGTGGCAGAAAGCAAAAATGAAAGTGAATGAAGCCTTAAAGAGTGTTTATTTTAATCTTCTTTTTGCCACTGAGACAAAAAGGGGCTGGAGGAAGAAAACTAACAACATTTTAGGGAAGATATGTTGCAATATTAAAAAAGAAACAAACGTTCTCTTTCAAACGCTGCGAAACAGGGGAAGAAAACCTTTTAAATTATATATTTTTTCTTTTTTGCAAAATAATTTTTTGATCAGCTCTAATATCCACATCACAACGGTCACAAATTAGTGTGTCTGTTGACAACATGAACAAGAAAATGAATAGCAGCAAAGAGTCCTGTGGCACCTTATAGACTAACAGACGTATTGGAGCATGAGCTTTCATGGGTGAATGCCCACTTCTTCGGATGCATGTATTCACCCACGAAAGCTCATGCTCCAATATGTCTGTTAGTCTATAAGGTGCCACAGGACTCTCTGCTGCTTTTATAGATCCAGACTAACACGGCCACCCCTTTGATACAAGAAAATGAATGTGCATAGAGACTGGTCTACCTTTTCCTCCCTAGATCATTCCCCTCCAGCTTATTGAAGGCAGAGCATAGAGAAGCTTCTACTGCCTATACTGCATTTGTTCTGCACTGACATGGGACTTAAGTCTCCAGGGCTAAGAATCAAGCCACTTTCATGCGCACTAAATTAACATGCTGTTGTCTAAAGTATAGCCAATTGGTTCACCACACTTGAGATTCGATATTAAAAGTGTTCTAGAGACCAAATCAACAAGCCTAGCCAATTTCTTGTCTAGAAACAGAGCAGTACAATACAGGAAAGAAAGAGTTAATATGTAACCAATGCTTCCGAGAAGCAGTTCTCACAGCATGCACTCCACCTTACATAGAAATATGCTTTCAAAACCAGTCACATATATTGTGAGGTTGTTTACAAACTAAAAAGCGCTTTATAATTCACACAAGACCAAAATTCACCAATCAGCTTTTACCTTGTTTTTTTGTACCATGATGTATCCTTCTCATTTTCTGTTTTGGAACCCATATTCCAAGGGTTAGGGTGATGAAAGCACTCCTTACCTGCACCAGGACATAGAATGAATGTGTCTTGTGTTTGATAGGTTTCATATTTGCCAAAGCTAAGTTCAGCTTTGCAAAGTGTTGTGGGATACTTGGCATGGATGAACAGAATTATTGGAAGAACATGATACAAGTCAGTTAGCATAATGACCCAGCACTCATATTTAACATAACATATACAATATTAGAACCATGCACATAATACCTATTAATGTGTGGCGGGGAGGGGAGGTAATCTATAACATAGGTGTTGGCTAACAATGCAATTTTTAAAAAGAAAATTGTTTAATTTACTCTAATTTAATTTCACAATTCTGGCATATATTTAAAGGTCTATAAAGGTGGATAGAAAGCTGGCTAGATCATCAGGCTCAATGGGTAGTGATCAATGGCTCCGTGTCTAGTTGGCAGCTGGTATCAGGCGGAGTGCTCCAACGGTCAGTCCTGGGGGCGGTTTTGTTCAATATCTTCATGATCTAGAGGATGGTGTGGACTGCACCCTCAGCAAGTTTGCAAATGACACTAAACTGGGAAGAGTGGTAGATATGCTGGAGGGTAGGGATAGGATACAGAGGGACCTAGACAAATTAGAGGATTGGGCCAAAAGAAATCTGATGATGTTCAACAAGGACAAGTGCAGAGTCCTGCACTTAGGACGGAAGAATCCCAGGCACTGCTACAGACTAGGGACTGAATGGCTGGGCAGCAGTTCTGCAGAAAAGGACCTAGGAGTTACAATGGATGAGAAGCTGGATGAGAGTCAATAGTGTGCCCTTGTTGCCAAGAAGGCTAACGACACTTTGGGCTGTATAAGTAGGGGCATTGCCAGCAGATCGAGGGACATTATCATTCCCCTCTATTCGACATCTGGAGTACTGTGTTCAGTTTTGGGCCCCACACTACAAGAAGGATGTGGAAAAATTGGGAAGAGTCCAGTGGAGGGCAACAGAAATGATTAGGGGGCTGGAGCACATGACTTATGAGGAGAGGCTGAGGGAACTGGGATTGTTTAGTTGGCAGAAGAGAAGAATGAGGGGGGATTTGACAGCTGCTTTCAACTACCTGAAAGGAGGTTCCAAAGAGGATGGATCTAGACCGTTCTCAGTGGTACCAGATGACAGAACAAGAAGTAATGGTCTCAAGTTGCAATGGGGGAGGTTTAGGTTGGATATTGGGAAAAATGTTTTCACTAGGAGGGTGGTGAAGCACTGGAATGGGTTACCTAGGGAGGTGGTGGAATCTCCTTCCTTAGAGGTTTTTAAGGTCAGGCTTGACAAAGCCCTGTCTGGGATGATTTAGTTGAGGATTGGTCCTGCTTTGAACAGGGGGTTGGATTAGATGACCTCCTCAAGTCCCTTCCAACTCTGATATTCTATGATTCTATGATATTCTGTCTAAGGTCAGAAGAGACCATCATGATCATGTAGTCTGACTTCCTGTACACTGCAGGCCACAGAATCTCTCCCACTCACTCCTGTAATAGACCCCAACCTCTGGCTGAGTTACTGAAGTCCTCAAATGATGATTTCAAAACTTCAGGTTACAAAGAATCTACCATTTACACTAGTTTAAACCTGCAAGTGACCTGTGCCCCATGCTGCAGAGGAAGGGGGGAAAAAACCCAGGGTCTCTGCCAATCTGACCCAGGGGGAAAATTCCTTCCTGACCCCTAAATATGGTGATCAGTTAGACCCTGAGCATGTGGGCAAGACCCACCAGACACACACCTGGGAAAGAATTATCTGTAGTAACTCAGAGACCTCCCCATCTAGTGCCCCATCTCCAGTGGCTGGAGATATTTGCTGCTAGCAGTCACAGACTGGCTACATGCCATTGTAGGCAGTTTCATCATATCATCCCCTCCATAAATTTATCAAGCTCGGTCTTGAAGTCAGTTAGGTTTTTTGCCCCCACTGCTCTCCCACTAACTCTGTAAGAAGAGGGTCTGGAAATGATTTCTAGCTTTCAGCTCCTAGGACCCATTGATGCACAAACATGAGTTTCACAATCATCAGTGGACACTGTGTGCACATGACCAATGCTAAATGCAGTTCTCAGCCTGCTTCTCATCTAAAGTCTGTGGAGGTCAACGTTAGCTTGTTCAGACTCCAGTGGGGTTTGGATTAGGCATTCTGTCTGTACTTTTTGGATAAAAGGCAAATCTTTATTGCACCAATATAGAATGTTTCCAAAAATACTTGTTTTCATCAATTGCAGAGGATGAAGAGGGGGAAAAGGCAACCAGAAAGCAGCACTCCAAGGAAGCTATCAAGTCAAGTGGACGTGAAAGGAAAAAGCAAAATAAGAATGGGGAGGAAGCTGAGCTTGAAGAGAAAGTTGAAGCCCCAAGGCAAAAAAGAACTACTAAGAAGAAAAGTCACAAAATGAATGACAGTGATGGGGAAAGTGAAGCAGGGGAAGCAAGTGGGAAGAAAAAGAGAGATAAAAAGGCTTCTAGCAAAGACCAAAAGGAAGCAGAAAATAAAGAAAAGCAAACAAAGAAGAAAGGGAAGGAGCAGGATAAGAAACAGAAGAAAAACCCAGCAGAGAGGTACTCTAACAATCCCCAGACAGAAACCTACATAGTAGAATCTCATTTTTGTTGAATGTCAGCTTCCTGGGTAGCAGGTTCATGAACCTGTGGCATATTGGTGTAGGTTACTAAAAGAACAGTAAATTGTTACTTGTAACAAAAATTTAACCCTGAGAAACAATAGAGTTGTTTTTCTGGTTAAAATACAAGCTAGATTCTTTTCAGAATCTTCTTCTACCCCAAATATGATCATAGAATTAAGTATGTAATGGATTCCTAATGTGCAAGTATTGGAGCAAGAAAGAGTCCTTTTAAGGAAGACAATTGAAAGTAAGCCAGAATAGGGCACCTTCCTTTGGCTGGACACATGATAATCCTAAAAGGTTAGAATGGATCTCTTAGGTTTTCCAGACTATTCCCCCATTAATTTTCCTTTGTTCTAATCCTTTTCTTCTTCACCCAGACTTTTTATTTGCTGTGATGCCTGGCTATCATATTTCTCACCGTGATCGTATCTGGTTAACTGTAAGAACCCCACTGGCAATCCACATGATACTTATGAAGTTGGTTGAGTCACTTTACAACAACAAGAAAAGATCTGCAAAACTGAATTGGAGTTATGGTTGAATCCTCAAAACCACACCTGTTTCCACTAAGTTTTTGTTAATGTCAGCTCATGTGCTGCCAACTCATGTGCTGCCAGTGAAACTTAGGTTAGGTGACAATAAAACAAATTCATTTAAGGTCTGATTTTTGCAACACTTCCTTTGAGCAGTTCTTAGGCAAGGAGTGTCAATAGGACAACTCAACATCAAGGCTCCAGAATTGAGCCTTTTATAAGTGAAGGCCAAGACAAGATGCATGTGCCAGATTCTCAGCTGATATAAATCAGCATAACTCCACTGAAATCACTGGAGCTATGATGATTCACAGCTGAGGAGCTGGTCTGGGACTGATCTGGTTCTGGTGTTTATATAAAGCACACACATCTCCTCCTAGGCCACTGTTCTGAGAGGACTTGTGTCCTGAGTGAAGGTGACTATTTTTATAATTGAAATGTGGCAGGCAATGTCTTTCATCTGGTATTCTGTAACCTGAAGCATGTGCCCAAAATCTTCTGTAGCCTGAAGCATGTGCCCAAAATCTTCTCCTTGACTTGAGCATCTTAAAGAAACTGGATCATTTTGACTACCCCATCACTGTGTCGATTTATTTGGTAGCACTGTCACATTTCAGCCAGAAAGGCGTACGTTCAAGTTTCCTCCCTTGGTTTGGGTTCATCACATGTAGTGTTGATATTGAAGGACAGCACTGAGTGGGGAAAATATCATCTGAACTCTCACTAGTAGATATCCAGATTGAAGTTAAAGATCCTGGAGAATTTTTCAAAGAGACAAATAAATCAGTGTCCTAGGTAGAGTTTTCCCATGAAAGTTTCATATTTCAAAAAAATTTCCCATCACGCATGGGACAAAGTCAAAAATTTCAAATGAACCAAAAATCAAAACCAAATTTGGATCAGATAATTCAAAGTGTTTTGTTTTGATCATTTCAAAGTGATTGATTTCAATTTCTTTCCTTTTAAAAATGTTTATTTAATAACTTACCATAAATTAACTTAGATTTCAAAATGAAAGCTGTTTTGAACCAAAAAATGGAACTCCTTGTTTGGAAAAAATGTGACATTTCAGCAATTTCAAAATATTTAAAAAAATACTACTACTTTTTTTTTTTTTTTTTTTTGAAACAGGCAATTTGTCAAAACCAACCCTTTCCTGAAAGTTTTGAATCTGCATTTTCTGAAAAATAATAATAATAAAAAAGTAAATTTCATCAAACAATTCCCAACCATCTCTAGTCCTGACCAACATTCCTCCCCCCCACCCCCAACATGTTATGGCATACAAAGTTCTCTCTGTTATTGCAGAGAACATAATGACTGCTCCATTTTTTGTTCAGTTACTGAACACTGCCTATGTCTAACTCACTGGTCTGCAAAGTGCTTTATAATCCCTGAAATATATGAGGTGCTATATACAACTACATTTTATTACATTGTTTGTGTGATTCCCCCCCCCCCCCGCCCCCTGATTTTACTCTACTTTCGTTCTAGCTCTTCTTCTTCATCTGCTTCCAACTCATCTGATGAAGAGTCTCTGTCAGAGGAAGAACTGACGAGGCTAAAGGAACAGGTAGAGGAAAAGAAAAAACTAATATCTACCATGAGGAACAAACCTTGCCGTATGGTGAAGAAATTAGCATTGCTCAGGTAGCCCAGTGCATTCCCAGCTATTTATAGTTTTCACAATAGGAACCACTGAAGCTAGAGTGTGTGTTTAATAATTGTGGATGCACATAACATTTTAGAATTACAGTTTGCTGCTGTTATCATCCCAAGAACCCAGCTTTGGAAAAGCAACCAATGGAACTTAGCCAGCATGATTTGGTTTAAATGAAAAGCGCTTAGAGGCAGGATTCTGTTGTCAGTCTCTGTAACTAGAGAACAGATGATAAGCAAAATCTGTTCAACTGATACCCAGGCTGGGATCATTCTGCCCTTTTATTTAAAGGCAGAGAATGACTTTCAGACTCCTTGTTAAAGCTAACTCTGTGCCCTTCTTTGCTTATTCATGCCTAATGTTATATAGCAATCAGAGCAGCTTGTCTCCATCTTACTTTACACTTCCTGGAGCATTACTGCTTGCAGGTGACTTGGAAAAAATACAGTATTGTTTACAGCCAAGAGAACATTGCCTGTCATCCCACACTGTATGGGTTAGCAATGCAGATTTCACTCCTCACAATAACCTTGCAAAAAGTGCCATGAACCCACTGTAGGGTGAGAAATTAGTTCACTATCTTGTGTTTGCCTAGAGGCTATTCACAGCCCCAGCCACCCATGTTGCCAAAGCAGACAGTAGCTGTGGCATCTCCCCTTGTCTGCTCCTTTCTTTCACTCTGAAGAGCCAATCTGACCTTCAGACACCTGGCCCCTCTCACATCAGCAGCATACAGTTTGATTCCCACAGGGTAGTTATAGCAGCCTGGTCCTTCCCTTTGCCTCTCCTGACCTGGGTTCTTGGGGGAGGTGGGAAGGGGACTTCAGCTCTCTGTACTTAAATTTCCTCATCTGTAAAAGGCGACTGACTAATCATTTTTGATCTCCCAGGTGGGTTGGGAGGGTCAGTCTATTAGTTGTAAAGACCTGGAGACCCTCAGCATGAAAGTTGTTACAAAAAGGCACAAATTATTACAGTGTCCTAGCAGCTGAGAGGTTGCCTGGAATCATGTTTGACTGCACACTCACCTCTGTCCCCAAAAGAACTGCAAAGAACAACTGAGAGTGAAGGAGGACACATATACCCACTCTAATTTGCTTAATCAAACTGCTCCATTACCTTGGCTGTGCAAGAATATTTAATGAATAGGTTGCAGTACATAATAATAATAATACTAGTCTATCCAATGATCTCAGAATGCTTTACAATTAGTTAATTGGAATTTATAAACAGCTGCTGTGAGCTAGGTAAGTATTAATCCCATTTTACAGATGAGGAAATTAGAGCATAAAGAAAATAAAGTCAACATTTTCAAACATGGGTACCTAAATACAATTTTGGGGACCTCTCTTTAGGCATCCAAATTTTGAACCATATCTACAAGTGACTGGCCCAAGACTACACATTAAGAAATCCAGGAACAGAACCTAGACCTCCTACCTCCCAGGCATATGCATTAACTACAAGATCATCTTTCCTTCCTTCCTTCCTGACAGCTGCACTGTTAAGAAAGTATAGAAGGAAGAACCAGACTTCTCTCATTGATAGGAAAGGAAGACCCAGAATATGAATGCTGTTGGAAAGGGAACCAGGTGACCTTAGGTCTATGTATGAGGAAACTCAAACAGGGATATTAAGTTACTTTTTCCAAAAAAACACACCAGAAATGTTGACAGAGCTGGGAATAGAATCCAGGTCACCTGACTCTCACTGTCTTCCTCCCTTTGATAACAGCACAATTCACAGAAATTAAAAGTGACTGTACAACATTCTCTGCACCCAGTGCCATCCTGGGGAAGATTCTTTCAATGTTTTAGATCAGGGCCAATCCTAAGCAAACACAATCACTTTTGTATTTTTGAATTAGGGAGGCACAAGCTTTCGTAGAGAAGTTTGAAGGAGCGTTGGGAAAGGGAAAGGGAAAAAAATTCTACGCATACAAGATGATGATGGCAAAGGTAAGTGCTGTCATAATGACAAAAAGAAGAGTGGATGCTTGGTCACTAATACAGTGTATTTTTTGGCTACAAGGAATAAACTCACATTGGGCAAAATAGCCACCATTACAGAAGCTGAGATAGCACTCCCCTTATGTATTCACTGAATAGCTGCATTTTTCATGGTTCCTAACCAAATTCATGCAGGATATGAGCCAAATTCTGCCCCAATTTAAACCGCATGCAGCCTCCCTACAGTACAGGAGGATGCAGAGCATGTAAAATCAGGGCAGAATGAGGGTCTCTGGGTGTGGTCTCTGACAGGTTAAAGTATTGATTGCACTAAGGATTGGAGACACAGCCAAATCCAGGCATAGTACCATTCGTTTCAGTGGAATTGCGCCAGTTTACAAATTGGACCACTGAATGGGAAGATGACTATGGAGAATTGTGACTTCATTGCAAGACTGGAGTCAGTAATTAAAAGTTATTGCTTTCATGGAGATTCCACTGATTTGAGACTTTTAAAAAAAATTGATCCTGTTCCCATTGATGTCAGTGACAGTTTAGCCAGTGAGAAAAGAATCAGACTTGCTATTTGTCAAATGAATCCTTCTTTTAAATAGAAATGGGCCCAAACCAAAGCCTCACACACAGATCTGGGTCTGCAGCTTCAACCTCTCTCTCTCTCTCTCTCTCTCAATGGGTTAAATCCCAACACTAACTCTGATCCTGCAGAAACTTAACAAAGTTAGGATTCAGGACCTGAATTTGAACACGTGAATTTGGAAGCGTTTGGATTCAGGGTTTTGATGTGGATCATTACAGAAGTAAAAAAAGGTCAGACCCAGACCAAAAACTCCAGAATTTGGTTCAGGCTCACCTCTGGCTTTAAAGTTTGCCACCAATTTTTAAATAACTGAATTAAGCACTAACTTTAGAAACTCCTTAGAGAAAGCAACCCCAGAGGCCTCTCCATGACCAGCCTAACATTACATCTCTATTTGCAACACTGTTTTCTTATTTCAGAAATGGGTGAAATTTAAGAGAGACTTTGACAATTTTAAGACACAGTGTATACCTTGGGAAATGAAGATAAAAGAAGTGGAGAGTAAGTGCAACTTCCATTTAGACTGAGACATGACTAAGATATTTTGTTGTACAGTTTTGTGTTACTTCAAATAATCTCTTGGTCACAGAGAATCTTACCCACCCACAGTACTAACCACTGCCTCTTTTTGTTTAAGGTCACTTCGGTTCCTCAGTAGCTTCTTATTTCATATTTCTGCGATGGATGTATGGAGTAAATCTGGTCCTTTTTGGTTTAATATTTGGACTGGTTATAATTCCAGAGGTAAGAGCTTAGGCCCCAATCCTGCATTCAGGTTCATGCAAATAGTATCTTCTCCATAGTAAATGTCAAAATTAGATTGATGGCATATTGTTACTTGTTATTTCCAATTGTACTTTGTTACTCCCAGTGTTATTGCATCTGGTAATGTCACATCCAGTCATGTCATCATCCTTATCTTAACTCTTGATCAATTTCTTATCTTCTGCATCATTCTCATTTTGACATTCACTAGGAGCAAGATACTGCTCATGCAGGCACAGAGACCTTGGGCTGTCTCACTGATAGATCTGTGGATAATGTCACTTCAGGATGCTCTATCTTCCTGGAGTGGCAGAATAAACTTCAGTTTTACTTAGCCTTAGTTAAAATATGGTAAGAGATGCACCTTATGCACCTATTTGGATTTATAGTAGCAAGTTAGGGTCCTATTTCTGAAAATGTTGGGTTTTGTGACTATGTCCCTAAATCCATATTTATCACCAATGGGAGAGATTTTCAAAAGGATCTTAAAAGACTTAAGAGCATAATTCCCGCTGAAGTCAGTGCCCCGTAATCACTTGAAGTGCTCTGATGGGCTGCCCCACTCACCGCCAGGATGGTGCCTTCTCCTGGTTACTCTGGGGAACAGCTCACAAGTTCATCACCCCTTCCTGTGGTTTCATGTTGTCTCTCAGTTTCTCTTTCTGGGTCAGCAGCCCCTGCTCTCACTCCACAAGCTGCTGCCTCTGTGACTTGACCCTTCAGCCAGGTCACCAAATGTTTCCCCTTCTGGGGTTGGAAAGTCTCTTCCCACAAACAGGCTCAGGCAGCCTTCCCAGTCACTCCTTTGTCATGCCACTCCCTCAGTGGCTGGCAGGGGAAACTGGGCCCACCCTCTACTCTGGGTTCTGGCTCAGGGACCCTCTAGCCAGCAGTCAAGGCCTCCTTTCGACCTTACTGCCTTTCCCTGACCCCTCTGCTTCCTTCCTGACTCTCCCTCTGTCCCCAGGTTTGCCAGCCCAAATGTGCCTCCCTTCTCCCAGGGAGTGACTGCAGACTTTCCCAGCAGCCCCTTTTCTGCTGCCAATTTCCTGCCTTTATAGTCCCAGCCCAGCTCATTCCTCCTCACCTGGGCTTCCTCATTCAATCAGGGGATTGCTTAACCACTGGATTCCCCTCAGCTATGACCTGTTGCATTAATTAGCCCCCTTCTCAGTCTGCATTAACCCTTTCAGGGCAAGTGTGGGGTGAATACCCTTTGAAAAATCCCACCCTTAAGCAACTAAACATGGATTTGGAAGCCTAACTTTAGGCTCATATTGCTGAAATTTTTGGTCAGAGTGAAAAACAGAACTCAGGAATTCTATTGGCTTCAAGTATAGGCCATCATATCTCTAAGAAATCCAGGATGTACATTCCCAAAAGTACATAAGAAAACCATAGTGACAATACGATACTGTCAAACACATTTCTTAACCCTGACATTCTTGGGGGAAAAAAAAAATCACAGTAAAGGTAATATACTGGTAATATTTAATTACATGATTGCCTATTAAGGAGTTATAAAATGTAGGTACAAAATACTTAATGATGTGGTTTAAAAGTTCTTACTGGTACTAGTGTTTTTACTGGTGTTGATTTGACATGGCTGCTTGACTAATAAAGTGGTCAGTCTGACCAAGTTTTGCATAGTTTTTCAGGTTCTTCCAAATTAAGAGGATGCATAAAATAAATAAGATTTGCCAAATCCTCTAACAACCAATAATTGTTGGTTTCCAAAATACCCGTTTTCCACATCTTAAGTCAGCCAGTTGTTTCTTTGTGAGAAAGGGTTTTCTTGTTACTCTTTCCCATTGTTATTTGGCCAAAGAAGAGTATTGTGGAAACAGTTAGTTATGACCCTTTTAAAAATAGGTGTGTGTATTTAGCTATATAACTTAGAGAATTTTTTCACTTGACCAGAGCTCGGAGAGCCGGGAAGCTCAGTTTCTGTGTGTTGTGTCTTTAAGGGCTCTGCTATCCACCAAGACTGCCAGATGTTCTTGTTCAATGCAGCTTATTACAGAGGAAATACAGTGTGTGGTCTTCTGATAGAGATTGCACTTTTTTCCCTTCTTTAAAATTTTGTTGTTCGCTTTATCTAAAATAAAAGCCATTCAGATTGAAAGTATCCTCTGAGCACGGAAAGGCATAGCCATTAGAAGTGAATAATACAAATGCATTTTCTTTCTTTATGAATTGTACATTTCCGTACGATGAAGTAGTTGTGCCTGTTTTGTCTATACAGTATGTATTTTATTCATGGTGCATTAAACTGTTACAGTGTATACAGGGGATTGGCAATAACCATTTAATTATAAATGGCTTTAAAACTAAGTGTACAACCCTTGCAAAACAAATGCATTAGAAGCGATTGACGTAGTCCGTCTGCTTCTTGCTGCAAACGTATTCCAAACCATTTATGAGGCATTTAGACTTTGCTGTGCAGTGGCCATAGCCTACTTATAAATATATTAACTCTTTATGACTCCTTCATAGACAACCCTTAAATTAAAGTGTTGCCAATCAATTCTGATAAACCCTGATCTTGCTGCAAGTCCTATCCTGCAGAATGCTATTGGGAGATGCCATGGCATTATTCTGTTCTCATGTCACCTTCCTGATGCCAGCTGCCCTCCTGACCCCTGCCATTTACAACTGCTTAATGTCGAGATTATTTCATAACTCAAGAACTGTATAAATATAAAGCCTATCTGTAAGCATGAACAAATGCCCCTCAGCTGATCTTGGCTTCTCTTGAGGGAAGAATACTGCATCAACTGATCAAATGAATCCCTTTGTTGCATTAGAGAGATGTAACCCATGAAGTTCAAGGCAAAGGAGCCTTCTATCCAAACAAGTGAAGTTTAAATTGAAGTTGTTGCTGTGCAGACATGCTCCTCTCTCTACCAGCTTCCACTTCCCAGGCAGTATTTAGCCAGACTCCCAGTGTTTTCAGATGGTGCTCTGACATGGAGAAGAAAAAAAAAAAATATTCTAAAATGTATGGTATATGCTATTGGTAGGATTCCATGAAGCACTCATCATTTGTCTTAACTCTGACATCACTGGGAATAGAGTTAGGCCAATGCTGAGCATTTTGAAAATATAACCATAAAAACCATCGATATCTTTGCCAGTCCAAGCCCAACCCCAGCAATGCTCTGCTTCATCCTCCACTAACAATTCATTTGTGTGCCATTCCACCACTACATCATAGAAAAATTTTGTTTTCGATCAGGGCCAACCCTAAGCAAATCCTTTTAAAGGGGCATCAACAGAGAAAAGTTAGATGAAAGGATCCATAGCATCCCCCTGCCCCCAAACATTGCCATTCCTTCCATTCCACCATCAGGATCTAGAGAAGGCAGTTCTGGAATTCTGGAGCACTAGAGACCCAGATCAAGCAGTTTTCCTGATTTACAACACAGAAGAAAGAGCTGAATGACACCAAATATAGCCAAGCAACATGAAGAAGCAACATGAAGAAACATCATCTATCCTCGGGTTGCACTTTACACCACCAGTTTAGTAACAGATGAAAACAATAAAAAAAAGGGGCAAGAAATTAAACCATCCCATTCGTAGTTGCTGCATTTCATAATCTGTATGTTCATAAAGCATTAAGTCATTTTCACAGTAGCCCTAAACCAACTCCTGGTTACCAGTGTTCATGTACAGAGATGTGCCAACAATGTCAGCATCTCTGAACAATGAAAACAAAGGAGTATCTGGAATCCTCCACGTACTCAGATCAGGTTTTGACTACCCAGGAGCATTTGATTATCCATGAGTCATCTGCATGAGTCATCACTCTTATTGAATGAGTCTAGTTCAGGTTACATAGAGAACATTTTATCCACAGCATCACCACTAGATTACTAAGAGAAAAAAGGGAGACAGAGGTGGAGGGCAAATTCTGCTCTCATATACACTGAAGTAACTCCATTAAAATAATTGGAATTGCTCTGAACATAAGAACAGCCGTACTGGGTCAGACCAAAGGTCCATCTAGCCCAGTATCTTGTCTACCGACAGTGGCCAATACCAGGTGCCCTAGAGGAAGTGAACCTAACAGGTAATGATCAAGTGATCTCTCTCCTGCCATCCATCTCCACCCTCTGACAAACCGAGTCTAGGGACACCATTCCTTACCCATCGTGGTTAATAGCCATTAATGGACTTAACCTCCACGAATTTATCCAGTTCTCTTTTAAACACTGTTATAGTCCTAGTCTTCACAACCTCCTCAGGTAAGGAGTTCCACAAGTTGACTGTGCGCTGTGTGAAGAACTTCTTTCTTTTATTTGTTTTAAACCTGCTGCCTATTAATTTCATTTGGTGACCCCTAGTTCTTGTATTATGGGAATAAGTAAATAACTTTTCCTTATCCACTTTCTCCACATCACTCATGATTTTATATACCTCTATCATATCCCCCCTTAATCTCCTCTTTTCCAAACTGAAAAGTCCTAGCCTCTTTAATCTCTCCCATATGTGACCCTCTCCAAACCCCTAATCATTTTAGTTGCCCTTCTCTGAACCTTTTCTAGTGCCAGTATATCTTTTTTGAGATGAGGAGATCACATCTGTACACAGTATTCAAGATGTGGGCGTACCATTGCTTTATATAAGGGCAATAATATATTCTCCTTCTTATTCTCTATCCCCTTTTTAATGATTCTTAACATCCTGTTTGCTTTTTTGACCGCCTCTGCACACTGCGTGGACATCTTCAGAGAACTATCCACAATGACTTCAAGATCTTTTTCCTGATTTGTTGTAGCTAAATTAGCCCCCATCATATTGTATATATAGTTGGGGTTATTTTTTCCAACGGGCATTACTTTACATTTATCCACATTAAATTTAATTTGCCATTTTGTTGCCCAATCACTTAGTTTTGTAAGATCTTTTTGAAGTTCTTCACAGTCTGCTTTGGTCTTAACTATCTTGAGCAGTGTAGTATCATCTGCAAACTTTCCACCTCACTTTTTACCCCTTTCTCCAGATCATTTATGAATAAGTTGAATAGGATTGGTCCTAGGACTGACCCTTGGGGAACACGACTAGTTACCCCTCTCCATTCTGAGAATTTACCATTAATTCCTACCCTTTGTTCCCTGTCCTTTAACCAGTTCTCAGTCCATGAAAGGCCCTTCCCTTTTATCCCATGACAACTTAATTTACATAAGAGCCTTTGGTGAGGGACCTTGTCAAAGGCTTTCTGGAATCTAAGTACACTATGTCCACTGGATCCCCCTTGTCCACATGTTTGTTGACCCCTTCAAAGAACTCTAATAGATTAGTAAGACACGATTTCCCTTTAGAGAAACCATGTTGACTTTTGTCCAACAATTTATGTTCTTCTATGTGTCTGACAATTTTATTCTTTACCATTGTTTCAACTAATTTGCCCGGTACCGACGTTAGACTTACCGGTCTGTAATTGCCGGGATCACCTCTACAGCCCTTTTTAAATATTGGGGTTACATTAGCTATCTTCCAGTTGTTGGGTACAGAAGCCGATTTAAAGGACAGGTTACAAACCCTAGTTAATAGTTCTGCAATTTCACATTTGAGTTCTTTCAGAACTCTTGGGTGAATGCCATCTGGTCCCCGTGACTTTTTAAGTTAAGTTCATTAATTAATTCCAAAACCTCCTCTCCTGACACTTCAATCTGTGACAGTTCCTCAGATTTGTCACCTACAAAAGCTGGCTCAGGTTTGGGAATCTCCCTAACATCCTCAGCCATGAAGACTGAAGCAAAGAATTTGTTTAGTTTCTCCGCCATGACTTTATCATCTTTAAGTGCTCCTTTTCTATCTCTATCATCGAGGGGCCCCACTGGTTGTTTAGCAGGCTTATGCCGGTGTAAGCAAGAACAGAATTTAGTCCAGAGAAGACATTAATTGGTTGCAAGTTACTTTAGATTCCTCCATCCGGCGTTTATTCCTGGAGAATAGACCTTACTTGCGATAGTCTCCAAATCCATCTCTCAGCCCTTTTTAAGACTTTCCCCTTTTATTTAGGGGTGGTGGTGGTTTGGTTTGGGTTTTTTCTTCATTTTTAACAATGTACCCATCACAACTACAACCACATTTTATGGACTTTATGAGATATTTGGTAGATGAACATCAAAGTACACCTCTACCCCGATATAATGCGACCTGATATAACATGAATTCAAATATAACGCGGTAAAACAGTGCTCTGGGGGGTCAGGGCTGCGTACTCCAGCAGATCAAAGCAAGTTCGATATAACGCGGTAAGATTTTTTGGCTCCCAAGGACAGCGTTATGTCGGGGTAGAGGTGTAGTAGCAGTAAAAAGGGGGGTGGTTAAATAATACAGGGCCCGATTCTCATCTCACATGAGTTTTGCGCTGGTCTAGTTCTAAGAGTTACTCCTCATTTACACCAGTTTGAGATCACAATCAGGCTCTTAGATGAAATCCTGGCCCCAGTGAAATCAACGGCAAAACTCTCATTGACCTCAATAGGACTAGGACTTCACTCTTTGCCTCTAGGCATTTTTGTGAAAGTGTTCATCTTCTTCACTCATGTCATTCACAGTTGATTCCAGATCTGGAAGTTTTTACCCTTCCCACAAGAACTAGCAAAATCAGGGCCGGTAAAACTTCAACCTACTGCTCGAGAGAGTCTCTCTTTTTACTACTATTTTTTAAATTGTAGAAGAAGTCATTCTAAAATCTCCCAAATTCTCAGAGTAATTTGCAGCAAGTCATTGTAACATGGCAGCAGAAAAAACTCTCTCACCATGTCAAATCCCAATTCAGCAAAGCACTTAAGCTCAGTTAACTTGACTTCAATGGCACTATTCACATGCCCAAAAGTTAAGCTGATGTTAAACCAGTGTGTTGAATCAGAGCCATAACCTACAGTACACACACACACACACACACACCATGAAACACCAGAATTTTTTGCACTTTTGATAGTCCTGGGAAGCATTAGGAAGCTTATGGGGATCATTAAATGTGCATATGCTATTTCAGGTTGAGTCACTACTTGCAATCGGAGTTCTACAACTTTTGCTAAATAATCCTGTTTGTGAATTTGTTCCACGTTTTAAAAACTTCCCTTTGTCCTATTGTATATTACAAGAAAAATATTTAATTAATGGAGAAATGAAAGGTGATATACACTCTGCTATACTATAAACATGTCTTCATAAACCTCTCCTAGATCTTGATGGGAATCCCATATGGAAGTATACCTAGAAAAACTGTACCCAGAGCTGAACAAGCTACTGCTATGGATTTTTCCGTCCTTTGGGATTTTGAGGTAGGTATTGTACATTCACTTCCAAAGTAGATAAGATGTGTTAATATGTAAGGGAACAAAATTCATCCCTGATGTAACTCCATTGAAATTGCTAGGTTTACAGAGATTAATTTGGTCCCAGATGTTGATTAAATCATTATTTTATGGTTTCACACACACACACACACACACACACACACTTTCCCCCAGACAAGGACATGAAATGACTCCCATTGACATTAATGGGCTTTGGATCAAGCCCCAAAACATTTTGGATCAAAATCTATTGTGTGTGCGCGCGCGCATTTGTTTGCATATGGATTTAGCAAATTTCCATCCATAAATGTGTTTGGAATGCACATACTGCACATCCATATGCAATTGTTGGTTCTGCAGGAAAAAGCTGCTGCTTTTTTTAAAATTCTAAAATGGGTGCACATGCACAATTACAGAGCTTGTGGCTGTTCAAGTTGTAGATTTAATTCTCATTTTACAATAAGATAAAACATAAATAAATCCACTGAAGTCAATGGAATAACATCAGTCCTTCACTCGGGGAAGTGAAATCAGAATCAGACACCTATTCTCTCCATCCCTTAAAAAAAAAAATTATCTGTAGCCCTGGGAAACTGAAGTTCTATATATCTCAATCCTTGGCTTCTTCTATTAGAATTACAACAGGCAGGGCTATTAGTTTGATTTGCAATAATAATTTTGTAGTGAGGATAATTGTCCACTAATAAGTGGAGTGAAAGCAACTCATTTCACATATGCCATAGAATAAATCATCAGATAGTAGTGACTTTTCGCACTACTGACGTAGGTTCACATAAGTGACCTAGACTTACTGGCAAGGAAAGATTTTGGAAAAATAAAGACAGCTTAATAATTACATCTCTGCTGCACTGCAAGTCAATATAGACCAATTATCACATAATCATCATTTTACATTTATATAGTGACTTTCAACCTGAAAAAAATACAGATCTTCTGTACACACAAGAATCACTTCACCAATTACTAGTGCATAGGTTGAGCATTGATTCAGAGGGAAGAGTTCCACTTAGTTACCAGCACCACTTCCTATAGCAGCTCAGGTTTTCCCATTGGGGCCAGAATGTCAAACTCATGTGTGCACTGACTCTAAAATTTAGGTATGTCTAAGCAGAAAGCATCTTCACATAAATGGCAATGAATGGAGAAAGTTAGCCATGAAATGAGGGGCCAAAAGAAGATTGGGGAGGTGCTCTTGCCACTTATCAGAAATAAAGTGGCAAGCACTGTAGGAAGTTGCTGAATAGACAAAGTGCAGCAAACTAGGAAATGAAATACCCATTATTCTAAATTTCCAAGTGTGTCTAGTGAAACGATGCCTCTGCTTTTTGGTGCCCAACCTGAGGCACCTGGGAGCATTCAGTTTTCAGAAATTGCTGAGCCTCCATTCTCTGAAAATCAGGCCCCTGAAAGGAGTTTGAAGTTGGGCAGCCAAAAATTCAGGTGCTCAAAAAACAAAACAAAACAAAACCAGTAGTTCCATTTGAAAATTTATGCCAACATGTTTATGTGCCTTTAGGAAACCATCAAGGTACTAAATCAGTCCTCAGAGAAAACTAGCAGGAGGGTGACTAGGTTCTGTTGTGTATGATACCTTTCCTGAGGTCAGATAATAAAAGATGGTATTTCTGGAAGTGTTTTTGAGATACTAGCCAATGCTGCTGAGAACTACTATTGAAGGTGGTACTTCCAGAAAGATCATCATTAAAGTTTTCTAAAAACCACTAATCTGAAAGTAGGTCAGGTAAATGAATCCAATTTATTAGCAGGTCTTCAAATGTCTGTTTTGAGCAACCTGATACAGCTGTGATATTGTCTCACTCATTTTTAATTGAGGATCTTATTGGAGTTTTAGACTTACTCTCCCCACTCCCTAGCATTTAAAACTTACTGAAGCTCAATGCTAATTATTGGCAATCTGAGTATGTTTGCATAGAATGAGCAGTACATCTTTAAAAATTAAAAAAGGAAGGTAGCAGCAATCTTTAGTCTGTCTTGTTAGGGGGACTTCAAGACAGAGGGTAATTTTTTGCTGACCTGCAGCTGGTATTTTTATTTGAATGTCTATAGGTTCCGCACATAACAACTAAGGAAATTTGTTCGGAGATGGGGCCATATGTGACCATGCTAGGACAAAGAGCAGATCTACATTAAGCTTCCAAATTTTTGCCTTTTGCTTGGCACACATCCACACTGTGCTGCTGTGACTAACATCCACAGAGACTCACCCTTTATTACTATAATGTGCACCATACATGTGGTGCAATGGGGGGGGGGGGGGAACTTGAATACATTTAAAATGAAGAGAAGAAGCATCATCACCATCAATCCCTGTAAAGTAGATTTCTAAACAGAAAAATATTTTTCAACACGGTAACGAATAAGTGAATATTTTGGCAGCAAATGGGTTACATAATTGATGACAGCAGTAGAAAGGAATAGATCTAATTTGGACATAAGACTACATGTATCACAGAAGGAAAATAAAAACAAACCAACAACATGCAGTGTGACGTTCTGTACAATTTTTGACCAGGGACCAGAAAACTAAAACATTAGGAAGGTTATTTTCAGGCTCGAGTTTCACCCTGCACTAATGAACTCCAGAATGGTCCTCTTTATATTTTACAAGGCTTTTTACTCGAATCCTCCCCACCATACACAATATAATTGGTTACAATTTCCAAGGGACTGTGTTGCTGCCATACCAGCTGCTGTGTTGCTGCTCTGTTCTCAATAGCTCCTCAGTAATGGCAGAGACATGCGAAAGGCCGTGCTGTACCTATGGCATTATACTCCGATTTGCAGTGTTCCCACCACCTGCTGGAAATCATGCAGAAAAAACTCTGCAGCCAATGTTGTGGCCTGGATTACTAGAAATCTCCCATTAATAAACACGTGCATAACTAACAACTTGTACTGAATGCATCCAGCTCAGCTGGGGATTTTACAAAGAACTGATTAAACTGGGTCTAGTGTACAGCCTAGGATATTGCTTTGGTGGTTCCGAAGTCCTGATCAAAAGCACAGATTGGAGCTTTCCAGAATGTTGTAGCCAGGCAGGGCTGGATTAATGCAGGGGCTTTAGGGGCTGCAGCCCAGGGCCTCGGGCTAAGGGGGCCCCGCAGGCCGGATGCAGCCCGCTGCTTCTTTTCATCCAGCCTGGCAAGTCTCCGTGCTGCGGGCAGACGCTGGTCCCCAAGCCTCAGTGTCCACACACACACACACCCCCCCCGCCAGGAGCTGGAGCCGCAATCGCTGGCTCACCGATGTGTCCCTGCGGCCCCTAGGTGGGGGGCGTTCAGGGAATCTCTGCGCACTGCCCCACCCCCAGCACCAGCTCTGCAGCTCCCATTAGCTGGGCACCGTAGCCAATGTGAGTTGCGGGGGGTGGGGGGAAAGGGGGAGTCCATGTCAGCCACCTCGGGGAGCAGAGCAGCATGGAGCCAGGGATCCTACCTCAGCCCTGCTGCGCCGCCACCCAGGAGCTGCCCAAGGTAAGCACCTCCCGGCTGGAGCCTGCACCCCACACCCCCTCCTCCACCCCAACCCCCTACCCGAACCCAAACTCCATCCCAGATCCCCACTGCAGCCCAACCCTCTGTCCCAGCCCTGAGCCCCCTCCTGCACCCAAACTCCC
Organism: Malaclemys terrapin pileata; assembly: GCF_027887155.1. Lineage (NCBI taxonomy): Eukaryota > Metazoa > Chordata > Testudines > Emydidae > Malaclemys > Malaclemys terrapin. Next base: position 204,709,610 of record NC_071506.1, on the reverse strand, counting down.
ACACAGAGCCCATACCCTGAACCTCCTGCTGCACCCCAAAACCCTGTCCCACCCCAGAGCTCACCCCCTGAGATGGAGCTGCACCCCCTCCCACACCCCAATCCCCTGTCCCAGCCCTGAGCCCACTCCAAACCCCCAGGGGCCCCACAAAACCGAATAGCTTCGGGCCCACAGGAGAGTTAATCCAGCCCTGTAGCCAGGTATCTACTATCCGGTAAATATTCAGCTAAAGGGCAGAACAGCCAAAGCAGAAGAGATGTACAATATGCTACAGTACACGTCAACATGGATCGGCGATTATAGAAAAGTGGGGAAGAATCTGCCAATGCCCAAAGAAATAAGATTTTCTAGGAACTCAATGACTGTCCGCTTGTGTATGTAATAAAAGACAGCTCCATTTCAGAAGAGACCAGAACATTTCCTGAGAGCTGATAGTCCATCAGAGTAGTGGTTTCATGGAAAAGACCAAAGATCATTTTGATTTTAGACTTAGTCCGTAATTCAAATTCACCTAAGCCATAAAAGGAGATGCTCTGGGGTTAAAGTCAGTCATTTTCCAATTAGAAGAAAAGGTTTCAAGTGGGTGTGATGGGACCTGGGGAATGGGAAGACACTACTGTTTTGGATTCACCTCAGAGTTTTCAGAAAATTGGGATGTTTGGTCCAGGATTATGTTAGTAACCAAGAGTGACATGAACTATTAACTACATCAAAGAGGTGTGTAAGACAGGGAGAAGAGAGTCATTCCCAGACAGGTAGACAGGTTCAGCTCAGACCTCAATTTTCACCCTCCGACTTGCTTCCACTCATCTAGGCAGGTTCTTCTGGTCAGTAGAGGGGCAGAGAGAGAGAGAGAGAGAGAGAGAGAGAGAGAGAGAGAGAGAGAGAGAGAGAGAGAGAGTGTGTGTGTGTGTGTGTGTGTGTGTGTGTGTGTGTGTGTGTGTGTGTGTGTGTGTGTGTATGTATGTATAAGGATAGCAATGGAGTGATGTTTCAGAAGCTAGTCGCTAAAAAGCCAAGATTAACTCAAAAATGAGGAACTAAAATACTTCATCATTAAATTGACTATTTTAACTTGCAAAATTTACAAGAAAGGGTTAAAACAATCCAATGGCCTTCATTCTTGTATGAGAAATGCACGTAACAGACAAGGAATCAAACTTACTGATGGGATTTTTTGTTTATTTCATTTTTCTTTAGGGTTATATCAAATATTCTGCTCTTTTTTATGGCTACTACAACAACCAACGGACAATCGGCTGGTTAAAATACAGGCTACCGATGGCATACTTCATGGTTGGAGTTAGTGTATTTGGCTACAGCCTGATGGTTGTTATAAGATCGTAAGTATAGTTCTTTGGTTTTAGTGTTTTTTCTCCTTTTTCTCTGAAATTCAAACTAATCTCTATTGCATTTCACCTTTCTCCTCCACTTATTGTTAAAATAGCAGATTTAGAGACATGGCATGGCACTTTCAGTCCAGTTCCCAGGTGATTAGAATCCATGTGACAATTTCAGAAGACTTTTAGGGCCTACTTCACCAAAGAGCCTACTCTTGCATTCCTTGCACCCCCAAAACCTCACACTGACGCCAATAGGAGCTGTGTGGTCTTCACAATGAGTACACATTAGATCCTAACTCTAACAAGCAAAGCAGATGCATACCCAAACCAACCTGCATTGGGCAGAATAATAATGTTTTGCACTAATCTATCACCTTCTAGTCAAGGATCTCAGAAAGATTTAATTTAGCCTCCCAAAACACTGGAGATAGATGTTATTGACCTCATTTCACAGATAGAGAGTTAAGTGACTTGCCTGTGGTCACACAGAAAGAAGTTCTATTCCTGCTTTTGAACAGATTATTTGCTGACTCCACATCATGGGAGTTAACCACAAGACTACCCTTCCTCCCCATAGGAAAGTGTAAGCTAAATGGATTTTTATGTTTATTGAAACAGGCATGTTGCTATTCAGTGCACACAAAATCTTGAGTCCTTTGTTGGAATGAGGCACAGAAATATATCCAGACACTCAGATGTGCTGTACATTTACAATATTACCATAAAATCTCAACATCTGTTGTCTCATCTATACTGGAGGGATTTATGCTAGAAACTCTAATAGGAATCACAAAATATTTCAGGGATCAAATAGAACAGAGGAAACAATAGAAGACATATCTGCTCCTGTGTTGATTAACAAGTATGCTTCCTCCCCCCATTGGTTTACTGCAAGTACTCTACTCCAGCATTGTGTAACCATTGAAAGCTCTCTGGAACATCATGTAATAGCTGGTATATCTGACAGCACCAGAAATTTGTTTTTCTTAAAATAAATAGCATGCAAAATAGCACAGATATAGTTTGATGATGATGGTGATATTTATTTGTATTGCCATAGTGCCTAGGCATGAACCAAAACCCTATTGTGCTAGACAATATACAAATAATTCCTCTCCTGGTCCATTTATGAATCCTCCTAAAGTTCATTGCAGTTACTGTTATTAAAGATCCTCCAATATAGCTATCATTTTGTAATAAATAGTGGATCTGCATCATGATCTATGGACTCAGCCCTCCTTAAACCAGAGGTATTTATTTAAAGAAAACAGCTACAACCAGACACAAAGCAGATACTGCCACATAACTTGAGTCCCAGCTTTGTTTTCCTTATTTACCAGGAATCACAACTTGTCTGAATTTCTATATAGCACACAGGGGCATCTAGTGGCTGAATAATATACTGCAAGTAAACACATTGCCATTTGTGTCATCGCACAGGATGGCCAGAAATGCCAACGAAAACACAGGAGATGGGGATGACAACAATTTCACTTTCAGCTGGAAAATGTTCACTAGCTGGGATTACCTCATTGGCAACCCGGAGACTGCAGACAACAAATTTGCATCTATTACAACCAGCTTCAAGGTAATATCTAAATGACATACACTTTCTCTACAGGGAGTTCCCTGCCTCTGGAGATGCTACCAAAATCCACCTTAGCAGAATTTCAAGGGGAAAATTAGACAATAACCTGGATACCTATATAGCATCCCAAGGTGCCCCCTGGGATAAAATGATTAATCATGGTGATTCTAAGTTCATATGTTCTGTGCTGAACGGATCTCCATATTTAGGGTTTGGAAGACTATAGCTGTTTTACTTTCCTTTGGAGAATGGAGTAGGGAATATCAGTGAGGAATAAGTGAGTGGTTTACAATTGCAAGGGACGGAGATACTCTTGTGGAGCTTGATCTTTCCTATATGCCCTCTCCTGTGTTTCAGTTAGAGATGCAGCAGAGTTGAGAAGTTTGGTTTCAGATGCTAATTTCCCCCAAATTCAACAACAATTCCACTCCTTCCCAACACAGCATGCACATGATAGATTCTTGCCCAAACTCATGCTCGCATTTGCTTTAGTTTGCTGCCTAGGAGACTCCGTTTAAGAAATAGGATTTTGCTTATAAACAGTTCTATATTGAACTTAATCCAAGCTCCTTCATAGGCTGGTTATCCCCAGGGGTGCTGGAACAATTTATATAGCGAAAGCCATTGAACCAAACTGCAAACCCTGCATATGATGAAAATCACTTTAAGCCGGGGGTGCAGCAGCACCCCCTAGTTCCAACACCTATGGTTATCCCTAGGGCTTTTGCCTACAAGGCTTCTTGTCTCTCCTCCTTGCTCTCTCTCACCTCCAATCGAAGGTCTTATCTTCCTGAGCTAAAATGAGACCCAGCTGTTCTGGCTGCCAAAAAGAGCCTGTGGAATTGTGCTGCACATCCACACAAAGTACTAAATCCTGATACTCTATCACAGAGCTCATTAGAGAGATTAGCCCTAGCCACGATGCATTAATATGAACTTTCCTAAATGCAATGGGATTCAGATCCAAGGATCTGGTTTGGAGTCCAGCTCTAATTCCAATATAGAGGTTGTGTTTGTTTTTATTTCTAATATAACTCTCACAGTCTGCCAGTACACAAGCTGAACTTGAATGAAGGGGATTTGGCAAAAATTCTTTGTTTAGCTTATTACATGGTTTATGTAAAAGAGAAGACAGACAAGGAGTTTGTGTATATTTGCATTTGGGTCTTTGCTCCTATGTTACGCAATACCAGCCAAATTCTGATTCAGTTATACTGGTGTGAATCACAATAACTCCACTGATGTTAATGGAGTCATTGTGAATTTATACTGGTCTAGTTGAGAACAAAGATTGGCCCATATTGTATTAATTGCAAAGAAAATTGTTATGGAGAAAGCAATTATTGAGAAGATCCACTATAGAGCTGGTTGAAAAATGCCAATTATTTGCAGAAAAAAATTTATATCCCATGAAAAGTTTTGTTTTTTCCAATAAAAATCCAGAAGCCAAAAATGGAAAAAAAGTTGTCCATTTTTCAAAACCATTTTCTATTTTAAAACATCAGGCATTGCTAACCATTTTTGGTTTTGAAAAGCAAACATTGAACATTTTTACTGAAAACCAAACCAAAAAAAGATTATTTTTTAACTGTACATTGTTACCCCCCAAAAAATTCAGCTTTGGAGTTATGGAAAATTTCCATTAACATTTTGGTCAAAAAGCCATTTTTTCATTTAACAAAGTTTCAATAAAAAAGTCAAACAGCTAAAATGAACTCTGTGCATAGAAGAGCCCAATATAAAATGTATTGGGTAAAACATTTCTAGAATTCTTGAGGAGCAAAGAGCAATTTAGGTATCAGCACACCTGAAATGATTTTGCACACTGAGAAAACCAACTACATAGATCATTGTGGAAGGAGAAGTCAGTAATTAAAGGTTATGTTCAGTTTCCTAAGATACAAATTCTTGAGCTGAATCCTACATCACAAAGTCCTTGAATTTCTTGAACTTAATCGTCTGCATTACTCACACTCAAAGTAAAACCTTGGAGAAGGAGGGAGATCACATGTGCATCAAAAACAGAAGGATCTTTGCTACAACAGAAGAGCCAATTTTAAAGGTGTATTGATTTAGGGCTTATAAAGTCTAACAGTAGACAAACAGCATCTGGAGTGCTTGCATTAGTCATTTTAGTCTTCTTTATTTTAATATTTGCTGTTGAAAAGTTCATCCTTGAAGCTGGTAAAACTTTTGGGAACTCTCCAGAGAAAATTATTGGCTCAGGCTGCCAAAGTAGTGGGTTTTTTTGTTTTTAATTTCTTTTTGCTCAATCCTGAAAAGCTGGACCATTTCCTTTATTGTATGAGTAAGCAGGTAGGTAGGAAAGATTTAGGATCCTAACAATTCAGAAAAATGCAACATCAAGTCGGGGTCAGTGGCTTTTAAAAAAAGATCGAGTGTGGGGAAAATCCCTTGTAATGCTTTGAAACAATGGTTTTACTCAGCTATAATCTAAGCAAACATCTTGGACAGAAATGTCCCTGGTTTTGAAAAAACAAATTTGTTCCACAAAGTGGTCTGACAAGTGCCCATACAAACATTGCAGTAAATGAATAAGGCAAGGGGAGGGTGCTAAGAAGGCAAATGTGCTACAAACTCAAACTCAGACTGTGGAGAACAAACTGAACTAATGTGACAAAGAATCTGAAGGAAAGACATTTTTCAGTTGCTTAGATACCAATGCTAGGAGTCTGGGCAACAAGCAAGAGGAATTGGAATTTCTCATTGATGAGAAGAAATTTGATATAATTGGAATGTTAAAAATCACTGGTTACAATCTGTTTAGGAAGGTCAGAGTGGGTGGCACTCTACATTAATGACACCTTTTTTAGTTAATAACTCAGAAGGGCGGGCTCTTGAATGCATTTGGATTAATATGCTAACTAACAAAGGACAGGAGTGGGTACTGGTGGGGATCTGTTACAGACCACCAAATCAAACCAGAGAACAGGAGGAGTTACTCCTGAACACCCAGCTATAATGTGTGAAAAGAAAAATTGTGCTACGTATGCTGGAGGTTCCATGTGACCAGTAGTATAACATTATTAGAGTTTCTAAAAAGTATATTTATAGAAAATTTTCCAATGCAAATAGTATTGTATCCAATGAGAAGAAACTTAATTATGGACCTCACTATAACAAAAATAGAATTTCATTCTTGGACTGGAAGTTGGTGGTTGCCCAGAAACTACTAATCATGATCTGATTACATTCAATCCAGGCAACCCACCCAGAAATAAATATATGCTTCAGAAAGTCCAAATTTTTCCCAAAGCTGAGGAAAATTTTGAGTAAAATTGAGAGGAAAACTTTAAACATAAAAATGTAAATGAAAATTAGGAATTCTTTAAAAAGAGTTTATTAGATGTCCAAAAAGCCATGATTTCATGGTCATAGCTCTCAAAAATAAGATTGAGAAGTGGCTTGATTACAGGATATGAGTACCTTTGTGGGGAGGAAAGGGTACTAAACGGTTCTTTAATCTAGACGAGAAAGGCATAATGAGAACCAATGGCTGGAAGATGGAGACATAAATGTTTAACAGTAAGGGTTAACAACTACTGGAATATTGGAACAAATTCTCCATCTCCTGATGTCTTCAAATGAAGCTGGGATGCCTTTCTGGGAGACATGCTTTAGTCAAACACAAGGCATCATCCTCAATAACAGCATAGGGTAACTGGATGAAATTCTATAGCCTGTTATATACAGGAAGTCAGAGTAGATCTAATGGTCCCTTCTGGTTTTAAACTCAATGAACTTATGTATCTGCTACAATTCTTTAAATGTATCTACTTATAAAGGAGTCTATTGTGGATGAGCAAGAAAGTAACAAGGATGAGAACATCCATCTGAGAAGATTCCTTCGGGTTCTGGCGAATGTGCTTATCATATGTTGCTTGTGTGGAAGTGGCTACCTCATTTATTTTGTGGTTAAACGGTCCCAGACTTTTTCAAAAATGCAAAACATTGGCTGGTATGAAAGAAATGAGGTAAGAAGAGTTTGTTTCTGATTTTCTGTAATATTGACTTTCCTTAGAAAGAAGTGTAATTGTTAGCATGAAGATAGCTGCTAAAACAAAAGATTGTGGGTTCAAGTCCCACATCAGGATTAAGGTTAAAATGTTCAAAAGAACCAAAAGTGTACATTTAACATGGGGCGGGGGGAGTGAGTCTCAGAGTTTGAATCTTGGGCCTGGTCCACACTAACCCCCCCACTTCGAACTAAGATACGCAACTTCAGCTACATGAATAACGTAGCTGAAGTCCAAGTACCTTAGTTTGAACTTACCGTGGGTCCAGACGCGGCAGGCAGGCTCCCCCGTCGACTCTGCATACTCCTCTCGCGGAGCAGGAGTACCGGCGTCGATGGCGAGCACTTCCGGGATTGATCTATCGCGTCTAGACAAGACGCGATAAATCGAACCCAGAAGATCGATTGCTTACCGCCAGACCCGGAGGTAAGTATAGACGTACCCTTGGGCTTGTGATACAGGGCTAAAAATAGCTACGTAGACATTCCTGCTTGGGCTGGAGCCCAGGCACTGAGACCCACACACCTTGCTGGATTTCAGAGCTCAGATTCCAGCTCAAGTGGGAACGTCTACACTGCTATGTTTTAGCTCCACAGCCCGAGCCACACAGGCCTGAGTCAGTTGACCCAGGCGCTGAGATTTTCTGCCACAAGGTTGTTCCCTCCCCTCACCCCCAGTGTAGACATAGCTGAAGTGACTTAAGTAACTAAGTCCCATTCATTTTCCAATGGGGCTTACGTGACTTAGGTGCTTTGGAAAATTTTACCTCAAGTCTCACACCGTGTATTGAGATGCAGTATTGTACTAGAAGGGTCCCTGGACTGTTAGAGGTGTCCTCCCTTCAGATAAAAAGTTAAACGGAGATCCCTTCTGTCCATTGCTGATAGAGCTGGTTGAAAAATAGAATCTGCACCTCATGGGAAATGCCGAGATTTTTGACATTTGGTTTTGTTATCTTTTGAGGCAAAAAGTTGAAATCTTGGAATTTTTCACAGAATGAAGTATTCCTGGATGTGTTGTGACCTTATCAAAATGTTTCATTTCCACTTCATCATTTCAGCTTTTGTTATAATATTTATAACATAAAAAAGCTGAAATGATGAAGTCCAAACTAAATGTTTAGATCATTTCCTGTGAGAATTTTGACAAAACTGATACATTCCTGCAAAACATTTCAATTTAGTCGAATCAGCATTTTCCAACAGAAAAATGTTCCCTCAGAAAAATTTTAACCAGCTGTAACCTCTGAGGCTTTTCCGCTGATATTTTAAGATCTCATGGCATTTTTCCCCAAAAGAAAAAGGGATATTCCTGATGCCCAACTTCTGGCCAGTGTTCCCTCTCTCAGTAAGGTAGGTACTAGAAAAACCTGTATATTCTGTCAGGGACTACACAAATGCAACTCCCCCTAAACTCATTGGGCGTTGTACATGTGTGACCAATGGCAAAATCAGTGCATCATTGCTGAGTTCATAAGAAAACTGAGTTCCAGATATGTTTCCATCTGAGTCAGCAAAATATTCTTAAAAGTGTGAAGGCACATTTTTTTTAAAAAAAGAAAAGATTATTTTACGCACAAGCTGACAGCTTAGTTTCTACAATATTCTTGCTACGTTAAAATAGAAGCATTGGACCTCATTCTGAAAGGCCTCAGCTCTCTAAAGTAAAAGGGAGTTGTGGTTAAGTAAGCTCCTCACAGGACTGCAGTCACAGGAGCATTTTCTGTTGGCCTCATCCCTCTGATAACATCATAAGTGTCCTGGCAAAATGCACAAGTCATCCCAGGTTATTCAGACTCTGGGACTGTAGGAGGTAAAGTAATTAGATATGCCAGGAATTGAAGTCATTTTAGCTCAAAACACCTTCATAAGCCCATCAAAAGCTCCAATCACTTGCTGACTAACTGCCTGCAGCCGCTGAATTGTGCAGATGTGTCACTGTTTAAGCCTTATTACTGTAATTGGACTTTGTTAATAAGGAGCAGGGACTAATTTGGTGATATGCTACCATATAGCATAACTGTTTCAGCACTATATATGTTAATATATTTCCTGACTGCAATTTTCCATTAATGCAGAACTCTGAAAAGAGATGTCAGCTTCCTCTTCATAGGAAGTGAAGTGGCCTTGATATATGAAATATTGTAAGACCTATTTTGATAAGGTCTGAATGCTGAAAATCACATTGTTGTTGTTATTAACAGTAGTATCCTCATTTGGCAGGTTGAAATTGTTATGTCCTTGCTAGGAATGTTTTGTCCTCCACTGTTTGAAACCATTGCTGCCTTAGAGGAGTATCATCCTCGCATTGGATTGAAATGGCAGCTGGGACGTATCTTTGCTCTGTTTCTCGGGAACCTCTATACCTTTTTATTGGCCCTAATGGATGATGTCAATGAAAAGGTAAAAAGCATTACAATGAAAGAGAAAACAAGACTCATAATACTGTATGTTCTAGAATTCTTATAGCTAACATGAACAAAAGGCTCCCTTACAATAGGATATTACTGATTTTTTTCCATTCATACGTATATAAAAGGTATTTCACAATCATCCCCTCTGAACAACTGGTTGGAGTTGCCATTAATCTAAGACTTTCATGCATGGATTCCAGTTCATTCATTATTCAAAATGAAAGTTTTAAACCACAGTTTGGAAATAGAATTTTACATTACCATTCTCAGAAATGAGTAACTTTGAGTAACCCTACTGAGCCAATCCAGGCTACCAGAGATGCACAAACTTCTATTATGCATGTAAACAGAGGGATTGTCTTCTGTAATTGCTGAAGATTAGAACAACTTGAATATTTTTATCTGACACTGTTTGCGGTTTCTACTAATGCACCACCTCAGTTATAATTTTTATATCTATCTTTAATGTTTTCCTATTAGAGTGTTGCTGGCTGATAAAGAGCATAGAAGGGGATAAGCGTCTAAAAATGATCCACTGAAAAGCACTTTAAATTGAGAACAATAAAAGGAATCTGGAAAGTTTATTCTGCCCTGAAAATGATAAAGTGAGCAATCATAAATGTGAAAAATCAGTAAAGACTCCCTCTGAATCCTTGTGAACAACATCCACAACAGTGCAATTTTTCTGTTAACAATGGCCAGATTCTGATGCCTTTACTCACCTTGCATACAATCTTACCACAGAAGAAATCCTGTTCACAACCAGAGAGCTGCCCATGGAGTAAGGTGCTAATTAGCATGAGCAAGGGGATCAGAGTTAGGCCCAATATGAGCACTGCCAGCAGCGGGCTCTGCAAAGGCAACTTTTTATTCATTCAAACCTTATTTCCAGCTTTCTCCATTCACACATGACCTGTTTAAAAAAGTGCTTTCAGTGAAGGCAAAAATCCACCCTTCTAAGCAGAACACAAGGCCTATGCACCACTTACGCCCTAGTATGAACTTTTCAATTATTGTGCTGAACAAGATTAATTATATCCTGAGCTACAGTGGTTCTATACAGCAGGGGAGACTGGAACCATCTCTATTAATCATCAAACTGCTATCCATCCTGATAAAAAAAGGAAATAGAATGAGTTCCCTAGGACAGTGGTCTCCAAACTTTTTTGATCGCACACCCCTATCAGTAAAAAATTTTTGAGCACGCACCCTCTGCCGCGCCGGCTCTACCATTTTTGCCGAAGCAAAATAAATAAATAAATGAAATGAAATGAAATAAAGCCGCTCGGACTCCCGCCCGAACTGCCGAAGCCACACACCCCCAAGGATCCTACTGCGCACCCCACTTTGGAGACCACTGCCCAAGGTCTCATCTAGTACTCCCATTTCAAATGCACTACAAAATTTTGTGGGCAGTAGCAGGGTCCACACAGCCAATTAGTGCGTGGCAGGCTAGTGTGTTGTAAATTCACAGCTTGGCTTGCTGCACACTAGGTTTCTACATAGATAAGCCCAGATGCTATTATTGTTTGCTTTGTGAACTACTGCTAGTGTTGGAACCCAGAGGCTACATTTGTTGTAGGTCACTATTTACATTAAAGATGGCACCTACATATCATGGTGGTAGCCATATTAGATAGATTAAAAACTATACAGCTTGGGCCTATCTGGATTTGGGCTGGAGCCTGAATTTGCCCTACATGTAGGCCTGCTCTGATCTGGTGTGTTGGTTTAGGCCCAACACTGAGGTTTTCAGCTGCATGTGTCTCTTCTGTTTTAGCTGACTGAAGAAGTAGTGATAAAGAACATCACACACTGGACCCTGCTTAGCTACTATAACTCATCTGCAATGAATGACAGTGCGGTTACTCCACCTCCCATTGATCCCGCAGACATGCCTAGAGGTCCTTGCTGGGAGACAACTGTGGGCATTGTAAGCAGTTTTGGGGACCTCGGCTATGATAATATGTAGAAGTTTCTTAGCGGATACTTTTTTGGTTGTTTTTAATTTTACCAAAGTCTTTGAAGTTTTCTGCCCAAATGACCAATATGGGGTGCTTTAAAAAAAAGACTTCCATGCAGCAGCAGCAGCATTCATTGGCTTAAAACCACCTTCACCAAAACAAGGACAGTACACCAGAGAAGTAGATCACATCATGGAACAGACAACTCTAATTCCCCACAGAACCTGGTTCAATACAGCAAAAAAGCCACTGACCACACATCCCTAGTTGTCAACCACCACCCCACACTGGAGCCCATACAAGGTATCAAACAATTACAATCCATACTTGATGGGGATCACATCCTGAAAGAAATCTTTCCTGAACTCCCTCTCCTGGTCTTCAAAACAACCCCCCAACCTCCTCATCATCTGAAGCAAGCTCTCCACAAACCAGGACCCACCAACTCAAAGTGCCACCAGCCCCTGCCATCACACCACATGCAAAGCCTGCAGACATATTTCCATTGCTATGATGATCAATACCCACCCCCCACAACACACCTTTCAAGGTCCATGGGTCCTACACAAGCCTATCATAATATATAGTGTACCTCATCCAGTGCATCAAATGCCCCAACAATTATGTAGGTGAAATGAGACAATCGCTATGCTCTCAAATGAGCTCACACAGAAAAATAATGCAAGACAAAATCAATATATCACCTGTGGGTGAACACTTTTCACAAAACAATCACTCTATATTGGACCTCTCAGTCCTCATCCTCAAAGGAAACCTGCACAACATCTTCAGAAAATGAGCTAGGAAGCCCAAATTCATAAAAAACTCTGCTAGACACAGAAAATCATGGACTCGATAGAGACCCTGATTTTATGTCTCATTACAACAATCTGTAACCCGCTAACTCTCCTTTGTGCTACAACTGCAGAGGTATTACCTGCCCACTTAATTTTGAGTGGTTTCTTGCAGTGTGTGTTAACTCCTTATGCTTAACAATCAGTACCACCTTGTATTTGGCTCTGACAATCTGATTAACTTTCCCAGACTTCCAGAAGAGGTTCTGGGGAGCTCGAAAGTTTGTATCCTTCACCAGCAGAAGTTGTCCCACTAAAAAGAGAATACCCCACCCAACTTTTCTCTCTCATATCCTAGGCCAAACACAGTTACAACAACACTGCAAACAATACATAAGGGAGCCACAGAATTTAGATGATCTGATGGTCCCTTCTGGCCTTTGTCTGACCTCCTGTAGATCACATCCCACCAACAGCGCCCAGCATCTGCTCTCTAAAGCCAAACAATCACAATGAGAACAAACAACTGAAATTAGACCTAAATCAAAATTAGACCAAGGCGGCCAGCCAGCAATTGATAGTTGGTGGCTGTAATGTAGCCTGTGCTTCTTGAAAACACACAGATGGCGAGCATTACCAAAAGTCAGAAGACAAGGAAAAGACCCAACTTCTATTCTGTTTAAAGGTCACTCACGGAGAGAAACAGATTAAGGGAGGATACAGTCTTACGATGCACCACTTAAATTACAGTAGCTAATTTCTCTTTCCTTGTGTTCAATTGCAGGAATTTGTAAGACTCACTGTGTCTGATATTATGGTGACCTACGTAACCATCCTGGTGGGAGATTTTATTCGTGCTTGCTTTGTCAGATTTGTGAACTACTGCTGGTGCTGGGACCTTGAGGCTGGATTTGTAAGTCAGAGCCTTAAAGCTGAAAGGATATAAGCAATTTTTAGCCATTTATTTACATTTTATAATGGTGTTTTTTTAAATGCATCATGCCTTATTACAATCTAAGTTGATATTTTAATTCATGAAGTGTGTCCATGCAACATTTCTCTGCAGGTCAATAAAGCTCACCTTAAAAAACAAAAAACAAACCACCCTACTCTAGTCCTACTAAGATAAGGACTGACTGAGCCCTGCAAGATTCAGTCCATTTTGGTGTTCATGAACTAAACCATGCAATTGAATTCACAGGGAATCAATTATGTGCTCACGTGCAGATTGAAATTCACTGAGCTGAACCTTCAAGTCCTCCCCATTTAGGTCCCCTTCTCAAGCCCCAGGACCTCCCTATTGATAGTGCCCACTATGGATGAGGCAGGATATCTTAGTAACAGTATGAATCCTATGCAATATTATTTGTCCTTGAATATAGTGTTCCTTCTGCGGTATGTACACATGCGGTTTCTTCCAGGCTGAATAAACAGTAGGTGCAAGAATTCACCTCAGGCAACATGGAGGAGCATAATGCACACCACTTATATCCAGCCTTACTTAGACCGTTGGAAACTACATCAGCCATGGCAAACCACTCCAGTAGCTAGCCCAGGGACCAGTTTAAAAACTGTGTGTGTGTAATGGCATGGATTTACCTAAACTATAGAAGCAAAAAACAACCAACCACTAACAAAGGAACTCTGAGGTTAAGAAAACGTACAATCCAGAATCACTTTGAGCGGAGAGGAAGTCTCCCAATTTACCGCTAGCCACAAAAAGAAAGGAACTGAGGCAGTTAGGACTGCCTGTCCTTTTATAAGCCCAGCTTTGGTGCTACAAGAGTGCTCATTTGGCCTGTCAGAGGCTGGCTAGCTCTTAAAGGCAAGCTGGACTCAACCTTGACCATGGTCTAGTAACTAGTGATCCCAGCTGGGTGTGATGGAGCTTAATTAGAATGACTGACCCCAGCTGCGGAGGACAATTTAAACAGAGCTGAACTCAGGTCAGAGGGAGGAGACTCAGGAGAGAGGAATAAAGAGGGTTCTTTCCCTGGGGAAGTCAGGCTGGAAGAGACCCACAGGGATCAGGTTAGGGTCCTGTGATCCCTGGGGAAGAGAGGCAATGTGGGGAATCCTGCTGGGGAAGGAGCAGCCTACAAGAAACTGTGTAGGGCCCAGGAGTAGAGGCAAAGCAGAAGAACAGAGTGGCCTGAGAGAGGCAGAAGAAGTTATTAGTTTAGAGATTTATTTTGAATTTGTTATCCTGGAAGGGAACTGAACTTTTAATTGACCTGGCTAGAGAGCTAGGCCATGGAAGACCCAGACAGAGAGAGGCCATTATGGGGCCAAGAAAGTGGACTGCCTGCAATGCTGTTTCTAGGCACAAAGGGGTGCGCAGAAGGTAAGGGCACACTAGAACATGGCCCCAAAGACAGTGCTTTCCAGAATGTTCTTGAAGCTCAGCATTGCTTCCCACACCTGTGAATATGCCAAGGCAACTCTCTCAAACTTATCAGTTAGTGATGAGTAACTTCTCTGTCATTGAGCTCCGATTGCCAAGTGAATATCAAGGGATTGGTTCCCTTTCATCCCCTCACAGCTCATTTCACAACCACCACAATGAGCTGAACCCGACAAGGTCTTGTAAGCCCTAACAATTCCAATAGAACAAAGAGCAGATTTCCTTCTACAGTGCACTTTCTGCTGGTCAACAGACACATTTCACTAATTAAACTTATGAGGGTATCCCACTTACAGCACTAACCCTTAGGGGTACAGTCTATACGCCACGGGGCTTAGCATAGCTGCCACTGCAGTGAGACAGAAGTGTTTACCTCTCCCACTGTCCTGTAGAGTGAAGTTGGGGTTAGGGGGAAGGTTGCTTTCTGCTTATCCAATAGCCCCTTAGGATGATTTCTGTGGGGAAGGGTGCAGCACTCCCTCCTAATGCAAGCAGAAGAGAGCAACATGGGTGACCGCATATTTTTAGACTAGTAATAGGTGCTTGAATTCCCCTTGCCCCATAGTGCTTTGCACTTATGGGCCACTAATAGGAACATTCTTAGTCTTTCAGCTCTCAAGGACTCTCACAGTTTCATTTATGTCCATCCTGTGATTTTTGCACTTAAACATCTCGTGCCATCAAGATTTTCCTCCCAGTCTCGGCAAACTGCCTCCCTCTTCCTTAAAGTTTCCCATATGTGTGGCTTGATTTATTACGACTGGACACTTTTTATTCAAACTGTATGCCACGGAGTCATCGGTTCTGCATTTAAAAAAGGGATGCATCAAGGCTTCAGTGGCTGCTATAGCAGGTCATACTTTACCCTAGGCCTTCTCAATCTCCCATCCAGTACCCTTCCTTTGTGTACTCTCTTTCAATAGTGAGGAAGTGATGAAAGTTTTCCAGAGTTAAATACCCACCCTTCTCTTTTGCTGCCACTCTGAAAAATTTGCCCTGCTATGGAGTTTGGGCAAAGAATAAGCAATCTGAAGAAGCCAGAAATTCAAACTGTGTGTGTGAACCATGTTCATGAATCTTGATTTTGTGGAAATCTCAGCTTTTATGCCCCAGCCTCCATTTTGACCCCCCCCACACTTTCTTTTTGTTAGACTTGTTTGATTTCATGAGAATTTTCCTCAAAACAACCTCTAAAATGCTATTTGGGGGGTTCCTTTTATCCTTTCGGGCTGCTTTATGAGAAGCCCTCCAAGAAAGCTATGAAGTACGTCTCTTACATCCTTCAGGCACTTTTTAATAAATAGATGTAAAAGAAGCCATTTTTTTCCTATTCACCATCTCTCAGTGACACTTAAAAGTTAATTATATGCTCCCTACTTTCTTTGTCTCTGGCCCTTGATACAGTCATGCTACGGAGTGGTTTTGTAACCCTTGCCCACAGAGTTCAGCAGGATCAGTACAATGCCCTTGTTTGCCAAGGGCAAAATTGTGGCTTTAAGCAACCACCCCTAAAGGAGGCGCTGTGTTTTGTAATCATGGCTCCTGCTACAACCCTTATAGCACTCTGTCCCTCATGTCATGCTAGCTCCACTGCTGGGTGCAGAAGGAGGGCAGGGCCGTGACCCTGTTTTCATACTCTTTCTCCTGTCCCAAGCCTTTGGGAGTTTCTTGAACCCTATGATGCTAGAAACCGTTGGTTCTTGGACTGGGATTGTTCCTGGCCTTTGCACAGGGGCAACAAAGAATGGTGGGTGCTTTTTCACACTGCCCTTCCCACCCTGACCTCTGTGCAGTGCCAGACACAATCTGGCCCAGGAGTTGGAGCTTCTACTTTTTGTTTGTTAGCCATAGCCACTGAGAGATATTTCACTATGATTAAAAGGAGGTCTTATAATGCAAATAAAAATACAGGTTCTTCCTTCTTATTGGTACATGTTGGCTTATTTCATTTCCATGAGTACCTTACCAGTCCTATATTGTGTGGAGTTTATGCAGTGCTAACAGAGCCAACCAATTTCTGTTTGGAAAGCACAGGATGAGATGCCCCCTTAGACATGAGCGGTCATCAGATGGCTAAAAGACTATCTCCTTCTCAAGCAGTATACCCCAAAGCAGTCTGTCTCTGGAGGACAGCAAAGAGGAGGAAGACCATCAGGTAATTCTTTGTGCCTGATGCACACTACTAAAACAAGATCATTTACCCATAAGTTCAAAAAAAAAAAAAACCGCTCCCTGAACCACAGGAACTGAATATGAAGTCCAAGAAGAACCTGCTGTTGCTCACATGCTCCTCCTTTTGTTGTCAAATTCAGTGAAACTTAATATTCAATGCAGAGGTTGGGGTTGACTGAGAGTTAAGCATCCTATACCAACCTGTGTTACCAGATGAAAGGCTGGGACATTTATCATTCTTCAAGAGATCAGAGCTGTAACTAGATATTTTAGTGCCCAGGATGAGCAATCATATTTGCAATGTTTGGGGGGCAAGGGGGGCATGACATGTGCCTCCCAAGATTTCTGCCTTCCATTAGGTGCAGAGGTTTTAGGGCTCACAAGCACTGTGCAGGTTCATGGGGAAATTTAAAATAGGCATGAAAATTATGGGACAGAAAACATTGCATTATTGGAAGTTGACCCCTTGCTCCCAGTCACTACTGAGTGAGTCATTTCTGTCCCACTATGTATTGCTAAAACTACCCAGAACACAAGGCAATTCTATCTTGTCTCTAAATATCCAAGGGCAGGTGAGATGTAATATCTTCTATTGTACCAACTTCTGTTTGTGAAAGACCTGAAGAAGAGCTCAGTGGAGCTTGAAAGCTTTACTCTTTTGCCAAAGAAGTTGGTCCAATAAGAGATATTACCTTACCCACCTTGTGTCTCTCAGATCCTGCAACCAACATAGCTACACCACCACTGCAGACAACTTTGGTATTTAGGTAGTTCAGTACAAAATGACACCACATATTGGACAAGCCCTCTCAGAACTACCCCTCTCTCTGCCGTTCCTCTCCCCCGCCCCCCAACCCTCACCTCACATCCTGCTTCTGGAAAACCTAAGCAAAGTGGTTGTAGTCAGGGTATTTTTCACTCTCAACCTTGTTATAACCACTCAAACATTAAACATCTTGCCAAGATGTAACTAGGCCAGTGGGCAGATACAGCAGCTGGAGAAGTAAAATAAACCCACACACTGTGTAGACCTTTTCCTCATAGCTGACTGTATTATTCAAAGATTCAAAACAAGAGTAGAGTAACTCCAAACACTTGGTAACCACCACCAGAGGCCTTTCCAGCTTTCAGCAAGAGAGGAGAGGTGGCCCACAATGCATAACTTCCCCTTTGTTTTCATAGCTGCACAGGTTACCTACTCAATAGACAGGCAATCTGGGCTGTGCTTGGAATCTCCTAACACACTAGGACTTAATGAGCACCTTTATACCTTGGCAAACCAAGCAACAGCAGATAATTTATGTATAAATTATTTTCCCCTCTCGTTTCATATAGCCCTCCTATGCAGAGTTTGATATTAGTGGTAACGTGTTGGGCTTAATCTTCAATCAAGGAATGATCTGGTAAGATATCTTTGCTTTCCCCCCCACCCCACCCCACCTCACCTCACCTCACCCCTCCCTCCCCCGCAACCCTTAACAGCACTAAGAATTCAAGAGATTGGTAATGCAGCTAGACTTTCCAAACTGGATGGACTGATTTGCATGGGTTTTTGTTTGTTTTAAAGAAGTTTGACTTCTGTTCCTTGCTATTAAAAAACAAAACAAAAAACCCAGCTCATTCCTCACCTTCACATACAAATATTTGGCCGATTTTAAATGGAAATTAGTACTGCAGACCCTGACCTACTCCTTTTATAGGATTATTTTTGGATGATAAAATTGACCTTCCCCCTCCAGATTATAGATCTCTTAAGGATGACACGATAACCTAGTTTGATTTTTCTGTCGGGGAGGGAGATCTGCATGCTTTGAGTGTGTTACCAGGTGGTACAAGTTTGACCATTAACAGATGCATCAATTGGGTGGAGCTTGGGCTGGAATAAGGCAATCGGGGGCCAGAGGCATAAGGCAACATGGGGGACCCACACAGCCATCACCAAGCAGTGGCCCCCTTCTGCCTTCATAGTGTTGGGAGCAGTGGCAGGTGTCCCCTCAAAGCAGCAGCGGAGGAACCTCGTCTGCTCTGGTGATAAATAGCTGGCTCTAGTAGTTACTACTGCCCCCTCTGCTGGAGGCAGTCTGCAGACTTAGGCAGAGGTCTCTGTACTAGTTACACTCCCTTCACATTTTCATGGTTTTCTTTCCTAACCATGAAGGCTAGAAACTTTGTTTTAAATGAAAGGTTAGATTCTGATGCACCCATGTCTCTACACATATGCCAGCGGAGGGTGGATGCTCTTTCGGGAGTGGTCATTTTCTGCATGTGGGGGGTGGAAGGGAAATGAGAGCAGCATAAACTGACCTAGCTGGAATCATATCCATGTATACCTGTCACCTACGCCAACGTGTTTGCTGATCCTGAAGTAGAACCCTCGTCTAGGTAATAGTGCTCTCTGTTTTTTGTTTTGTTTTTTTAGGATGGGATCCTTTTATGCGCCTGGACTGGTTGGTATAAATGTGCTGCGCTTACTAACCTCCATGTATTTTCAGTGCTGGGCAGTTATGAGTAGCAATGTCCCTCATGAACGCGTGTTCAAAGCATCCAAATCCAATAATTTTTATATGGGACTCTTGCTGTTGATCCTGTTCCTAAGCCTACTGCCAGTGGCCTACACCATAATGTCCCTCCCTCCTTCCTTTGACTGTGGACCATTCAGGTATGAAATAACGACAAGCCTGAATTATTCTTCTACTTTTATGCAAAAAAAATAGTGTAATAAGTTATACAGTCCTTGTTGGGCAACATGCCTAATATTTTTATTCTGGTCTAGTTACATTCTTCTTTAGAACATGCACCAGTGCATCATAACCAATACTGAGTTGCAAACAAACAGTCATCTGGGGTGACAAACCTACTCCTAGATAGCAGAATTCACGGAGTCTTCTGCCATCTCCAAAACCAAAGTATCCCCTAAAACCCCGACACCTATTCCTGACATTCCTCCTGAAAAAGTGCAATGGAAACCAACAGAGGATTTTAGAGCATATCCATGGAGGATGGATGTCTGTGTCTGAATATGATGCCCTAGAATAAAAAGTCCTGGACACACATTTCAGTGTTATGCAAACAAAGAGGAGTCCCAAACGCCATCTTTCAAGAGCTTCCCTATAGTCAATAGCTACCGCAACATGTGATCATTTTTGTATTTGGTGGAGGAATAACAGAAACCAGATTGTTCTGAGCTTCTCTGTTGCTACTTTATTAATGGTATTTCTCCCTGTGTTTCCAAACCAACACCGCATAGAGTGTTCAAGGGACTGGATTAATATGCCCATGAGCTTGGATTTGATTTAGTAACATTATTTCCTGGTGCACACTGAGCCTGACTCAGCAAGGAGCCAGAATGGAACAAATTGTTTCTTTAGTTGCACTGTCTTAGCTTCTTCAATTGCTAATGAAGAATGTCAGCAGAAATCTGTGGAGAGCTGGAGAATGAGAGAAAATACCAAGATTTTCTTAATTTAGAGACCAGACTAGCAGGATTTAATTATCTTGCCCTTTAAAAGTACATCACAATATCCAGCCCTGTGTTCTCAATCCTGCCCTCACGTACACAAACACCCATTATTATGTAACTTGCATATCATCAGCTACTAGGTGGCTCAGGGGAACTAGAGAGGAGATACAGAAGCTTTCATGTTGAGGTTGCCAGTTCAGTTTAGCATAGGAAACCAGCAACTGTGACTTGTTACCATCTGATGATTGTTGAGTCGTTATGTTGAAATGAGTTAGAAATCTCCTCCCACGGCAGGGGTCTAGATCACAAAAGCTACCAGACTATCTGGAAACTTTTTGGCAGACTCAGGAGAGATGACTGAACTACTTTCCCCCTTTTTCCTCCACCCGCCCCCCTGAAGTGGACCCTCTGTTTCCTAGGCTGATTTATGTTAGTGGAACAGTGCAGGAAACTTCATTCCTCATGCAGTACCTGGTTTATAAAAACACGAGTACTTCAATCCCCAGAGCCACTGAGCCAACACCTTTCACAGACATGACAGTCACATGCAGGGCAGGCCCTTGGTGTTTTGCTGCCCAAGGTAGAAAACATTTTTCATGCCCCATGAGCAGCCAAGTGGGGGGGGTCCCCCCACTGAGTGGACACATGAAAGTAAAAAGTCCAATAATATCAACTATGGTACTTGCATACAGTCATGCACTACTCTCAAAGACAGAATCTGTATATAGGCAGATGTGAGTGGTGTACCTGAACCATAAGAGATTTTTCAAAGTCCATAAATCAGTTCACAACAATCCCCAAGCGTTGTCTGAAGCATTAAAGAATTATTTCAAAACTTGAAGCCTCTCTTTCAAAATTCACTCGTATCTGCCTTGTTCAACCCTCTCAGCAAAGCTCCCACCATAATGTTGAGGATTTGGCTAGTAATGTACCATACTTGACTAATGCAGATGGGTGAAATTGTGGCACTGGTTCAGCTGGTCTGTCTGTCTCTGTTGACACTTGTCATGAGGATGGACTGTGACTTCTTCCAAATTGGAGTCCAGAATAATTATTTTAGAACTTAAATAACCAAGAATACAGTGAGTCTAAGGATTATGAGTAGGGCTAATACTACCCACAGAAATGGTCACTATTTGAATCCAACACTGATTCGCAGAATTGTAAGTGTTGAATTCTACGAAAGAAACCTCCTTGCTTATCTAGCCCATCCCCTTTCCTGTGTATGATTATTTCATTTGCACACAGCAGATTCTCTAATGCTTTATTCAGTCTAGTTTAAAATTACTCCTTCAGTGGGCTTCCTATTAAGTGATAATCACAGCTTGCTATTTTTGATCTTACTTAGCCGTTCTTGAAGTTGGCTCATTAGTTAAGAAAGCATTGATTTGCATAAGCAGAGCTATCTCCACAACAAAAAGGCCATCTTCAATGTGATATGAAAGTCACAAATCTCCGATTTTTTTTTTTTTTTTTTAAGTCTGTAGGATTTGTGTGGATTCAAGGGAAATAAATAAGTAGAGCTCATGAAGTAACTTGGAGAGGTAACATATACTTATATATTAGTGCTTGAAGTAAGTTACCTTTGTAGAGGTCATTCACAATCAATACCACTAAAGACAGGTAATTAGAACTCAAGAAAGAGTGGTTGGACTGAAAGATATTTGTAAATAAGTCACTTCAACAGTATTTTAATATCTAAAGTCTCAGTAGCAAACAACATGTTGACAAGACAATGAAAGAATTTTATTGTTCTTTATAAAAATCTTTTAAAGTTGTTTAACAAGGCACTACTGTGGCCTTTCAGTAACCAGCTACAATGTGTAATTGGTCATTTTATCTTTCCAGTGGAAAGAAAAGAATGTATGATGTCATCCAAGAGACCATCAAGCAGGATTTTCCACTTTTTATAGCCAAGATCTTCAGTTATGTGGCAAATCCGGGACTGATTATACCTGCAGTTCTGCTCATGGTGTAAGTTATATTTGCAATAATACAGGTAGGAGGGAAGGGAGACTTGAGAAATCATGTAAAAAGCGACAAAAGAGTCCTGTGGCACCTTATAGGCTAACAGAAGTATTTGAGCATAAGCTTTTGTGGGTGAATACCCACTTCATCAGATGCATGTGGTGGAAATTTCCAGAGGCAGGTATAAATATGCAGGCAAGGATCAGTCTAGAGATAACGAGGTTAGTTCAAATCAGGGAGGATGAGGCCCTCTTCTAGCAGATGAGATGTGAACACCAAGGGAAGAGAAACTGCTTTTGTAGTTGGCTAGCCATTCACAGTCTCTGTTTAATCCTGAGCTGATGGTGTCAAATTTGCAAATGAACTGAAGCTCAGCAGTTTCTCTTTGGAGTCTGGTTCTGAAGTTTTTTGTTTTTTGTTTTTTTTGCTGCAGGATGGCTACCTTTAAATCTGCTATTGTGTGTCCAGGGAGGTTGAAGTGTTCGCCTACAGGTTTTTGTATATTGCCATTCCTAACATTCTGACTTGTGTCCATTTATCCTTTTACGTAGGGATTGTCCAGTTTGGCCGATGCCAGCAATGACCCTCTGCTATGTACAGTCTATAAAGGTGCCACAGGACTCTTTGTTGCTTTTTACAGATCCAGACTAACAAGGCTACCCATCTGATACTTGAGAGATCATGAGGTTTTAATGAGATACACAGCCTTTTACCTCTAGATTGCAACTAGATAGCCTAGATCAGCAGTGATTAGCGCATGTAGCTTTAAGGACCGTTGTGATTATTTGTGGTTTCTATATTTTTAATGTCTGAAACATTCTGCATGGCAGAGTTCAAAAGATTTGCTGCTTGAAAGCAGCTGGAGTTGGCTGCAGTTGGAATTTAGGAATGAAGTAGCTTGGAACTAAGAACCCTTCTCACTGCTTTAACTTGACTATTTTTTGTTGCTTTATTGCTTGGGTGTTTTTCTGAGCCAATTAAAGTGGCATATAAGCCAACTGTGCCTTTCAATTTATCGGATTTTCAGAGACATAACAGCTACCATCTGAAAGTTTTTCAGTACTAGTGTGAACAAGCATCTACATAGCTAAAACTACCACTGCCGTTGATTGTGCCATAATTAATGACTGCAAGTGGCCACAGCCTTGGTTTAATGTCTCATCCACTTCTTTCTCAGGAATTATTAGGTAGCTTTGAATCATTTATAGTCACTGATTTCCTGCCTCCCTCCTTATAATCCATTAGCTCCTACCACGCCCCCTGCTATTGTACATACAGTTAGATAGATCCAAACTGGGGCCAGTCCCTTACATTGATCCTGCTCCAACATATAACAAGATTAAAAAGAGAAAATGCAGCTGCCAGCATTTCACTTAGCTCTGAAATATACTGCATCTCTTCCTCCTAAATGAAGCAGATAAGGCAACCTGCAATGCGGCCTTAATACAAAAAAATAACCTCTGCAAACAGTGGCTGGTGAATCATAAATTTATATTAGCTTGGTTTTAGTGGCAGGCAGCCACTCATAAAATGTGCTCTCCCTTTCTAAGAACTGAATTAGTTTGTTCCCTCTCCACCCCCTCTCCTCTCACAATTCCCCCTCCTTTTCCAGAAACAATTTTAGATGTCTCCAATTCATTTACACTCTGTGTCTCAAGTGCCAGAGAGTACATTGTAGATATTACACTTTAAGTGAAATTGTTGTGTCTCCGTTTCCTCTCTCCTTCTAGTTGCCTCATTTTTCAGGGGGAAGCTATTTTACATAAGCAAGGTTTATGGATAGGTAACCAACCCTCACTTGGGCCAATAGTAGGATTTGAACTCAGGACCTACAGAACTGAAAATCTGACCTTTACTGCTGGAGTTAAAGAACTCACCCCCTTATGGAATGCAGTAGCAGACTCAAACCTCTAATGTGGACCAGCCAATAGCTTGGGAGAGCAATCCACACACACCTAGTGCA
Source organism: Malaclemys terrapin pileata (assembly GCF_027887155.1). NCBI lineage: Eukaryota > Metazoa > Chordata > Testudines > Emydidae > Malaclemys > Malaclemys terrapin. Next base: position 204,685,504 of record NC_071506.1, on the reverse strand, counting down.
AGTTACTTATATTGCCACAAAAATCAACTGGGGGACGAATCACATGATGTGTAAGATGCAGCTTCTCAGAGATCCTACTCCACCACCCTTTTTCCATGGTATTCCTCCACCTCTCCTTCCCTCCATCAAGTCCCCTTAACTGAGGATCAAAAGCTGTATGATCAGATCAGTCCTAAAATGCCCACCATAATTTCACTCAGAGCCATAAGGTGCAGTGAGGAACTGGAGCAAATCCAGAATAACTGCAACAAAATATATGAGAGAGGGAACACAGGCTGACAAAATGCCCCAAGTAGCATGGGAATGCATTAATATCCTGATGTGAACTCGGTTAATTTTTTTTCCCCATCTATTGATTCACTTGTTAAATAAGTTGCTAAATGGGGAGAAGTTCCAAGATTTGAAGATGGTTACTGCTATTAATGAAGGGATTGAAAAGGAAACTGCAATCTGCAGAAAGGAAAATTGATTTACTCAGAGTAACTCAAAGATCTGGAGAATAAGGGACAGAGAAAACAGAGAGCCTGTGGAGACCACAAGGGCCCTGAAGGAGCAGATTCCAGTGATCTTTTCCAAAAACATGGTTCCTTCAGGCAATTAAGTGCAATCAGGTCAAAACCAGACATGCATGGAGGGCCTTAGAACCAAAAGCAACAGATTAAAAAACAAAAAAACCCTAGGTTAATAATAAAATTCAATTGTGTAGCTATGAAACTATTATCTGCTTACAGATAACCCAAAAGATGTTTCCATGAGCACAAGGAAAAAAATTCATTTTCTAAAATGCTGCATCACTAATCTACAGTAGATGGAGGTTTGCTTAATTACGTAGGAGAGAGCTCTGCAAACTTAAGTATGTTCTTTCCAGACAGACCTTTTATATACACATTATTCCCCCACCCACCCAGGAAGCATATATAAAAAAGGCTTCAAAAGAAACTAGTCATCCTCGACAGACTTGCCCTGTCTAGGAGTGTTTGGATTCACTCTTTTTAAATCTACCTTACAAAAAGCCGCCTAACTTGGTTTCCAGCTCACTGAATCTGAGCCATAGCTACGCAGTCAAATTATGAACTGTCAGGAAGCTTTGCTGTTCCAATATTACTTGTTATAAACTAGAATTTTTTTTAAAAAAGCAGTAGCAGCAAATTGATGGTGCTTTTCCAGGAATGATTTGGAGTCACTGAGCAGATGATGTTTGGATTTTAAAGGAATAAAATCATTCTACAAAAGCAGTAGGAGACATTTTTGACAACCAAAATATTACTGGCTGGCTGGCGGCAGTGGGGATGAGACAGTCCCAGACATTTCAGCATGTTTTAAAATATGTGCCTCTCTGTGAGCCAAAGGCTGCCTGCCACTGCCAGTACATCTCCTCTGATCCCTTTGACTTTTGATTCCCTCTAGTGTGGCTCCTACCTTTAATTTTATTTTATTTTGGGGGGGGGCTTGTCCTCTTTGTGAGAGAAAGAATCAAGCCCAAAGCTCACGACTGTACTCAAAACTGGCCCTAGTTTACACTGGTTTCCCAACCTGTGGCTATTAGTAAGAGTTCAGTTGCAGGCTGTGGACTGGAGCAGTGCCCTGTAGAAGAGGCAAGACTCTTCAGTGGCTAGCCTCAACTTGGAAGAGCTTGGCTCAGTTCCCTGCTTTGCCACAGACTGCCGGTGTGACCTTGGGCAAGTCACTTAGCCTTTGTGTCTCCATTCCCCATCTGTAAAATGGGGATAACAGCACTGCTCTAACTCACAGGGATGTTGTGAGGAAAAATATGTTAAAGACTGCGAGGTGCTTGGGTACTGCAGTGAAAGAAGCCATACAAATATCCACAATAGACATCAGCACGCTATTGTTCTCTATTACAGTGTGTGTGGGGCTGCTGTGAAAGTAATGACTGCTCAAAACAGGCCATGTTCATCCCTAGTGTGATTCTCTTGAACTTAGCAGAGCTATACCAGAGAGTCCTTTGGCTCTTTAAATGTAGCCTTTGGGGGTTGGTCTTTATCACAAGATGACTGGGAAGAAGATACTGAAGTTTTCACTGGCCCACCATCACTTTTGCACAATAAGCTTACAAACAGAGCTGTGGGCTTTTGGAACCCCAGCTTGGTGGGAAGCTGCAATCCCCTCCTCCCCAGTACTTCCTAGGAAATCGACTTCACACAGTCTGTGACAGGGAGGATTCCTTTATTGCCTGAGGGAAGAGGCAATTTGTATAACAGTCTCCAATTTAACTCACATCTGAGTGCAGTGGCTGGGGAAGGGATGATGGAGCGAGTCAGGGGAAAACAGATTGAAGGTCATTAGTGGAAGGTAGAATAGGGAGGAAGAGTTTTTGAGACTCAAGAGTGTTGCCAGTGAGTTAGCCTTTGTGCCCCCCCAAATCCTGTTTGTAGCCAGGGATAACTTTAAAGCTTTTTAACTAGCGATACCTAGTATCTGTAAGATATCTAGTAAGTGCCTCCTCCTCCCTCCCTTCCTCCCACCCAACCACAAACACACAGCAGTGACTTGACCATGAGCATTCTCCCAGTTCACAGATATTGCAGCTGTTCCCGTTGGTCCTGCTACTTGTGCTGTGCATCAGACCGCACCCCGATTCTAACACAACTCTTAGATTTTCCAAAATTGGCAAGTAACATGTCAAATGCAGCAAACCCATGCAGCATTGCTTATTTGGGAGGTTCTCCGTGTAATTCACTCCTTTGAAAAATATCTTCAGTGTTTTTTTCATCTGAGCACATCCCTTGATGCATGCACATGCAGTAGCTGGAGGAGTTCTCTGCTTACCTCCCTATCCTGTCAGTATAAGATCTTTTTTTTTTTTTTTTTTTATTTGTAGCCTAGCCATCTACTATCTGAATGCTGTGGCTGAAGCATATCAGCATGCTAACACCGAACTGAAGAAGAAAATGCAAATGGTATGTATGTGATTTATTCAGTACAGATGTTTCTAAAATACCATGCACTGGCATTTTGACCTAAAGTATTATTTTTAAATAGCTTTTCATTTTAAACCATGTTATGGAACTGCACGATTAAAAAAAAGTGAATTTTCTTTATTGTGCATTTCACTTTGGCAGTGTTCAGTAGCTAATTATAATACTGTTCAATAATGCTTCCTAATAAGTGAATATTAACTCATGCTAAAATTACAATGAAATTTCCCCAGAACTGCATATTATGCCCACATAATAAATTCAATGCCCAAATAATTCAGTGTGATTAATGTTAGTATAGTGAATGCCAAAAGGAGGCAGAGATTCGCCAAGGTAGATAAAGTGCTACCAACGTAACATGTAGGCTTTATAAAAATTACAAAGCAAACAAACAGACTTGCTAACAAGACCAATGACACCTAGGTCTTTGTTATATAGCACCTTTGACCTGTTGCTCTCCAAGCACTTTACAAAAGGAGGTCAGTATCGTTAGCTCCATTTTACAGAAAGGCAAACTGAAGTACAGAGCAGTGAAGTGACTTAGCCATGGTCATCCAGCAGGCCATGAGCAGAGCTAGGAATAGAACCTGGGTTTCTTAAGACCCAGAATTAGAGTCTAGCCCTGCCAAGAGGCTGTATCTGCCATTTTACTGGTACAACACAGAATCTTAGTCAGAAGAAGAATAAAAATTGATGCCACATAAGATATATTCCAAGAAATACACCTAGGGATTGATGTAACATTAAGGGTGAGAGTATGAGCACTCAGGAATCAGCAGCCTCCAGAAATTAAGGCTAAATGTCAACTTCAGCTGTGCCCATGGCTTAAAATACAAGCTATATGTGTCTATATAATTTCTCAAATATGATATGGACCAAACCTCAGATACACTGTATGTGGCCTTTAGAGGTACATGAGCTCCTTAAAGCTACACAAATCAACTCCATAGCGGGACAAGTGATCATGAATCAGTACAGAAAGGGCCATGAAAGAAAGACAGAGAGACAGAGACCTCTCTTCGTGCATAGGTAACTCCCCCTCAGGAAACGCATGACACCAAGCAGCTATTTCACAAATCACGTCTCCAACTGCAAATGAAATCTAACCACTTTCATTTGTGCAGCAACGCGACGAGGAGAAAAACAAGAGGAACAACAAACCTACTACTAGTTCTGCAATGCAAGACTTAGACGACTTGCTGGTTCCAAGTGCAAAGAGCGTGAGTCAGCCCAAACCAACAGAAGGTAAAACATATTAGAGAGATTTTTGTCACAGTTCAGGGCAACTGCACATATATTTCCCCTCAGTGGTCCAGCAAGAACACCCACTCTCAGGCTCCCCTGGCTGCTGCCGCTTTTGAGAGAGACATGCATCTCTCTCCCCTTGTGACCAGGTATCTCCAAGCTGAACAGTTCCCTGCCTGCACGGTGTTATTCCCAGCAAGAGACAGATTGAAGAGAAAGCAAGCAGGTCTGCTTAGGCAGAGACTGATAGCGTAACTGTGGGCAGTTACACTATCACACAGATTTTTCTAAGCAAGGTAGAAGCATTGCAGAGTTAGGTGCGTTACAGAGAAAACATCAAAAACCACCTTACTAGAAATCATCTCCCTCCCCCCGCAATCTCCATCAGTCCTTCCAGACCTTCCCGAAGGATTGGGGCCGGCCCTGTGTTAGTTTAAACTCAGGCTATTGATTCAAAAGTCCTTCCTCTGTCTGTTGGGGCCTGGAGAATCTAGTTTGTGTCTTTGAACTGTGCTCCTGTAACAAGTGATCAGTAGACAAAATGTCATGCCTGGAAGTAAAGCTGCAAAAGGCTGAGCTAGTTGGTGGGAAGCTGCAATCCCCTCCTCCCCAGTACTTCCTAGGAAATCCACTTCACACATATTGTCCCTAACATTTCCCCAAGGTTTACATGAGTCAGTCTCCGAGAAACGTTACATACAACCCTACAATGCCACATAAAAATGGACTCCTAAAATACTTAAACTTAATTCAATGAGGTTTGTCCCGGCTATTGCTGGAAATTGCCATCGGTCACAATTTTTACCATGGAATGGCTGTGAACATAAAGAAATTGAGCTGAATTCTGTCCTCAGACACACTAGTGCAAGGAGGTTGGATGAGCATAACTAAGGGCAGATTTTGTCTAAGTTTCCCTGCAATACTGGAGGAATAAAGAAGTATATTTTTAAATGGGCATATCCTGTGCAACCTTAGGCTATGTCTACACTATGGACCTTACAGTGGCACAGCTGTACCGCTATAGCTGAAAGGTCTCCCATGTAGCCGCTCTATGCCAGTGGGAGAGAACTCTCCTGTCAGCATAATTAAACCACCCCCCAGCAAGCGGCGGTAGCTATGTCAGCAGGAGAGGCTCTTCTGCCAGCATAGCGCTGTCCACACCAGCGCTTTTGCCAGTGAAACTTATGTTGGCCGGGGTGTATTTTTTCCACACCCATGACCAACACAAGTTTTCCCGACAAAAGTGGCAGTGTAGAGAAAGCCTTAAGAAAGGTCTTGGAATCCCTCACCTTAGCCCAGTGCCTGGGGAGAACTGCAGAGGAATCCTTTCAACACAGCTTCCCAAAGGGAAGTTATTATTGCGATGCTACTGATACAAGATGTTCCCACTGGGCAGCAGTTTGACGACTCCACAGCAATCCCAGCTCCTCTCAGACTGGGCAGTAAAAGCAGAATTAGGAATCAAATCTGGATGGGTGAGAAGAGTTTCTAAATGTGGGTTGTTGGCAAAAGAAGTTACTTCTATGGAATAGAACCATGGAATGCAATATTACTTATTGAGGACTTAAAACACAGATTGTAAGGCCAGAAGGGACCACTGTCACCATGTCGTCTGACCTCCTGTATAACACAGGCCATAGGAATTCATTGAATTAGAGCATATCTTTTAGAAAAAGCATCCAATCTCCATCATACTGCCTGGAAGTGTGCCAGCAGAGCAAGCTAAGCCTATGCATACAGCCAGCTATTCCTATACATGGCATAACACAGCTCATTCTGAAGAAGTACAAATGAGTCTTAATACAGAGGATGGGCCTGAAATTACAATGCTTTGATCTGGAGTTGCCCAATATTTTGGAGAGTTTGGATTGAGGGTTTTGATTCAGGCCCAATCTCTATTTATCGTGTCAGGTGAAATTTGAAGTGGAAACATGTTTTAAAACTGCTAAAAAGAGGTCCTATGCCAAGCTGAGTAACTCTTGATGAAACTGAATGGAGTGACAGTGCATAAAGAAGGTTGATGCTATTGATCATTTTAACTTTTGCTGGTGGTTACAGTTAAACACCTTAGCATCTCTTGGATCTCCCCCAAACACACACACACACTTCTGTCCTACTGAATTTGAAATTTCTCAATCAGTTTGATATACATCCTTCCTTAGAGGAGGGATTGTGTCTTTATTTAGGTTAGGAAAGTACCTTGCACGTTGTGGATGTTAATGAAAATAGATAAAAACCCAATATTACAAGTGCATAATAAGCACAAAGGTAGAGGTGTATTATTTATGATGAAGTAAGGACACTGGAACTATTGCCTTTTATAACTGTCAAAATAAAACTGCAAAAGGAACTTGGGCAGACAGGCTGTAGGTACCTAAACTGGATCTTGGCCGGAATATGGGTGCTAACATCTGCACTTTTGGTTTCTCAGTGTAGACTTCTACAAGAACACAAGTGCATACAGATAGGTTTATTGTGTATAAATAGGGAGATGGCAGGAGCAACTATTGAGGAAGGTGAGGAAGGAGTGTTTGCTTTAAATGAAATGATTTTAATCATCTTGGCTTGTGTTTATAATCTTTTTTTTTTTTAATTAATACAAGAGAACAAATCAGACTCTACCAGAAGAAACAGCCCTGCAGGGAAAGAAGGAAGTATGGCAAGAAACAGCAACCTTACCAGCTCTGGGAGAGGAGAAATGCTGGCACCACCACCTTGTGTGACGATAACACGACCGCCGAGGCCTAGTTTAAGGGCATCTCACCATAGACAATCAAAACCCGGGGCTTACCAGCAGGGACCGTACCCTGGAATGAGCAGGGGGCAGCCGCATTAAAACATCTAATGTAGTTTTGTTTGGGGTATAGGTGTATTGTTTATTTCCATTATATCAGGCATGTTATTCAAACAATTCTAGTCTTATTCAGAAATTATTGCATATGGAGCCAACATTTAATGATCAGTCTCCAACCAGCTTTATTTAATAATCAGGTAGCATATTTGAGGCAGACAGTATTGATAATTCTTGCGTGGCTGGTACCTATCCCCAGGGCCAATATCACCTGCATTGTGGGTACATCTTTTGGCGTTTGATATTTGCTCGTCTCTTGACCGACTTTCAGTTTGTAGACCTAGTAGGGGTTTTAACTTCTCCCCTTGTTATTTAAATCAAAATTCCCCTCCCCCAGAGCGGTTCAGTTCTGAAACAAAAAAAGAACAATGTCTTTCTAACTATAGAGAAGTTCATGGTAAAGAAAGAAAAATCTTGCAAAAGTCAAATTGGCGCAAGAGGGTGTCCTGTGTACAGTATTTTATCTAGTACAGTTTCTCCCCATCTCCCACCCCCTGGCCCCTCCTCTCCCTGCTCCACCCTGTATTCCTTTTGGTTTTCATTCTTCCAGCTCTCTGCTCAGTTTACACCCTATTTCCCACCACCAGCGTTCCCTCTCTGCTCCTCTTTCACAGTCTTATCACACGCTGTGCTTGCAATTTGCAACTGCAAATGGGCAGCTTCACTTCTCACGTGGAGGAAAGGCAGAGGTGGACTAACCCAAGATGTTTGGGAGACTGGAAGTATCCTGGCTGGTTTCAAAAACAGTCAGCTTTATTTTTTTTGTTTAATCAGAAATGCCAGTGGCCATTTCGGGGTCAGCTAGACCATGATCCACCAGAACTAGAAGTTCCCTAGATTTGGTGGTTGATGTGTCATATACTTGCATGCCTGCTGTGCTGCTACTGGGCTTACAGAATCCCATCCCAGCCTGTGATTCAGGCAGTCTAGCTGTGCACAGGGGTGGCTCCAGGTACCAGCACTCCAAGCGCGTGCCTGGGGCAGCAAGCCGCAGGGGGTGGCCTGTTGGTCGCCGTGAGGGCGGAAGTCAGGCTGCCTTCGGCGGCATGCCTGCGGGAGGTCCGCTGGTCCCGCGGCGGGTACGCCGAAGGCACAGGACGGCGGACCTCCCGCAGGCACGCCGCCAAAAGCCGCCTGACTGCCGTGCTTGGGGCAGCAAAATACACAGAGCCGCCGCTGGCTGTGCAGAGAGGGCTCTCTGTGTGTTGTTGTTTAAATCCTGTAGAAAATAAACCCATGCTTCTGAGTAACAATAGAATCCTAACATTTCTTGCTGCAAGTTTTACACTTGAATCATCAGAAAGGCTCAGGCTTAAAGGCCTCCCCTGCACCCCCTTGTCCTGGCTCTGCTATTGCTCCTCAGCCCAGAGACAAAGAGTAACTCTTGAAAGTGGGGAGGCAGGTGACCGCCCCATGTATCGCCTCCAGGCTAAGGAACAGCAGCAGAGCCAGGACCACCAGTGCAGTGGCAAGCGAGTGCCTTGGGGAGCATCTCCTGGCAGTCTTGCTCCATGGGCAGGGGCAGTTTCCAGACGGAATAGCAAATCCATTATTTTTCAGAAATGGTGATTATCTAAGGCAAAGAGTAGCAAGAAGCAAGTAAGTCAGTTTTGCCGTCCCCAAATACATTGTGATGGCGGACAGATTACAGTCTCCCAACAGCACTGTGCCTTTCCCTAGGAAGTGGGAGGCTGTTTGCTGAAAATCGGATCGCTAACTCGCTCGGAGCTCTTTGAAGCAAGTTGCTCTGATACAATGTTGATGAAAAATCTTCTTTCGCCCCATTGTCACAACACCACCAATCGCAAAGCAGCATGGTGAGCCTTTCCTACTGCACAAAGTCTGCAGAGATACCCAATTAGCTAAGTGCAGAATAGAGCCAAAAGAAAATGCTTAAAGAGCACAGTGACAGCTGCAACAGTCAGAAGAAAAAAGGCTCAATCATGAACACCTAAATGCATCTAAAACTCTCACAAATGCCCCAGTTAAGAACAAAACAAAATTGAATTCTGAACCTTATGGACCTAATCCTGTTTCCACCGAAGTCCACAGGAGGAATCGGTCACATTTAGCAGACCTGCAAACAGCCCACCTAATCTGAATTAGGATGTTTTAGGGTTAATTTGTTAGCCTGATTTTCAGTCCAAAACCTAAGCTCCTCTTGGGTGGTAACAACTCTCAATACAGGTGACCCACAAAGGGAAAAAGATGGATTAGCGTCTCACTCCCCCTTTAGTAGAAGCCCCATTTGATGTATAAGGAAGATTGAGGACGGGATGGCGAGGTATGAATTTGGTTCACTGTTTTGAATAAGTGTTTTAGGTTACCATAAGCTAGCAGACACCATACTGTCAATGTTTAAAGGGGTGCAATACTTATGTCTCTCTTCTTGCAAAGCATAAAATAATGTGAAAATTAAAATCTTGTCATTTCTGACCAAAGGAGACTGTTTAGTCCTCACCACAAGACTGAGACCTTTCCTCCAAAGCAATTCCAAAATATGGCATAGAAGTAACCTCCCACTTATTCTCCCATTATGCAGTGAAAAGATGCTTGTCTGCTTTGGAGAAGTGGGGTCTTCATATCACAGCACCAACCACAAAGGTAATATTGACTGTATGCGTGTGCGCACACACACACACACACATTAATATGTGCATCTCATCCATATTTAAACAAAATCCTTTATTTTGAGCCTAATATCCCATGTTAATGATCAGAGAATTCATTTTGTCCCATATTTCAGCAAAGTACGCTATATGATACTAAGTGTTTGAATTCTCACTAAGTGCAATTTTTACCATGAATAAAAATCATACAGACAAATGTCCCTTGAAAAATCAATTTTGTCCTCATACCTTTCACACAGTTGCCCTTTTATTTCCTTGAAATGCGAGTGGTCACCCTAGTTCATCTGGGAAACAAGCATTTTCTGCAGTGTAACCCCCATTCCACTGCACCCAGAGGTTTGGTAGTTCAGTAGACTGATTAAAGGAAGGCTGGAGGCAAGGGACAAGGAGGAGAAGAATACCAACAAATTTTGATGTTTGTTTGTTTTTCCAACGTCCTCTCTGAATTCGGCATTGTGAGCTGTTGGCAAAAGTGAACATGCAAAATTCAAATGCTGAATTTTTTCCTAATTGGTTGGGAAAGTGAGATGCAGTGGGAGCTATCTGGTCACACACCACTGAGTGTTTTTTCTGCATAGAGTGAGCTTCGTGGAGGCTTGGGATGGATTTGATTTTTCAACAAATACCAGGGCAGGGGGAAGGAATCCGTGTTGGATTTTTAGTCAAGCATTTATTGCCATCACTAAGAATATACAAATGGGGACTAATCCAAACTCTGCAGAAGGGTCTAATTATTTGCTGTTTAACCTCCAAGTGGTATTTGCATAAATGGCAAGTAGATTTAAAACTAAATTATTTTTTGTTCAATAAACTTGGTTATTTTTAAAAGGGCTTTCCAAATGGGGAGATGAAATAAATGGCCCAGTTTAGAATCAGATTAAGAGACTGCTTGCGTTTGCTGCAGTCACTGAACAGCTAATGCATCCAGTACAGCCTGAAGGCTCTGTGCTAAAGATATTGATCAATTAGTGATGGGCAAACCTCAAAAGATTAAATTAGTTAATGTGAATCAGGTGCTTTGAAAATGATGAAATGCTTTAACTGCTGTTTTTATTAAAAGGGTTAGTGGCCTGACTCAGATAAGCACTCAGACATTGGGATGGTTATTCAAACCTTAGCTGAAGTGCTCTAAACCACTCAGGTCTGCAGAACTGGGCTCAACACTCCAAGCCGTCTCCTAATACTTCCTACTGCCAGTGCTCAGAGAAAAGTGCTGGGGAAAGGAAGGAATTTGCCTGAACCTTAGGAAAAAAAAGAAAAAGAAAAAAAGTTGTTCTATTTACTTCAGTGGGCTTTAAATCAAGTCCCTGGTGTCCATGCCACTTCCTTTCCTTATCAAGGTTTCCCCACGGTGAGCTAGCTGGCCATAAAAACTTTGAGCTTGAGACTAGCCTGGTTCAGCTGAATCTGCAACATGCTGCTTTTTGGTGGGAGAGAGAGAGATGGGTTGCGTTGCTTATTAAAAGAAAAAATGTATTTTGCCTGGGTCAGAAACTGCCCCAATAAAATGGAACTCACTGCTGGCAGTGTAAGTGGAATATCAGAAGGAGGAGGAGGAGTAAATAAATGTACGCAAGAGAGAGACACAGATAGAATATATGAGGGCATTCACAAGAGAGACTCCAATGTTGCTGGCACAGTATTTGTCCTATCGACGACAATAAATCAAGTGGAGTCCTATGCTCTGCTACCACTGATGCAGGTCAGACTTAGACCTTCACAGTCAACTTCACTGAATATCTAGACTATGTCCCTTCAGAGCAACTCTATTCCTTCTGAGTAGTGACAGGCATGAGAAAGAGTGGTCAATGGGTATTTGAACCAGTGCTTGAAAGAGTGCTAGCATCCCTTGCTTTGATTCACGCTGCATTCCTCTGGCAGAGCATCCTGCAATGCTGGCTGGTCTCTGGACTGAAAGCTTCAGGGAATTCTCTCTAACTATGTCCACTTTTTTTTGTCCCTTGTTTATATGCTGCAGGAGCTTGGCCTTTGGCAGGTGTTACCCCGTTTTCATCTATATGCCCCGACTCGTTATTTCGCATTTGTATATACACCTCTACCCCGATATAACGCTGTCCTCGGGAGCCAAAAAAAATCTTACTGCGTTATAGGTGAAACCGCGTTATATCGAATTTGCTTTGATCCACCGGAATGCGCAGCCCTGCCCCCCGGAGCACCTCTTTACCGCGTTATATCCAAATTTGTGTTACATCGGGTCGCGTTATATGGGGTAGAAGTGAATTTAACAACATTCGCTATTTCTTAAATCAAAAGGCAGAGCCACGTGACTCAAGTCTTTCTAGATCACACTATAATCTCTGCTATTCAGCCTCTTCCAATAATGTGGTCTGAAATATTTAAATTAAACAGATGTACTGTAAATAAAACACGTCAACCCAACCCTGTGCCCTATAATGCCCTTCTAATATCTGTAGGGTTTTATTTGTTTACAGATTCCCCTCCCGCCCCATCAGTTCTCAGTCGCACGAACCAACTTTCTCCCTACTCTTCTTTCTGCCAATTAGAATAAGATGAAATGGTGGTGAAGGTTTCCTCTAAAACCTTGGAGCTGTCCAATGTGTGCAGTTACATTATGCATCACACTGCCAAGATGCCCCATAAGATGATTTGCCACATTCAGCCAGAAAAATGGATTGCATTAGGTCTCATGCAGAGAGGTTATTGTAGGTAGCATGATCCCGACTGCACCAAAATAAGAGATTGGATCCAGTACATGGAAGAAACTGCTTCTTTTGAGGTGCTGAGATAGCATCTGAACAACGATCTGACAAATTTCAGAAACTTCTGGAAATAATATTTTATGGGAGCAGACCAATACAAATTGGGGAAGTAAATGTTCAGTCAGAGAAGAAGAAAAGGAAAATTTAGTCTTCTTTCTTTAGCTCATTTAAATTCTCTCGCTCAATCCCTTCTTGGACTCAAATGTGTTTAATTTCATACACACATCTAGATCTTTCTTTATGAAAGAGTGTGTGTGTGTGCGTGTGTGTAATATATATCACACACATGCACATGTATGTGTGTAAAACAAACATCTCAGTCCAAGAAGGGATGGTGGAGATAATTAAAGTAAACTAAAGAAAGAAGAGTAGGACTAAAACCATTCTCCCCCTCTCATCTATTTGCATCTTACCTCCCTGATTTATGCTGAAACTGAAATAAGTGTTGACTCCACGGAATTTTTGGTATGTGACTGATTATTACTTTGAGAGTGTCTTTGTATGTTTTCCTATGTTGTGTGATATATGCACGCATACATTATTTCAATAGGTATAACAATAAATGCTAAACAGTGCTGGGACACAGTAATACCAGGGTACAAAATATATCAGAAGGACAGAATAGGTCATGCTGGTGGGGGAGCGGGATTATATGTGAAAGAGTGTGTAGAGTGAAATGAAGTAAAAATCTTAAATGAACCAAACTGTATCCTAGAATCTCTATGGCAGTGGTTCTTAACCTGGGGTGCACCCACACCCTGCGGGTGCAAGATGCCCTTTCTGGGGGTGCGAGACATGCCAGATATTTTTAGAAGGTAAATCACTGGAAACACAAATTAAGCACAGGCACATAAGTACAACTATTTTGTTTCATCAAACCTATGTATTTATTAACATTATCCATTTAATGATTACTGTAATATACAAACAAAAATATATCTAGGTTTAAGGGGTGCAAGAACATTTTTATTTTTGATAAGGGATGCGAGAACATATTTTGAGAACCAAAGTAAAGGTTAAGAACCACTGCTCTATGGATAGTGATTCCATGCTCGAATAATAAGAAAATAGCTCTAGGGATATATTACTGACCACCTGACCAGGATGGTGATAGTGACTATGAAATGCTCAGGGTGATTAGAGAAGCTATAAAAATAAAACACTTAATAATAATGGGGAATTTCAACTATCCCCATAGTGACTAGGTACATGTCACCTCAGGACAGGATGCAGAGATAACGTTTCTAGACACTATTAATGACCACTTCTTGGAGCAGCTAGTCCTGGAACCCACAAGAGAGGCAATTCTTGATTTAGTGGAGCACAGGATCTGGTCCAACAGGTGAATATAGCAGAACTGCTTAGTAATAGTGACCATAACATAAAACAATTTAACATCCCTATAGGGGGTGGAGGGTAACACCACCACAGCAGCCTACCACTGTAACATTTAACTTCAGAAGGGGGGAACTACACAAAAAGTGAGGAAGTTAGCTAAACAGAAATTAAAAGGTACAGTGCCAAAAGTGAAATCCCTGTGAATATCCAGTGGTTAAGGGACTGGACACCACAGGGGGAGGTCTTGGCAGTTGGAGCATGCCTATCGCTAGTGTTGCCTGTGGCTGGGAGTGTCAGGGAGCCGACCCCTGGTAGGTACAGACAAGACTACTGCACACTGAGCGCAGCTGGTAGCGAGGTGCCTCACAACAAAGTTAGTGGACATTTCTAAAAACTTTGGCCTTAATCATCTTTTGCAGGGCTGTAACCAGGGCAGGGCAAGCAGGGCAGAAAAAACACATCCCCCCACACCCCCAATTTCTTCTGCCTTCCATTCAATATGGAGGTTTTTAAACTAAGTGGCGCGCCTCACCTAGAAGGGCACAACCCACAGTTTGCTACCAGGAGCCAGCAGATTGGAACCTGGTGGGAGCTGCCCGGCCCACTTGGGCCCCTGGCTCTAAGTGCTGTGGGAGCGGGAGTGCTGGCTGGCTACCTGGCAGCCCTCCCTACCCTGCTCCCCGAACCAGGCCGCCTCTGCATGGTCGGGCACGCCTCAGGCAGGGCACATGGCACAGCTCTAAACTGCACCCCGACGCGCTCTTGCCTCTTCCCTGAAGGAGCCCGTCACAAACTGGCAAGGCTCCCTGGAGCTGGCCCCTGCCCGCGGAGCCTGGCCGCCATGAGATGCTCCCCAAGGCGCTCACTTGCTGCTGCCCTGGTGCTCATGGCTCTGGTGCTGCTCCGCAGGGGCGACAAGTAAAAGGCAAGAGCACATCAGGGTCGTAGCTTAGAGCTGTGCTACCCACCCTGCCTGTGGGGTGCCCGGCCATGCAGAGTGGCCTGGCTCAGGGAGCAAGGCAGGGAGGGCTGCTGGGCAGCCAGCCAGCACCCCAGCTCCCACAGTGCAGAGTCAGGTGCCTGAGTGGGCTGAGCAGCACCCACCAGCTGTGGATCCCCTGGCTCCTGGCAAGGGGCGATTGTTTACAAACTGTGGGGAGTGGCCTAGAGCCTCTGTGCTTAATGGAGACAGAAATCTCTCTATCATTGCATTCAAGGGGCCCTAGAGAATTATTTTTCTGTTTTTATATAACAGTTTATATTTTACTTGTATACAAGCTGTAACCCTAGCATTAAATACAGTGTTAAATACAAGCCAGTAGATGAGAGACCTCAGAAATTATGGAAAATGGAAGTATCATGATGACAAAAGACCTAATGCTGAGGTCCTGTGGGAAAACTGAAAAGGAACAATTGAAGGATGGGGCTAGCAAGGGGAAAAAAGGATTATGGATGACAGGAAGGCAAGAGATTTAGGTATTAAAAACTACAGGTTAAAAAGGTAATCACGGAGTATGAAAAAGAGAGAGAGCGAGAGAGAGAGAGTCAATTTTCATCGAGTCAAGCAGCAGCAAGTGTGACCTAGCTTGCAAATTCTTTTCAGCATATGTTTGAAAGGGCCTGGCACAATGGGACCCTTAATCCCTGTTTGGGGCCTTATGCACTATTATAATATGAATTATTATTAATAATGAAATGTTTTCCCTGGGAAATGAGTGGTAAGCATAGCAGGCCGGAATTCAATACATGGCTGAAAGTCAATTATAGGGCTTGAGAAAGAGATTATTGGAAAGACTTGGACTGGACTTGTAATAGTTATATTTTTTGGTAGGGGGGGGGGGAGGAAGCTTACTAGGAAATAACTGCAGGATACAAGAGTTACAAACCATGATAACTTTTGGAGGCTTGAAGCAGCCCCAGAAGGAGTAACGGTTAGAGTAGGTTTTTCAAAGGAGCTAGGTATCAACAGAACAGTGTTCAAAGAAGATGCCAATGTTAAATTAGATCTCTTCAGGCAGATAGCATGGGTGGGTGGAAAGCAACTGAGCTGAGCTAAAAAGGAAAAAGATATAGATTTGGCTAGACAGCTCCACCATCTGGCCTGTCTGTAGGTCGGTGAAAAATAACCAAGCATCAAAGATCAGGTATGCTGAAAGTGCAATGAAGTAAGTGATAGCAAGATCTTAATTAAAATGCAGTAGGGCTGAATAGGCTATTAGCACATTTTATTGGGGAATGACTGCTTCTGAAGCATCCTAAATAGGCATGTTTTCCCCACAAAGCAATGCTGTTTATTAATACCTTTACACAAACACGTCATTGTTCTAATTAAGGAGCGCTTCACAGATGAAAGGTTATTTTTATGGTATGT
Organism: Malaclemys terrapin pileata; assembly: GCF_027887155.1. NCBI lineage: Eukaryota > Metazoa > Chordata > Testudines > Emydidae > Malaclemys > Malaclemys terrapin. The sequence goes on along the minus strand of NC_071506.1, from coordinate 204,669,389 downwards.
GTAGTAAATAATTCACTGTCTAAGTAGAGGTTTATGGTCTTCAGTATATGAAGGGCTATATAACTGATTCATAAAGTATATACTAGGGGCCATAAACATCCAGTCAGAGAGCAACTGCTTTTATAATAAAACATTTTATACAGTAAATGGAGCACATTGATATACCCAAACCTCGTAAACAATGTAAATGCCACCTGAATATAAAAGGGAAAGGAGATTGCACTAATACAGCAATACAGACACAGACGTGCTGTAGCTCTTGGGATGTTTATATTAAAATATTGGACAGAAAAAAATGCATTGATCATATTGCTTGAACACCTCTTTTTTGGGGGTGGGGAAGCAGAGTTCCCAAAAAAGAGAATGGAAATCTTGCTTCTGAGGGCTACAAACGAGGATATTCCAGTAAAAGGTGCGACACCAAAACATGTTTGCATTTTTCCCTAAATTGTATCTTTTATAGACACTGCACCCTAAGATGATTCACGCAGTTAAATAATGCAGGTATGTAATATAATAAATAAATACCTAGATCGTATATTTTGCTTTTCATTAATAAATCTCAAAGCACTTCACAATCTTTAATGTATTTATCCTTTAATGTATTAGTATTGGTCAGGGAATATGTCGGTTTTATGATGAAAGATAGCAGAAATTTTTCAACTTAAAAAAAAAAAAAAAAAAAAAAAAGAGTTGATTTCCTACCAGTTCTAATAAAATAAATGCATTCATTGTGGGAAGACAGTATATGTACCACTGCCCTCTACTGGTCATGATGTACTAGAACATCTCACCTATGGCCATCATGTTATCCTCATCAACTGGTGTTATGCTTTAAACAGGCTACCCTCACAAAAAGAAAAGAAAAGAAAAGAAAAGAAAAGAGGAAATCTGAAAGTAAATGAAGAGCCTTGAAGGTAGAGGAAGGCTGTCCCTTCTGATGGCAAAATATGCATGTATAAATTAGGATCTCTCTTTTAATGCAGCCTTGCAATACGGTTATGATTTTCTGAGAGGAGCTCAGCTGCTCAGCACCTTAGAAAAATCATCCCACAAATCTAGTCACCAACCTTTGCTATGATTGATAGTAATAATGAAAAAGTTAACATTCTACTTACCCATGGAGGTCCCCAGTGGTGGGGCGGAGGGTAGGGTGACCAGACAGCAAGTGTGAAAAATTGGGACGAGGGTGGGGGGTAATAGGTGCCTATGTAAGAAAAAGCTCCAAAAAAATCGGGACTGTCCCTATAAAATCGGGGCATCTGGTCACCCTAGTGGGGGGAGGGGGAGGAGGGGAAGAGAAATTTCTCACCTGGGTGGATAGACAAGTAGAATGTTTCTAAACTGATTTAGCATTAGATCCTTTCTGCCAGTACTAGTGGCCATATAGGTGGACGATCAGGCGACAAGGGTAATCTTATAAAAGAGAAGAGGACAAAATTCTATCTATCTTTGGGGCATTAGCTGTCTCTTACTTCAAGTGCATATAAGGAGCCTAGCACAATGGGTCTCTGATCTTGGTTGAAGCCTGTGGGTGCTACCATAATGCAAATCAATAAGAATAAATAAATGAACCAAATTGTTTGAGGATGAATCTTACACAATATAAGTCAAATACATTGCAGGACAAGAAACTTATCTGAGCAGAATTCTGAAAACAAAAACAGTTTGAAGGAAAAACAGAAAGATCTCACAGTAGTGTCTTGGGGACATAAAAAGATTTGGTGCCCTCAAATTTCAGAATAACAAAGTAGAGTGTTTTTTAATAAACCAGTGTGCACTATTGTGCTGATGGAGAGCATGGGATAAGAATGAGCTACTGGCATTTAAACACAGACTGGGGCTATTATAATCATTCTTTCTCCTCCTGGGATGATTAGCATTCAGAGATAGGACACAGGCACCATAGTATACAGCACTAAGGAAGTATGCTTCAACTGCTGAACATAAACAATGTACATTACTGTTGTGAAACACCATTACTTATCAGGGAAAGGTTAGCTGCTAGCAATGTCTTGACAATAGCACCATAGCACTGTTGGCAGTGCCTTACAGATTGCAATTGACTTCTAGCTGGCAGGCAGATCTGAATAAAACTACAGATACTGAATCTTTAGCCCAGCGTCTTGGCAGAATGCCAGTGTTTGGGACCACATGTATTTGCCTTGGTGTTGTTCAAACCTCATAGATTATACAGATAATTCAATCAAAGGAGTTCAGAAGCACCATCCTTTCCACTGAATAATGCTCATCTGACAGCTTGTCTTAGGAACATTTAGAAATGGTGCACAGGATTTCCAGGTGGACCATATACAGTACTACATCTTAAACATGACGGTTTATCTGATAAAAAAAATATAATGCAAAGCAGTGAGAGCTGAAATTCAACACCCAGTGGGCCAAATCCCAGTCTTTACTCAAGCAAAATTCCTACTGATTTAATAAGACTACTTTTACAGATGAGGAAACCAAAGCAGAGGCTAAGCAGTTTTCCCAGGATCACCGAGCAAGCCTGAAACAGAGCTGGGAATGATTTTGCAGCGCTCCCATCACGAGCTCATACTTTAACCACTACTAGCCTATATTTCCATGTGTACTTACAGTAGCCACACAAAGCATTTCAGCAAAGCCCCCACCCAAGTTATGTTAATCAATGGACTTAACTGGCTATACTTTTACAAGTGGAGAGTCACAGATCCCCCAGTATCACCTCATGTGGGGAGAGGGAAGGAGAAAAAGTACAAAGCTCTGTTCAAATGAATGAGTGAGGGGAAGGCCAGGGGAAACCATGCCCTTCTGAATAGAGTGTATAAACCATATTGCCATATTTTAATGCTGGCTCAGTGCAGGTGCTTCTCCTCTTTGGAGAGAATGTGGTTATGCCTTTGGGAAGGAGTTAGAGATGAATTACAGGGCATCCTCCACAGAGTGCCTGAGAAAATGCTTGACCATAAGCAGGGGGTCTTACAGGCTGCTTGGGAGCTGACTGTTAGTCTCCATTTTCTTCTACTGCATACTATATAAGGGCCTGATCCTGAAACATTTACCTGGGTAGAACCAGTGGAGTCCATAGGATTGCCTGCAAGAGTAAAGACTTGGAGGATCGGTGCCTGTAGCAGAGTGCAGTGATGGAAAGCTGTGAAAGGGCACTCGTGCTCAATGCTTCTGTGTGCTGCCTTAATCTTGTGATGATGCTAAGCATAGCAAAGAGGGCAAAACAAATGTTCTACTCCTTTCTGGGGGGGCCACACATTAACTAGGACTTAATTTAAACTTCTGAAATTTTATATCTCCCCACACCATTCACACCTTTTACAATATTTACTAGTATCTATAAAGAACTACTGAAGATTTTCCCTTCCATCACAGAACCAAAATTTAAACGATGCCACTTCTGGGGTGGAACACAGCAGTTGCATACCACCATGAAGCACCATTACAATGCACTTTAGACCAGAAAAAGAAAGCCATACCAAACTGGAAATGCAGGGGAATTTCAGGTAGGCAGAATAAAGTTACTCAAGCTCGAATTTTGCTGGAAAAGAAGAGTTAACCCCACAACTCTAACAGAAAGTACCACAGCCTCTTTAAAGAATACTCGGAGACAGGCCCTCCAATTTTACATTTCTCCCTAAAAACATCCTTCACCAGCATCACAGTATCGCCTAGCACAGTGGTTCTCAAACAACTGGGGTTCATGAACCCCTGGGGGTTCGCACAATGTTACAGCAGGTTCTCAGGAAAAAATTCCCTAATGGCGGACAGAGCTGTCCCTAGGGACCCTGGGCAGCACGGGGCCAGCAGCCCGGAGCCCCTGGACTTCCAAGAGCTAAGCAGATCACAGCACGTATCTCTATCACACTGAGGGGATTGAAATTTCAAGACTCCTTATAACAAATGGAAAGGGAGGTGGATATTTTTTGCTATTTCTAAAATTAAATAGGCAGCTAGTATTGTTTTTAAAATTATTATGAAGAACAAGTTTATGCTTTGTTGTAATGTGCGTTGTTTGCCTGGACTGCTCAAGACCTGAATGTTGTGTAGGAGAACTCTTTGAGTTGGCTTCTTAAATACCTTCATGCTGTTTCACATCTGATACTCCTTGATGAAACATAGGAGCCTTGTCTTATAACAGGCTTATTCAAAGTGATACAAGCTACGAAAGTGAGATCTTGGAAGAGTGTTGCTGTTTTCATAATGTAATAAAAATACTGCAATGATAAATAATAATAAATAATGTGCACTAATCATGTGGTAAAACCAATTTTATATTTCCAAGATCACTGCTTTTATAATTTTTACTCAAGTAAAGGAGAAAATCCCTGGAAATATTCATCTTTAGGAGGGGGTTCGCGAGACTTGACATTTTAGTGAAAGGGGTTCACAGGTTGTTAAAGTTTGGGAACCAGTGCCCTAGCACTATGCTGGGATGTTCGCAGCAGGTACTCCTCCTTCTGAATCAGTGCAGAACTAAGCCACAAGCACGGCTTCCTGCAGCAAGTGGATGTTGCTTGAATATCTCGCTTCCAAATATAGACCCAGCCTGACCCACTGCAGCCTCTACTCCTCTTAGTCACGGCTCATTTACTAAATGGGTTTAGAATCGGTCTCTTCCATGGGTTAATTGTAGCTGGAACAGAGCCAGCACTAAGACATCTGTCTTCACAAACCATCTACAGATAGCACAATAATACCTATTTCCGAAGGCATTTGGGCCTCACCCTTAGAGCTGAAAATAAGATGTGTACAACTGCAGCCTTTTAAAACAAAACGTATTTAAAATAATGATTTTCCCCCACCTACCCACTACATTAAAGAGACTGCCAAGGACAAGAAAGGGCTTACACTGTATTTCTAATGAGAGCTGGCAGGGAGGGCTATTCACCAGCTACCTGAGTTATCAGCCTGAAGCTCAACGCATCTCTAAGGAGACCGTCTACTGTACTCAGGAGGAACAAAAACTGTTTGCATGTTGCATGGCTCCTTTCTAGGCTGTAGACAGGGCCGCACAAAAGTTATGGAGGCGCTCCCACCCCCCACCCAGGTGAGGCCAGGGAAGGGGTGTGTGTTAGAAAGCAAGCTCTCCCCACGGTGGTAGCTCGTGTCCTGGCAGGGTAGGGGGCTGTGGAGCTGGGCCTGGTTCCAGGAGTTGCAACCTGGAATAGTGGATGGGGTGGGTCACTGCACCAATCACTCAAATCAATCAAATTTGGCCTGGCTGGTGACGGAGGAACTACCGGGCCAAACCTGAGTAGAGTTGCAATCCTGCACACCGGGTCACCCTGCCACTCACTCATATTCGGCCTGGCCACCCGCCGTCACAATAAAGAAGCGTTCAGGCCACGCCAGGTGCTGAGACTCCTTTATGCCAGCTTACACTGCCACTCAGTTTGGGGGCCCTCTCAAATGACAGGCCTGGGACAAACTGCCCTTTTGCCACCACCCCATCTGCATGGCCCCTGCCCCTTACCACCATTCCAGGTACTTCTGCTTAGCTAGAGATCTTGCTCAGATACTCTGAGCTCACACACTGTAAGAACGCCCTCCCAGGGCTGAAATCAGGAGACAGCTGGCCACATGTATGGAGCTGTTCACAATTAGCACATAGGGGCTGTTGAGAGCAAAGAAGCTGAGCCCATCCAGGGTCTGTAAAGAATCTGGGTGAAGGGAGAACTTTTTTAAAGCTACATCTTAAAGACTTGGATTCCTGACTCCTATGTTTGGGGGACCTCACTGGTGTGGTAGGTTTTCCTTCTCCTATAGGGGCAGTGTCTGGGGTACAAAATGAGTGAGGGCAAGTATATCAGTTCACTAGAGTCTGGAGAGCTGAGGCAGGAAGGCCTGCTGCAGGATCTTATAGGAAGAGAAATAGAGAGAATAGAAAGAAACAAATGGAAAGGGGGAGAAAAAATACCAGAGAAGTGATTTTTTCAAAGAAGAATAGTCTTGGACCCATTCCTCAAATACACTCCCCTCACAATACTGGGGAAAAAAAAAATATATATAGCTCTTATATGGCTTTTCATCAGTAAATCTCAAAGGGTTTTACAAAGGAAGTTCGCATCATTATCCCTAATTTACAGATGGGTAAATTGAGGAACAGAAAGGTGAGTGGCTTGCTCACAGCAGGCCAATAGAAGTTCTGGGAATAGAACCCAGGTCTCGCTAACTCCCAGTCCAGTGCTCGCCCTGCTAGGCCTCCACAGGTATGGCACTGCCTACCAAACACAGTATGTCGGCCTTCACCTGGCAGTGCCAATTCAGAAAGCTTTGATGAAGGCTCCATGCTGAACACCAGCTTTTACTGACAGGAGACCTTGTGTGAAAACTGAGAAACCGACTGGACCCTTCTTTGTTTTACAGTGTGCTTTCTGGCTGGTGACACATGGGCAACTTATCCCCAAATCCCATTGTGATGAGAAGCCTTTTTGTCCCTTTAGCGTTTTTAGTGAAAAGAGCACCATACATCAAGGACTCCCTCTTTTGCCAGCTCCAGGGACCCCATGAGACTGATTTCATTGGTAAATCACATCCTATTTGCATTTTTAATGTGTCAGTTATAGGCAAGTCCTTAAACATGGCACTCTTCCATCATCTCTCAGGAGTCACTAAGCCTTAACTAATGATGATGATAAAACAGTCTTCAGGAAAGTACCATACCCTTTAAAATCTGAATGGTTCCTAAGCAGAGAGATAGCGCTGGGGAGAGTGGGGAGGGAAATTGAGTATTAGGCTATATTAAGGAGACTACAATGCAGAAAATACATCATAAATCATCCTGCATCTTAAACACCAAGTTCATTTTTGGTCACCATATCTCAGAAAGACAGAGCAGGGTAGGAGAGGAGCAAAAAAAGGGCAACAGAACCAATCTGAGATATTGTACAGAGCAGGAGAGTCCAGATAAGGCCATAGAACTAGTTGGTTTAGAAAAGATCAAGAGGTGCTATAAGAGGCATTGTCATAATCAGTTCCCTACAATTACCACTCCTGGTCTCTAGATTTTTCCCTCTGTCCCAGTGTGACTACGTACCTTTAGGGAACAGGTACCCTTCTGTCCAAAGCCGGGACTCCACCCTCCCCCCAGTAGTCAGAGATTCGCTTTCCTTCGCTGTGGAACAGCCCCCAATCATTTGCCCCAGAAACAATCCCTAAACCAAGACTATCTTCAACAAAGTAGCATTCTTGTCCCAAACTAGCACTAGTTCATCAACACAAACTAGCTGTGTTACACATACACATGAAGAACCCTTCCTAACTTATCTGCAGTAACAGGATTTCTTCTGGATAGTATTCAGCGAGGGAGATAAAAGTGAATGCTATAAAGAAGGCCAATCAACTATTCCTCAAATATATATAAATTTTAAAATAAAATATAAATTAAAACAGATGCAAAGACCCACTACTTACCTATCACCCGTGGGTGCTTCTTCTGTTGCAGGAGTCATACTGTCTGCTACCACCAGATTCTAAGGTGCGACAGTCATCCAGAGAGCTAACCCATACTACATATTGTAGCCTCACAGGAACTGAATTCCAGTGCACCCACTCCATAGAACTGTAGCTTAGCTGCAAATTCTCACAATTATATTGGGTCTCATGATATTTGATTTTTTTTTCTTAAAGGCCCAGCCCAAGCTCATGTGATTAGGTGAGAATCTCTGCTTTCATTAAAAAAAAAAAAAAAAAAAAAAAAGGTGTGTAACCTTGATGGCTGCAGAGAAAAGCTTAACAATGTGACTTGACCTGAAGGCTCAAAACCACCCCAGAAGATTAATAAACTAGATCCAAAATGTATTCTATTTTTTTAAAAATCTCCTGATCTTTTGAGGCCCAATTCCTGTTTTTTCAACACTTGGGATTGGCAATACTGGTTGCTGGAGATCCCAAACTCTCAAAATGAGCTGGTGGAGCATATTTGGCTGCCTACAATGTCCAAACAAGGAATCTTTAGCTCACCTAGTTTAGCTAACAAGCTAGAGAATCACCACTCCCTGTGGCTATATTAGAATAACAAGCTAGTACATCAGTTCTGGGACTACCAGAAGCCAAGTTAGATGGAGAAAAGGACATTTCTGGATCCAGCAAAACATTCCACTCCTAACTTCTACCTGCCAGCTCTCTTCCCACTTGGGAGAAAAGCCACACCTAAGGGAGGGGCTGAAGAGCTACACCCAGTGTATAGCACCTGGAGAGAGGTAAATGGCTGCACCCAAACACACAGAAGAAGAAGGAAAAAAAAAGGCTTTAAAGGAACCTGCAGGGAGGACTAGACCCTAACTCAGGGGTTCTCAAACTGGGGGTTGGGACCCCTCAGGGGGTTGCAAGATTATTACATGGGGGGTCGTGAGCAGGGCCGCCGAGAGCAGGTTCGGGCCCCCCAGCAAGGACAGACCAGCTAAACAGGGCCGACGAGAGGTGGGGAAGCCAGGTCCCCTTCCGGACCACGGGGCCCCGGGAATTTGTACCAGCTTTCCCCCGGTCATCGGCCCTGGTTGTGAGCTGTCAAGCTCCACCCCAAACTCTGCTTGCCTCTAGCATTTATAATGGGTGTTAAATATATTTAAAAGTGTGTTTAATTTATAAGGGGGGAGGGGGTCACACTCAGAGGCTTGCTGTGTGAAAGAGGTCTCCAGTAAAAAAAGTTTGAGACCTACTGCCCTAACTGCACTGTGAATGAAGGCTATTTACTTGTAGATGGTAAGGCCTAAATTAAAGCTTAACTGCAGGCTGTAGTCACCTGAGTTTCTGGGGAAAAACCAGATAGCACTATACAAAAGAGGATTTTGGCAGCTGCGAGAAGGAAAAGATGCTGCTCCTTTATTCTGCCCCAATGAAGCCACCTCACTCTTTCCCCTGACATCCCCTCCCCTTCCAGAATGAAAACTCAGGACCTGTTACAGCAATATGTCTCTTTTTTTTTTCCTTCTCTTATTTCCCCCCCTCCCTTCTCTTTCACTCACAACCAGTCATTTTCATCTTTCCTTCCCCTTAGTTACAGTGGAAAGGAGCCTAAAGGGCCTGTGTCTTATGAGTGGACAAGCAGGCCGAAGAGGAGCCTACAGTCCTGACTAATGCTCTCCCTTAATTTACAAAGGGAACAATGATCTCCTTCCCCTCCGTTGATATAAAGGAGAGGGGTGACACCTCTGGGGACAGTCAGCAGGATGAGTTTTCTAACTATAAGGCTTGGTAAGTACTGCAATAGGTTAGCAAGGTTTGTGGAATCCCCATCATTGGAGGGTTTTTAAGAATAGGTTAGATAAATACCTATCAGGGATTGTCAAGGGCAGTGGTTCTGAACCAGGGGTCCCGGGCCCTTGGGGGGCTGTGAGCAGGTTTCAAGGGGGTCTATCAAGCAGGGCCAGCATCAGACTCACTGGGGCCCAGGGTAGAAAGCCAAAGCCCCACTGCATGGGGCTGAAGCCTGAGCGGCTTAGCTTCATGGGGTTCCTTGTGAGATGGGGCTCCTTGTGACATGGGGCCCCAGGCAATTGTCCTGCTTGCTACCTCCTAACACTGGCCCTGGCTTTAATATGCAGAAAATCAGTTGTTCTGACACAGGGGGGCCATGGAGGTTTTATAGCATGGGGGGGGAGAGGAAAGACTCAGAAAGAAAAAGGTTGAGAACCCCTGGTCTAGGGGTCCTGTCTCAGCATTGGCGAATGGACTAGATGACTTCTCAAGGTCCCTACCAGCCCTGCATTTCTATGATTCAGTAAGAGCCACAGTCAACGTCTAAAAACTCCTGGTTTTTTTTTTTAATACCAGCAGGGCAAGCTGAGGGAAGGATAAGCTTCCCACGCAGGGAAATTGTTCTGATCACCCAAGGCAAAAGAGAACAAAGGAAGGTAGACGGTCGGACTGGGAGAGGGAAAACAAAACAAAACAGCAGTGATTGTGCTGGGGAAGCTGAGACTAGAAAGTACAAAGGAGGAGCTAAATTAAAGGGGGAAAAAACTGAGTCAACAAGAAAAAGTATGTTTTCAAACAGGGCCCAAAGCAACCGTTTTGGAGGAACCAGAGAAGAGTAAACAGGGCCTGAAATGCAAGGCAGACAGATGGTGCCAATCAATCCAGGTAGCAAACCACTGTGCTCAACCTGATGGAAATGTCACCAGAGACCTTCTGCTTCAAGGACTTTCCACCTCAGCTTGTGAGTACTATGGCTACAAGGAACTTGAAAACTGAATCTGGGAATGCTTGAAACAAAGCTGCCGTGCTTGTTATCAACCCTTTGTAGGTTCCACTTTCTCCCAGAGATTAGAGAGAACCAAGGGTGGCTTAAATTAGGAATGGAAGTGTCAAAGGCTCTCTTCAATTTCTAAGGCCAATGACCACCCATGTGTCCTCTATAATGGAAAAAAACAAGGTAAATTTTACAGCAGAACATTGAGAAAGTTTAATATTCAAAATGTGTCTAGCCAGAGTAGCATCTGCAGTTAAATAAATTACAGTATCCACTGAGATGCCTTTTATCAGGATGGGGGTTCTACTGGGAGATGGTACTCTTTACATTTGATAAAGATGCAGAGCTGGGTGTAATCTACTTACTGATGGAACTTTATGCCATATTCTCACCAGCGCTCCCAATGGTTTCAGAGATGTTAAGATGAGGGGAGGACTGAACATTGTGAAGTGAGAGTGTTTGAGGTGGAGAATCAGTTGCCCAAAGCAACTGTCAGGGTTTTCAGTGAAAGAAAAGACCTGAAATTTTTCAGGGTGTTTCTTTTCAATCTCTTGGAGGTAAAACAGGATTATATGAAAGTCAATAGTATAAAACGTGACAAGTCCATTAGGAGGATTACTGATGTACTCTAGCCTGCAGACAGGTCAGCTGCCAGAGCCAAGTGCTGTCTATAGCCCTGACTGAAAGGGGCCAGAAGGCTGACAAGCTGGGACTGAAGCCTGTCTTTCCAGCTTCTCAAATAGCTAACAGTTATACAATAGTTAATAATGGTTTCTTCAGTACTGCTTGGAGAATGGCAGGTTTGAGGATGGGTGATAGTCTCTTGGAGGAGGGGAGTCTTATCAGGCCCTTACTGAACCCAGAGGCAGATTTACCATGAAACCAACAGTGCGGTGACAGGAGTACCCCCAAAATGCAGGACAAATCTCATCTGACAACCTGCCCCCGAGTCTTGGCCAGCAGCACAGAGGGCTTAGGCAGGCAGGCTGCCTGCACTCTGTGGCTGGTGGCCCAACAGCATGCCCAGAAGTAGCTGGCTGCTGGCACATCTCTGTGTGCCCCTGGTAAGGGAGAGGCAGATCCACGTGCTGCCCCTGCCCCAGGCAGCACATGAAGACCTGCTGCCCCCATTCCCCTAAGGGGTGTGCAGAGACATGCCAGCAGCAGCACCAAGGCTGACCCTGACCATGCCACCCCTCGGGGGGGGAAGAGGGGGAGAGAGAATGTCTCCACGTTGCCCCCCGACCAGAGTGCTGACTCTGCAGCTCCCATTGGCCAGGAACTGCAGCCAATGCGAGCTGTGGGGACGGTGCCTGCAGGCAGCAGCACAGAGACCCCCTCTCTTCCCTTGGGGGTGTGTGTGTTGGTCACTTTGGGAGCCGTGCCACCCCACTGACCCAGCCTAGACCCTGCACTCCTTGCCCTCTCCCACACCTCAACCCTTTGCCCCAGCCCAGAGCCTGAACCATGCTCCCCAACTCCCTGCCCCAAAGTACCTCACTTTATTTTCATTTATTTCCTATTTTTATAGAAGGATGAAGAAAAAAAATGAAAAATGGTGGCATGAGGGGGAGAGAGTGAGTTTGTTTTTTCTTGGCTGGGGTGTGAAAATAAAGCTGTGCACAAAATCTGCCACTGACTGAACCAGTTGAATCCCAGTCTCTTCCACCCAGGAACTCCTGTCAAGCACTTGTTTTTCCACTGTGTTGCACTGCTGGACTCCTAAACAGACTAGGTGCAACAGCACCCCCTAGTGGTCTTGCACAAATCAAGGAAAATAATCCAACTCTGGGGTTCCCCAACTGTGGGTAGGCCACAGGCACAGCTCCAATCTAATCTCTAACTCCAACTGATTTATGTAATCTAAGTAAAAGATGTATAACTTTTGAGCTGTATATGCTGGAGTATAGAAAATTGAAGACTGCTTGTTTCTCACAAGTACAATGGTGTGTTTCACTTCAAGATAACCAAGCACAACATACACAGTCCACCATTTACAACAGTATAAAATGACCCACACTATTTTAATCTGACATGGATATTTATTTTTCAAAAAAAAAGTGAAGATATTTACTAGATCAGGCGAGTACCCATAGCCTTAGTGTTATTAGAAAATCAAATACTGTAAATAAAAATTAGAGAATAGAGGTGTCTTTACTTAGCACATTCATATTTTACACTAAAAATTGAAAAAAGTATTCAAAGTTGAATGATTGTTTTAAAGTCAATGCATGTTGAACAACATGGTGTTTATACATTGTACATTAATATATGGTGTTCTCCCTCTTTGAATACATTTTGCTCTCAACTTTAAAAAAGTTTTAGAACCATCTTGTTTCAAAGATCTTGAATTTGAGTGAATAGTGGGTAGGGATTTCTATTACAACTGTTTACATTAAAATGAAAAGGAAATGTACATTGTTTAGTTTATATGTAATTTTCCTGCAGTAGGGGAGCCTTGATCTAGCTGATAGGAACAAAAAACCCTCCCAAGCTGCAAAGTTTTGAATGTGCATCATCCCCTCAATCAGTTGGTTTTAAAAAGTGCAACTGTGTGTATATGTAAAACTTCAATGGCAGTTAAAACTACCTCATTCCTACCTTAAACTAAGTATTACATCCCAACATTATCAAAACTATCAGGTGAGGGATTTACAATAGAGGCCGTGATGAGCTTCATGGTCCACAGAGAAAGGGGCAAATTCTCGCTTTCAGCTCTGGTTTGATTTACCACAAAGGCAATGGAGCCTTCTGAACTGGTTTCATACCAGACATTGTGTTGTAGCAGAATTGTGGTGGCATTTTAGAGACAGTCCACTATGTCAACGTGGGGATCCACAAACCATGATCATATTGTTGAGGACTGCAAAATGACAACTTCCTGGAGGTCTTCATACCTTGAACATTGTTGATAACACTGATGCTTGGCTTGACAGAATTCCATACATCAAATCATCGTGCACTACAACCTCACAAGCTTGGTGGCTCTAGTGCATAATCCATTCTAAACAAAGACACTCATTGGTTTATCAGAGCACCTAAAATCATCAGCAGCACAGCTCCATATAAACAGCTTTACAGCCACTAGACAAGAACTATGCATAGACTTGTCTGTACTCTTGCTAAAATGGTTGTATGTGAAATTAAAAGGCTGGTGGGGTCACCTGCTTCAAAGTTGATCTTCAGCCCTTTCAGATTCACTCAAAACATCCTTCCATTCCCACCACCACCCCTCCCCAACAATATTATGCTTAAGATACAACACAGCTTGGATCAATGCCCCCACAGTGAGAAAGCTGAATGCTACCTAAGTTAAAACCTGCACTTGTTTCAGGAGCAGGTTTCACTGTTGGGCATGTAAATGTATAACAAAGGGGCACAAGCTCTTCCCAGTGTGTGTGTTTAGATACAATTTTCAGCTCTCCTTAGCATCAGGTCTTAAATATCTAACTCCCAGCACAATTTTAATATGCAATTGATGAGATTCATGGATGCATTCAGGAAGTGGTCTGAGGTGGTAGTTTGTGCAACATGCATGGATATATCCCCTTTACTGCTATCATCCATTATTTGTGATTAAGGAGTTACACCTATATGATGGGAGACAAATGCACACCAGCTTATTTTTGTATCACTTCAGCTTTCCATCTGTCTGGGATTCAACAGCCCCCATCCTACCAGCTATGGAGTTTAGATGCTATGGCCAGTTAAATGTGAATATAGGCTTTTAGTACTGACAGCCAGTGAACTTCTGTCTTCACTCCTTAGTTTGACTCAAAAATAATCTAGAGACAATCAACCTGGTTACTTCCACTATTAATTCATGGCTCACCAGCCCTGTAAATTGTCTCTTGAAATTATTCAACTTAGCAGGAAATGGCTTCTCTATATTGCTTGTTTTACAGATCCATTAGTCACTTACACCAGCCTAAAGGAAAGTCAAATCAGTGCCCAAACATACATTTACTTGTTGGCTATTATCATAGCCAGTTGCCTGTAATGGAACCAAAGCCAATTAACGTGATTGAACTTCCCCCTTTGTCCTTCTGAAGTACTCTGACTTCTCTATTTCCTTTCACAGCTGCATTTTTTGCCTATGTATAACAAGCTACCGGTTATGAGACTTCCTGTACTGTGAGTCTCTGCTTCATGATGATCTATAGAGCGATCAGAAAGGGAAACTTGAGCTGACAGTTGCTGGAGATCTTAAGTGAGGGGCCTGGAAGCAAGTCTTTACTCTTCCCCAAACTGTTGTCTTGGAAGGTCTGAAGACCCTTAATATCACCCTAGGAGTGGATTGGGGCAACTGCTTTCTATGGAGTTCTTCTGTCCCTCTTCCCCTTTGGGGAAAGGGGGTCTCATGGTCTGGCTTCTCTTGCCATGAAGGATCTGGGAGCACTTCAGGCCTCAAGATTTCTTTATACTCCCTGGCTTTCCCCTGAGTGGCTCCTATTGTGCTCTTGGCAAAACTCTACAGATGGCAGCTCAGGCCTGAAGCAGTTCTGCAGGTCATGCTGCAAGTCCACACACACATTCCCAAATTGAAGATGAAGATTGCTCATGGGATAGAAACTCTAAATATGCATTTTATAATATTAAATTTGCATTAAGTATTCCCTGTAAGGCAGTGAAGTTCTCATAGGAAGTTACCCTAGATGTATACAAAATAATTCATGAGAGGATGATTCCTCAAGTGGAAGATCTCAATTGCTGCCTTTTAAAGTGGACTTAGTGTCTGAAACATCTCCATAATTTCTGGGCACCTTTCCAACAGTACATTTTAAACCTACGGTACCAACAGTCCAAAATGCCTATCACTAACTATAGATAAAGAGTCTTCAGTCCCACCATAAAACAGGTGATCTAGGTGTAGAAAACCCCATCCTCTTAACATGTCAAGCGAGTAGCTATTTGAACACCAGTTATGTACAACGTTCCCCATGCACAAATACTTTTCTGATCAGAACAAGCTCTATGAAGCATTTGTTTCTGAAAAGCACAAATAAGACTTTACAAAGTAAAAATTATAGGTTACATCTTGGGCATCCCAAATCTTGGCAAGTGCCCCATCAAGTTTGCTTATGTCTAAGGAAACTAACTGGAAAGTAAACTGAGATTTCAGAAAACACCAATATAAATATACCAGAAAGGAGGACCAGAAAAGCAAGGTGTAAGAAACAGATCTTTTATTTACTTCTCTTTCATTGTACTTGTATTGAAGTTAAGACCATTCAGTGGCAGTCCCAACCCACTCAGTGGCCTGTGCTGTGGGAGCTGCAGACCAGTCTTCAGTGGCAGGCTGGGCACTCCAATCTTCTGAAATAATAAAGTGACTATCAGGAACTTCTACAGCAATTGTACTCACGTCCTGTGCACCTATTAACTAGTTTCACATGCATATCTAATCATGCATTTGAATAGGCAAGAACACTTATGGAAACAAAAGTGTGGTCGACTGTTCGTGTATCTCATTGGAAAACAATTTGTGACCACTAAGAAGCACCTATCTAAAGGTTAAGGGCTTGTCTACACCATGCAGCCTTCAGTGACAAGGCTGTGTCGACACAGCCTTGTCACTAAGAGTCAGTGTGCGTGAATGCTCTTTTGCAGTATTTTGTTGGCACTTTTGCCGACAAAATACTTCCAACCCCATGAGCAGCATAAGCTGTCGGCAGGAGAGCGCTCCTGCTGACAAAGTCGCGTTCACACTGCTGCTTGCATTGGCAAAACTTGTGTCTTTTGTGGGGGGCTTTAAGTACCCGCGAAAGACAAAAGTTTCGGCAACAATGGTGCAGTGTAGACATACCTTTAGGCTCTTAAGACAGGAAAATCTATACAAATTTCCTAGATGAATACAAAAAATACTTCCCCAATACTCAACCATGCTAACCAGAGGACATCTGCAGGAAATGTTTGGCAAATACTATGGAACTGCACTCTAATGAAAATCTGAGGAAATTCACTCAATGCACATGAAAGCTAGTCACAGCTCTATGTGCATCTCCAAAGTTTCATACCGTTGACTATCACCAAGTCAGGTCTTTAAAAAAAATCCCCCCCATAAGAGCTTCTATATCTGCCATCAGTTTTTCCTTCCAACATTTCTCAAAAACTCACCAGTTGGGAATGGCTGGATTGGCACGGATGGTACCTGCACCCCCTCAGACCAATCTGCCACCTCAGGCTGAGGGGCAGGAGCAGCAGCAGCAGCAGTGAATTCAGGTGCTGGGGCTGTCCATTCTCCCTGGAACTCCTCCTTGGTAACTGCCTTCTCAGCTGCAGCCTGCTCCTCCTTTTCAATCTACCAGATACAAGATGGTGAGACTCTCAGAGGGAGTCCATTCCTACATTAGCTAACTTGCACTGATTGAAGACAATTTAAAATTGAGGTTAAAGTGAGGTTCTAACTATTTTAGTGATTGTATTACAGATGAAACTGCCCTCAAGTGACCCGTAAGGTTGTTTCCATACCCTCCCCTACATGCACACTCCCAACCCAATCCAGAAGTTTTTACCTCCTCAGGATCTCTGTAGAAGTAGAGGTCAGGCATGACCTCCCATGGGTGTTCACGGGAGATGGTGCCACGCATACGCAGGACCTCACGGGCAAGCATCCACCACATCAGACCCACTGAATGGGCCCCCTGAAACACAAACTGGTGTCTAACCTTTGGTTCAAAACCAGTCCTTTAAAAAAAGATATATACATAGCTGAAATCTATAAAAGAAGAGCACAAAATGTACACACCAAGTCCAAACCTCTTAAAAGCACAAGCTCTTGGAACAGACTAATGCTTGTTTTCCCCCTCAAACCCTTCCTGAAGGTCCTTCAAAGATAAAGGCAACTCTTTGGGGCACTGCTCACTTTTCAGATCAACAGTGAAAAGACCACATGCATGTAGAAACAAACAGTTGTACGATTTAAGGCAGACATTAGTATGGATCAATCACTAACACCTGGGTGTACTGTACATGGCTCAGTGAGTGTGTCATCCTTGTGTCAGACCCCACAGGCACCCCATAAGCATCAAGATTTTAAGAATACAGATATGAGTAGTATGTTTATGGGGTAACTGAACTGACATAGCTAGGAAAGTCTGACCAAATAGACAATTTACAGCATATTCTGAATATGTTCAAGTTTTGACTTGGGTATGAACAAATTTCAGAGGTAAGGGTCTAAGCAACATCCTAGACTCTTGCCCCCTTAAACCTCACCAGTGGGTTAGCGCCAAAGAAGCGCAGATGTATTCCAGAGCAATTTCATCAGCTGGAAGACTCATCTTGGTGCTGCACTTTTCTCTCACATTTCAGAAATGTTGCAAGAATCACTATCAAACTCCACTCATTGGACCACAAAGGCCCTTGTGGCGTTAGCGAAAAATCCTGCCATGGTTACTGTAGCACACGTCCTACACTCGAGAGTTCATTGGCCAGAAACTGACCTCAGCTCCAAGCTCTAACAGTGTGCAGTTCAATCCCTCCTTCACACAATCTCTCCTCCCACACCATGCCAAAGGCTTTAACTGGTTGTTACCAAATTAGATATGCCAATACTTTCTAGCCCTTCTCTGCAGAAAGGGTTTTGAAAGAGTGCATACTAAGGTTTCCATACCATGGATCTAGAGTGAGTGCCAAAGGGAGAAGCACTGAATACTAGAGCAATTACCTTATTATTGCATGGAATAGCAATATCCACATAGCGCAGTGGGGAGTCTGTGTTGCAGAGAGCAATGGTTGGGATGTTAACGTAAGATGCCTCAGTCAATGGCTGATGATCAGCCCGGGGATCTGTAACCACCAAAAGGCGCGGCTCACGGAAGGCAGCCTGGATCTGATTTGTGAAGGTACCAGGGGTGAAACGTCCAGCAATTGGTGTAGAGCCGGTGGCAGCAGCAAACTTCAGAACAGCACGCTATCAGGGGAGTACAAACAAAACCAGGGTCAGACAGCTGGATCAACAATCTCTCTATCATGGTACTGTGGCAATCAAAGAGGATATGTATTTTTGAATCATCCTCTTTCTATTTTAATTTCTGTTATCTGACTGAACTCCTCTGGCAACTCAGCTCTGGCATGAAACAGAATGGAACTGTAGACAGGTTCACAATTATTCCCAGCTCCGCAAGACTGAAATGGAGTAAAGCCCCATCTGTCAGTGAAATAAGCAGCCAGCCCAGGACTGTGGAAAACATGGGACCATTTCCTAATGCTAAGCATATGTGACTCCGCAGAGGCCTTAACTCTACTTAAAAAAATTTTTTCTCTGAAATGTCACTAATCTAGCTTTACCATTTACCTAGCCTCTGTATTTACACTGATCCTCTTGCAACAAATACAGGGTGAGGGTGGAAGGAAATGGAAGAAAGAGCAAAATATTTCTCCCCAAATTTCTACACAGTATTTCAACTTCCCATATCTGGCTGCAGCAAAACTTTAATCACAGGTGAAAAAAACAGTTAAATTTACCTGTGTCAATGTCTCAGGAATATACCACCAGATTGAATTTATTGAAACATTCTTTAAGCCCATCAGATCTCTCAATTAGGCTGGCATGTGGCAGTGATTGCCATCAAACTCCAGTCATGGAGAGACCATCTTCTGGTCTTAGCAAACATCCTGCCATGCTGCTCCACTGTAGCACACTTTTGGCAATTGAGAGGTCATTGGCAAGAAACTAGAGTCAGCCAAGTTTTAACAGGTTGCAGGTGAAGTATACAACAAAATCCATTCATAACCTGAAAGTCTTCTGCTTACATCTTAGACCTATACAAGACCTACCTATCATGGCACTATGAATTTGAACCCACACTTTGGCCCATCTCTACCAGTGCAGAGAGGCAAAAGCCAACAGTGGCTAGGCTGGACTTAATTTGAAGGGTAAATTCCCTGCTGTATCATCACTGCTGTTATGGCAGCATCTCTAGATTTGGAGAATGAAAGTAGGTCCTATAAAGAGTTTATTATTAAAATAAAATGTGAAAGCACTGCAATGCAGGAAACCTAGACACCATCTCATTCAGCAACAACCCCTACCAAAGTGCAATGTTGACCGACTCCCAAGGGACTTGGGAAAAGTGACAGCTGCAATACCAGGCCTCCAAAAGGGATGTATAATGCAGGAGCAGGTTTTCCCCCAAGATTACAAGAAGTGAAGAAAGAAGAAATATGCACAATTAGAATGCATGAGAACCCATCTAAAACAAGTGATTTAGTCACTAATCTGTAGTTACCATCACCTAGCCCCTCACATCCAAGACACTTGCTCTAAAGGAACAGAACAGCACACTATGAACTATTTAACTTGTATCTGCAGAACATACAGCTCTGAAGCTTCTGTGTATGTGTGAAATTTGCTGAAAATGGACACTCACATACTTCAAGCCCCAAATGCAAAGAGTCTATGCCCAAAATAAGCATTAGATTTCGGGTCACCTGCTTCCATTTACCTAGTGTCACAGCCCTGCATGCAACATATGCTCAGTGAGCATGACCCTACAAAAACAGGCTTTGCGCCCCATGAATAAGGTCCATACCTGTCCAGTATTTCTGGAAGAGATGACGCTCACATCAGCTGGGTTTTCAATGGCAACGATGGCACGGGCTGCTAATAGGAGCTTCTCCCAAGTCCTCTTCAGATTGATGATGTAAATACCTAATGTTAACATCAGCATCCACAATCAATAACCAACAAGTATAAGCTCTCATTGGAGCTGCACTTTTGTGTAACTAGATTGTCATGTGGCAGCGATTACTATCAAACCCCAGTCACGGAGGGAACACCTCTCCTGGTGTTAGCGAATATCCTGCCATGCAATTCACTGTAGCACACTTCCGACACTCAAGAGGTCATTGGTCAGAAACTGGCCTAATCTCTGAGCTTTAACAGTGTGCAGTTCAGACTTATAACGAGGAAAATAAAACAATGAATCACCACATATGCACAAAGCAATTGTGTTATTCAAACCCAGAGCTGTAGAAATTTTCTGAATTTCAGTTCCGTCATTGATTTAACAATTTGACAAAGAAAGCATTTTTGGATCAACACTATAGCTGGGGCAAAGATTGACAAAAACTCAAGTTTTGATTTTCAAAAACCAGTTCCAAATTTAAAAATCCTACACAACACTCCCCCCCCTCCCCCCCCATTTTTGACCAGCTCTATTCAAGCCATTCCTGCACATTTGGCACATCTTTGTGTTGAGAGATAATATAGTAAGGAAAAAAAGATACTTGGTAAATTCTATTGGTTTGTGATTTGCAAGAGAAAAAACTACACTTGGGTCTTTATTTGCCCTTTTTGAGGTATAGGTGGAGGCCTGGGATTTTGACATCATACCTACCTAAAATGATAAAGCTGAACAACTTAGAAGGGACAGGATATGGAGTCAGACTGTTTTTGTTAGCATCTATTTAACTGCTGCATTGATTAGTATTTTGGCTAAAGGACGCCTTTGTTAAACATCCCTAAAACCTTCCAGATTATCTTCCAGCATAATCAGGTTACACTAGACTATTTCTAAGGTAAAACCATAAGCAGCAAATAAAGGTTTGTGAAAGTTTATGTGCATCATAAACCAGAAGAGGTACAAACCCAAGTTTTAAGATATGCTTTGCAGGTTAACTTTCAGTCAAATATACATGTCAGGGGTAGGCAAACTTTTTGGCCTGAGGGCCACATCCAGGTATGGAAATTGTATGGCAGGCCATGAATGTTCACAAAATTGGGGGTCAGGGTGTGAGAGGGGGTCAGAGCTGGGGGTGCAAGCTCTGGGGTGGGGCCAGAAATGAGGAGCTCAGGGTGCAGGAGCAGGCTCTGGGGTGGGGTGCAGGCTCTGGGGTGGGGCTGAGGGGTTTGGGGTGCAAGAGAAGACTCCAGGCTGGGACCAATGGGTGCAAAGAGCAGGAGGGGGCTCAGGGATGGGGCAGGCTGCTGGGCACGGAGGATGATTGCTTTGACTGGGGGCGCAGGCTCTGGGGTGTGGCTGAGGACCTTGGGGTACAAGAGGGGGCTCTCAGCTGGGATCGAGGGGTTTGGAGGATGGGAGGGGGATCAGGGCAGTGGCAGCGGATTGGGGTGCAGAGGGGGCTCAGAGATGCAGGCTTGCGTTGAGCGTGGTCCAGAGCAACTCCTGGAAGCATATCCACCCTCCGGCTCCGGGGCACAGCCAGGCGGCGTTACCATGTCTGCAGGCACCACCCCTGTAGCTCCCATTGTCTGGGAACCGTGGCCAATGGGAACTATGGGGGCAGCGCACAGAGCCGCCTGGCCGCGCCTCCACATACTACATAGGAGCCAGAAGGGGGTCATGCCAGCTGCTTCCTAGGAGCCGCACAGAGTGGGGCAAGCCTCTAACCCCACTCCACAGCTTGAGTGCTGGAGCAGGGCAAAACCCCCACCCTCTCCCGGTGGGAGCTGAGGACTGGATTAAATGGCCTGACAGGCCAGATGTGACCCGCAGGCCGTAGTTTGCCCACCCCTGCTCTAGGTACTCAATGTTGCATAAGATGATACAGAGCCCAGCTCAGCTGAGTTGATTCTTCAAGGGTAACACTTAGCTATGAACGGGTGACGGGATGAATCACTTGGTTACCCATTCTGTTCATTCCCTCTGAAGCAGCTGGCATTGGCCACTGTCAGAACACAGGCTACTGGGCTAGATGGACCTTGTCTGACCCAGTACAGTCATTCTTATGTAACCCTGTTAAACACCATTGCCAGTTGCTGCTACTAAACATCCATTATAAGTCCTAAAGCACTGCCAAGTACTTACCATCACTTTTCCTTTTGTAGATGTACTGTTCCATCTGAAAGTCTAGATTGGTGCCTCCCAAGTGGGTTCCTGCAGCGAGGAATTTGAGGACATCCTCCTCCTTCATCTGCAGGACATCGAGACCTCCGGACATTGTGAAAGTTCCCCTTTTAAAGTAACGGCAGGGAACCTGGAACAACAAATCAGTTCACTCTATCACAAACTTACTCAAGTAATTGTGTGAAGTAACAGAACATTGGGGAATCCTAGTCACTGGAGGTTTACAACAGTTTGTACAAACATGTTAGGGATGGTCTAGATCACATGCAGTCACCAGGGACTTTTCTTGCAGCTGAAAAGTCTAAAGTAGGACTGTCGATTAATTGCACCCTTAACAACAGAATACCAATTTAAATGTATTAAATATTTCAGATGTTATTTTACATTTTCATATACTGTATTCTGTGTTGTAACTGCAATCAAAGTGTATGTTTACAAATATTTACACTGTAAAAATGATAATATAGTATTTTTCAATTCACCTCACATGAGTACTTTGTGCAATATATCGTGAAAGTGCAACTTACAAATGTAGATGTTTTTTGTTACCTAACTGTGGTGCATGCTTTCAGAAGTGTTCAAAGAGCAACACTCCAACGTGAAAACATTGTGGGTAAAACTGAGCAGAGGACATACAATTCTCCCCCAAGGAGTTCAGTCACATTAACGTTTTTTTTTTTTTTTTTTTTTTTTTTAAAAGCATCATCAACATGGAAGCATGTCCTCTGGAATGGTAGTTTAAGCATGAAATGTTAAACATTCATATGCCCCATCCGGCAGGTAAATATCTTGCAATGCCAGCTACAAATGTGCCATGAGAATGCCTGTCCTCACTTTTGGGGTGACATTATAAATAAGAAGCAGGCAACATTATCTCCTCCAAATATAAACAAACTCGTTTGTCTTAGCAATTGGCTGAAGAAGTAAGACTGAGTGGACTCGCTGGCTCTCAACTTTCACATTGTTTTATTTTTGAATGTAGTTTTTTGTACATAATTTTACAGTTGTAAGTTCAATTTTCAGAATAAAAAGATTGCACTACAGTACTTGTATGAGCTGAACTGAAAAATACTCTGTTTTTGGAGTGCAAATTACATGTAATCAAAAATAAATAGAAAGTGAGCACTGTACACTTTGTATTCTGTGTTGTAACTGGAATCAACATATTTGAAAATGTAGACATCCAAAAATATTTAAATAAATGGTATTCTATTAACAGTACGATTAATTGCAAATAATTTTTTAATCGCTTGACAGCCCTACTAAAAAACACACAATCATAAAAG
This sequence comes from Malaclemys terrapin pileata, assembly GCF_027887155.1. NCBI lineage: Eukaryota > Metazoa > Chordata > Testudines > Emydidae > Malaclemys > Malaclemys terrapin. The sequence continues at coordinate 204,646,101 of NC_071506.1, read as the reverse complement.
CAAAACAAACAAAAAAGAGGAGAACATGCAAAGCACTTTTGTATTTCTATACTGTTTAGGCTCAGTAAAGAAATAGACAGTACATTATTTTTATTGTATTTGCAAAAAAACACCAACATAAATAAATGACTATGAACCGCATAATTAGCTTTAGGAAAAACAAATAAATTATTTAGGGAAAATTGTCAAGAGCAGCCACTAGCAGGAGTTAGTGTCCACATACTGGGGCCACCAAAAATTTGCTGAGAGAGCCAGTGGTCTAGATTTATTTGGTCCTGCCACAGTACAGGGCTTGACTTCTTGAGGCCCCGTCCAATCCTACGTGACAACCCCTAGCGTGGGGGTGCGATGTAAGTAAGGTGTGAGTGAAAACCCGCAGTTAAAAGGAGACAGAAAAGGAACCTGCCCATTCTGCCATCAGTGACTCCTTCGGCTTTTGCTTAAATTACACACAGTGCAGCTGAGCTAATCCTAAACGAGCGCCCCCCCCCCCCCGATCCCACCCGCGCACAACACGGGGCTCGCAGCGGCTGTGCTCAGCGCGCCGCCGCCGCTTCCCGAAACAGCAGCAGCGACGCCCAACATCCCCTCGCCAGCGTGTGGGGGGGGGGGGGAGAGAATGCGCGAGAGCAGCGCGCGTGGCGGGAGCCGCACGGCCGGCGGGGTTCGCGGAAGGCCTCGATTGCCCGAGACGGGCCCATGCGAGCTTGCCGGGGGCGGGGGGGAGCGGCGGAATCCCGGAGCCGGCCCCGACACTTCCCGAACCTCCCCCCCCCGGCACCGAGCGGTCCCGAAACCGGCCCAGAAGCTTCCCGATCCCCACCCCCCGCGCGGACGGTCCCCCCGGCCGGCTCCCGCCCCGCTGCGCCCCCGCAGGACCCACCCGGTGACAACGCCGTATGGAGACCACGTTAGGCTCAAAGAGAGAAAGAGGGAGGCCGCGGGAAGTGACGTGAATTTATATAGTCCCCTCGGCCAATTAGCGGCAGCTACGTAGTCGGAAGTGAGGCAACGGGTTGAAGGTCATCTGGTTCCTAAGGGGCGGGAGGAAGGCCCGGGGACTTAGCAGCGGTCACGTGGGAATGGCCCTCAGCCTCGGCGTCTGTGCCGGGCAGCAGCCGGCAGGTGGCAGCAGAGCCGCGAGTGCTGAGGATCCCCGGCCTAATGCGGCTGGGCTGGGCTGGGCGAGCCCGGAGCGGGCCGGGCCTTGGGCCTTGCTTAGGGAGGGCTGTGAGCCAGGCGTGCCCGGGGCGCTAAGCTGTAGGAGGGCTCTGGGGGCAGGGTGAGGCAGGCCTGGGATGGGGCCTAGAGCAAACACGTGGCCATCTCTCCTCTAGTGTAAATCACACCCCCCATCCTCCCTCCCACACTGCTGCCAGCTCCCACCATATTATCCCCAAGCCCCAGCTGCTGGAGTCCTTCCTTCTGCCCAGACCCTCAGCTTTCACACCCCATACCAGTAAGGGTCCCAGCCCTCCTGGTTGCGGAGAAGAGCTTGTAAACATGAAGCAACTGTAATGGGGTGGGGGAGGGGTCCCGACCTGAAAGGGTATCATGGGGCAGGGATGTCACAGGATTGCCACCCTCTTCTGCACTGCCTTCAGGGCTGGGATCTGAAGGCAACAGCCATGGAGCTTCCTGCAGCTGGAGGAGGTTCCCAGAGGCGGAGGGGGGCCCGAACTGCCCTGCTGCTGGGAGTGCCCCAGGCGGGGGCTCCTAGCTGCTAGTCCCAGCGAGTGGCAGATTAACGTATGGGCCCACAGGGCTTGTGCCCAGGGGCCTGGCCAATTTGGGGGACCCCCAGAAAAATGGGCACCCAGATCCCCAGCAGAAGCCCAGAGCCCACCCACCCTAATCCCTGGCTCCAGCCACAGGAAGCAGAAGCCCCAAGCCCAGGTGTCCTGAGCCCCAGCTAGAGCCACGGGGAGCAGAAGCCCCAAACCCAGGCTGGACCATGGGGCTGAAGCCCCAAGACCCAGTTGGAGCCACAGTGTGGAAGCCCCGAGCCCAACTCCAGGGCTGCTGCACCGGAAGTGGGTCTGATCTCCCCACTGAGAGCAGCCGTGCAGGGGAAGGATAAGTTTTGTCCCTCCACAGCCCAGCTCAGACTAGTTGCTAGGAGCTCCTGCTTGGGGCGCTCCCAGCAGCATGGGGATATGGATTTCATGAGGAAGGGCTTATTTCATCGTCCGTGAAATTGGTAGGGCCCGATATAGAAGTGAAAGGCTGGAAGGGACTGAGGCAGGACTGAGTACACCTAGACCATCCCTAACAGGTGTTTGTCTAACTGGGCCCCCTTAGTTGGCCGGGGCCCCGGGGCACAGCCCCCATAGCTAAAGGATTGGCTAGGGAAATGAGACTCTGGAGTTCAAAAAGCCCCACAGCTCTGTGCAATACCTACTACCTGTGATGTGTATGCGGGTAGAGATGTATAATTTTGTATAACCAGAGGTTATTCCATAGTAATTTACAAATCCTTTCATAATCTTCACAGCAGTATTAAGTATAATGTTCTGATATTAAGGAGTTTATAAAAGTAGATATAGGCATTGTACAATACACAAAAGGAAAGGCCCTGATTTGAAGCACTTAAGAACTAACACCCCCCCTCCCCCCCCCATATATATAGAAATGAGGACACAATGAGACAATGGGTGAAAATATATTACAGCAATTGGGGAAGAGTTTAAGATGTTACTGCCTTTTTCCCTGCTCCTAGTCTGTGTTTTCTGTTTTTGATTGTAAACTCTTCAAGGCTGGGATCTGTCTTACAATGCTTGTACTGACAAGCAGCCTTTAGGGCGGTATAAAAATAATGGTTTTATAATTCACACAGCAAGCATAGAGTAGTTGAATCCTGCAACAGCCTTGCTTTTACTGTGCTAGTTAGATGTTGTCCTTCTCCTTAGCCCTTCTATCACAGGTGTTGGTTTTAGATGCACACAGCCCGAGGCCAGGGACATTAGAATGATCTTTCCATAGCCTGAAGGTGACTTTGTGCTTCGGAATTACCTTGACCTGCCACTTTTTCCTCTGGTCTATTTCTACATTAGGCAAGGGTTTGAACCTCAACAAGCAGCAGCTGTGTGTAGCAGATAAGAGTCCAACTGTTGACTCCACCCCATGATCCTTCTGATCCATGGCTGATGCTGAGCCCTACAAAAATCTCTTCCTTTTGTGACAGCACTAGCAGAGCTAGGTTAGTAGAGCACATTGTGTGGAGATGGGGAGGTAGGCCTACGGTAACCAGACAGCAAATGTGAAAAATCAGGACGGGGGGGGGGGGGGGGGGGGTAATAGGAGCCTATATAAGAAAAAGACCCAAAAATCAGTACTGTCCCTATAAAATCAGGACATCTGGTCACCCTAGGTAGGGCTGGAACCACTTTTAAGGGCCTAACGTAGGCAGAATCTAGAATCAATGGGGCTCTCTGTAGTACACATGGGAATTGAATCATGAAAAGCAGAAGGCTGCGGACTTTTATACCATAGTAGCACATGTTCGTGCTTTTACGATCTACAGGTTTCTCCTGGTAATTCCACTTACAACATTTGTAGTAAAATCAGACTTACAAAAAAAAATTTCACCGTAAGCAGGTTCCATTGTAATACCCCACACACACACACACCAAAAGTAAATGGCGGGCTATCATTCCTTCCCTGAGAGCTTCAATTCTACACCCCACAAAAAATAATAGCTGTGGAGCTTCCAATCCATGAAGTTAGATTACTTTCAAAGGGTAAGGAGCCAGAATTGGGGTTTGTACAGTACATTTCAGGCTTCAGTTCTGTAAGAGGGGTTGAAGAAGGGGAGTGATGGTATAAACCCATGCATTAGCTGTTAGCTGCTTAGCAGGAGGTTACACACAGCTTGGGGCACCAGAACTTTTTTTTTTTTTTTTTAAACTGAGCTCAACGTCCCGATTCCTGTGCTGCCTTGCATCTTGTGCTCAAACCTAGGGGCACTAGATTGGACGCTCTTCATGGCAGGGACTTTTTTGTTTGGTTTGTTCACCACCTAGCACTCTGGGGGTCTTGCACTTGTGTAGTCATTTCCACCTGTGCACAGTGAATATCCATCCTAAGGGGAGCATTTCCCCCACACCCTCCTTGGCATTGATGTGAATGACTATGCAGGACCCCGAACAGTGTAGAACAAGGCCCCGAACACTTTCGCACATTCTCTTTGAAAAGTGCCTGGGGATTAATAATTTCCACAGGGAGCCTGGCAAAGTGGGTCTGCAGCTGGTTTCCTATGAAGGCCAATAACATTAACAGAGCAGTTACCTTCCTCTCCTCCCATGACTGCCAAGTTAGGGATTCCATCTAGTGTTGCCTCTAAAGGCTAGAGCCTTCAGCAGCTTAAATACGAACGTGCTTTATGTCTTGCCAGATGTGGAGCTTAGTAGTAGCAGAATTTACCAACTTGGTGGGGAGCGGGGAGGCTGTGCACAATAGTAGTACAACTCCTGTGCCCTGATTCCGTGCCAGAGAAATCTGCTAACAACCAGGCCTCTCTGTCCAAGGAGGCACACGAGATGCCATCAGAAAATAACTCCTGCTTCTATAGCCCTCCCTCCCCAATCCTGGAACATGAATGTCTCAGCAGATAAGCAACAGAAGGTCCTGTGGCACCTTTAAGACTAACAGAAGTATTGGAGCATAAGCTTTCATGGGTGAATGCCCACTTCATCAGACGCAAGACTTGCGTCTGATGAAGTGGGCATTCACCCACAAAAGCTTATGCTCCAATACTTCTGTTAGTCTTAAAGGTGCCACAGGACCCTCTGTTGCTTTTTACAGATTCAGACCAGCACGGCTCCCCCTCTGATACTCAGCAGATAAGGTGTCTGCAACGGGCCCAGTCATGCTCCTAGGAGACCGATTTCACAGGAGTGGCAGATATCAGCTGTAGCAGGGAGTTAATGTTTTTGGCAGCATCCCCTGAGCAGCGGGCTTCCTCAAGCAATAGAGGCTCCTGTGTGCCCTTCAGTCAGTATCTAGGCTCTCTCCTCGCTGCAAGGGCAGTCAGCTTAAATAATCAAGTGTTTTTCTTGCTATAAATGTTTACTGGAGATAGCGCACGGTACACACACTTAAGCAAGTGCTCAAAGCTAGGGGCAATGAAGGGGAAATGCGCTCCTCCCCTTACACAGACGGGAAGCTTTTTGGGGCAGGAGCTATGGTTTGGTTCTGTTTATACAACATCTGGCACAATGGGGTCCTGCTCCATGACTGAAGCTACGAGAATAATAATGAAAGTTCTCAACAACTCCTTTGAGAGCAATACTATGCGATTCTTCTGGGGTGCACCTGCTTAGGAAGCAAAAAAACCAAACCAAAACAACAACAAAAACCCACTGCAGCACCAAGTCTCAGAGCTCAGGTTACTGACTCAGGCTTATGGCTATAGGGCTAAAAATAGCCCGGGAAGCGTCTCAGAGCCCAGGCTCCAGGAGACCAAGCCCAAATGCCTACACAGCTATTTTTAGCCCCAGAACACAAGCCTACATCACTTCAGCTGGGCTCAGATTCGCTGTGGTGGTTTTTTGTTGTTGTTTTGCCATGTAGACGTAACCTGACTGTGCCTCTCCTGCAGTTTCCCCACAGGGCTGTTTGTCCTCATTGCTTTAGTAGAAATGGTCCCCATGGAAGTCAATTGAGCTGTCTCGCCTCATCCCCCACCCCCCACACTAGGGAGTTTGTTTTCCATCTGTTTCTTAGGTGTCCTAGTGTTTTAAAAAAGAGACAGGCACTGAAACTAAGACCAAAACATTCCCCTCCCTCCCTTGGGGAGAAAGGAGATGCTAGTCCATTTTGCAGCCACAAATGTAAATGACGGTGTAGAATACAACCTTCTCGCATGATATGTTTTATTACAGACGCATTTACATCCTTTGGAGTTAAGCCTGGATAATGGTCCAAAGCTACAGCTCAATTTAAACAGTGCAAGAAAAACAGCTGGTATAGAAAGGCTGCAAATGGAGTTTCAAAAAGAGACTCCATTTCTCAAGTCCTTTTTCTGGCCTTCCATCTCTCTTAGCTAAGTCATATTTCAAGACAGTCAGTGCTTTTGCCCTGCCATGGTAGTCATGTGGGTAGGCATAACAAATGCCTGTAGACAAAGAATAAAGCCAGTGGAAAATGTCTTCTTCCAAGACATTGGGTCATGCAGTGGGAAATACAACCTAAAGCACAAGGGAAGAGGCGTAAAGCCCTTTGCTGCAAGCCACAACGGAGATGTCAGTTAGGTTCCCAGCTACATTATTCATCATCAAAGCTACTGTGCAAGGTATGGTAAGACTGCATTTCCCAGCATACCTTTCAGATACACATTTCCCCCTTTCTCACTCTAATACATTAAGCAAACTCTGAAACAAATGGTTACATGGTGCCCCTCGTAGCATTCTCCTCTATGCCTTCCCCATGGGTGCAGAAGCAAAATACACTGACATAACAGGACGAGTGTCAGATGGCACCTGGTGTGCCCAGTCTACAATCCCAGGCCACCACGGTAGAAAGTTGCAGAGTTCTGTAGTCCAAGTCCAATCACTTCTTCCCCAAATGCCTCAGCTAGCTTCTGTGCAAAGGCTTCTCAGGGCACATAGGACTATTCTAAAGGGGTTTCTTTCTTCAGTCTTTACCGTAACCATGTAGTTCGTAGGACACTGAAACCCTCCCATCTTCCAAGGAAGTTGAATGATACGGTCCTCCTGGAATGCTTTACTCTGAAGATGCAAGGTCAAAACCTTCTCTCTCCTACCTGCATTTGTATCAGAGAGGGCATGTTTTGCAGCATAGTCTCTGGATCAGAAATCGTTATCGCTCTACCACGGTGGAACAAAGATCCACCCGCGCAGAACTGGGAAATTGCATCTCACCAGCTGAGCAGGAGAAGGGCTTAGGCTGGTCTCCTCCTCTAAGAGCCCTTCAGGATTTCAGCCCCATTTTTGCCATCATCTGCTCATATAAAGTCCATGCCATCGCTGCCATCAGAGTGCGCCGCAGGGCACGGGGGACGCCGCCACGGAAAAAGCCAACCAGTCCATAGTCCTACAGGAGGAGACAAAACAAACACCAGCTGTGTCACTTCATGTAATTCTTAGACTTCTACTGGATGGCATAATCCATGGCTGCACTGAAATACATTCTGTACTAGTCCCTAGTGCCTGAGAAATCCATGCTCACACAGCACTCAGCCAGAGGGACAGCCACAGAGAAGGGATCTCTAGCATCACTCAACTGCAGCGACTCCGGCTGATGAAGGAACAGCAGTTACTGGACAGCTGCTATACCATGAGGCACAGTACAGAACAGTAAGAAGAGGGAGGGGAACCACAGGGCATGGAGGGAAACCCCCACCTCTGTCCAGACAAACAAACAAACAAGACAAGAAACAAACCACTTCAGGTCACTTAATATAGTCACCAGCCTCACTTCAGAATTTTGTGTCAGTTAATATCTACAGAATTGCCAGGGGTGAAAGTAAGGTGGTAAGGCACTTCTTGCTAATGTTCAAAGGACAGATAATTGTTTTATATCCCATTTATCCTTGAAGCTTGTGTTTATAAAGCAGCATATTACAAAAATCCTTCTGCCTCAGTCTGGCAATCACAGGAGTACTACAGTGATAAGCCATGGATTCCAGCAGCCCAGGACTGGGTACAAACAGATCCTGCAAGGTTATTTGCTAACACAATTGAAGTGAAATCAGTAAGTACATTCAATTAACAACAGTCTAAGGGTAAAAGTGCTCTATAATGGAGTGAAGAAAGGTGAAGTGAAACCTCTAGTCATACGATGGCTCAGGATACAAGTTAGATTACGTGTGAGGGGTGAATGTAACATGCCCAAATGTGTATGACAGTCATCCTCTTTTTATTCACTCACTCCCCATGCTCAGCTAGAGAGAGTGTGTTTGCTTTTCCAAGGGATTTGTCCTGTGTACATAGGTAAAGGAGGGTGGAGCACCAGGAATAACCAGGTGGTGGTGAAGTTAACTATCTAGCGCATTAATTTTCATACCGCTCAGAAGGAGCAAGAAACAACAGTAGCGTGTTGGGAGCTGTCTGTTCCCAAGGAGACTGATGTGGATATCTGCCCCATGGGAACTGGATTCAGACCACCAACCAGTCATCAGATGGGAGTAACTTCAGTCACTACTGACCCAGACTGTATGTGAACCAGTGACCAAGAGGTGAAAAGTTCAGTCTCCCATAGCATAACACAGAGGAAGCATTTCAGAAGCTACACTGCGTTCACAGTGGTATATACCTAGGAATACTCATTTGAAGGTCTGCTTTAGAGATGAAGGCGAGAACCTTCTTATCAAATCTGCATCTCTGGTGAAGTGACCAGAACTGAAGTTACATTCACACAATCCTCTCAGCCTCACCTTGAAGATTAAGGCAATGGCCTGCCCCGTCCAGCGGTATTTTTCAGGTGTCAGCTGCATGTGGGTTTTGATTACATCAGCAGGCTGTGTCGCCAATGAAGCCAGGATTCCAGCAAAGATTCCACAGCTGAAGTTCACTAAGGGGCTGAGCGCTGGATCAAACTGGTCTGGAATGAAGCAAGACACAGCTTAGTCAGACGTAATACAGTACAATTCTGTTCTGTAGATAGTGACTTTCTTAGAAGTTGTATCCCAAACTAAATAGTTACCAAATTATAAAGTAGATAACTGAGGAAGAGACGTTTCAAAGGAGATTAGCAAATAGACACACCAATGCTAATTTTGGCTAAACAAATCACTTCCATTGGGACTGAATTTTTAGACACACAGAGCTAAAGAAAGGCTGTTTTAGAGGGCAGAAGCTGCAGAGGAGAAGGCTCTCACACCAAAATCAAGCAAGTCTCAATTTAGCAGAGATGGCAGAAGTGTTGGGGAACTATACAATGTGCATGAAAATGAGCAACTGGCAATGTCAGGTGCTGAGTAAGTTTTCCCCACACACAGCTCTGCCAACTCCTCATCCCCAACTCACAGTACCCCTGGCTTGGTAACTGCATCCCTGAAGTATCTGTCTCATACTTTGCTCATAGGCAAACACCAGATCACCATGAAGCATGATGCATTCTATGTGCAATCTAGACCAGAGTCCCCTGAGCACCAACGTGAGGCCCAGGTCATTTTCATGTAAGACTCCTCCAGAACATGAACATCCAGTTCTCTACAGGTGGAACACTAATGCCCCATCTTAGCCCTACAAGGGATTGATTTAATCAGAAAAAGGCCAAAGTAAAGCATGTGGACAGAAAGGAAAGGATGCTGGGAGTGAGAAGAACCACATTCTGTGTTATTACATCCACATTCAGCCTTACCCTGAGGTATAATTTTTTTGGTCTGGGTGTAGAACATCAAATAGATGCCGGAAAAGGGTGCATCACGCAGGAGTGTTGCAGTCAGCCCACAGAACAAGCCCCGGGCCCCTTCTGTCCGATAGATATTCCTCACAGCTCCATACACACTCTCATAGCCATACTTCCCACTCTGCAGAGGACACACAAAAACGGTTTACCTACATGTCAGATATAGGGTCCCTTGTGCTGGGACATCATTACTGAGCAAGCCTTGAAGTGAAATCACCTCTCTACACACAAAAGGGTTAACACTTACCTCTGACTCCTAAATGCTTCAAATACACCACCACAAGGGCAACCAGCCAGATTTCTCTTTTCCCAAGGTCAATCATATATTGTAGTTACAGTATATTTTTAAGTATATACACAAGATGAGATGAGAGGGGAGGGATAGCTCAGTGGTTTGAGCATTGGCCTTCTAAACCCAGGGTTGTGAGTTCAATCCTTGAGGGGGCCATTTAGGGATCTGGGGCAAAAATCTGTCTGGGGATTAGTCCTGCTTTGAGCAGGGGGTTGGACTAGATGACCCCCTAAGGTCCCTTCCACCCCTGATATTCTATGACATAAGAACTATTCCAGTGACATCACAGCAGAGCCAGAGAGTGACTGTCTTGCTACATTATCAGCAACAGAGCTTCCCACACACTTTAGCACTGATATTTTATTAGCTACTTTTTCTATAGCAATTTACTTCTCCAACTCCATCCACTTCCACTGGCTGGAAGATTCAACCCCAGTCTCCTCGCAGGGCTAAGCATGGTGCCTCCCCAGCAATCCCCACCAAGGACGCAAGAGGTGAGGAAGTGAATTTGAACTTTATCTCCTGCATGGCAGATCTGTGAAATGGAACTAACATATATAATATAAATATACACCATACAATTACTAGATATTACAGACCAGCCTTGCAAGAGTGTTAACAGCCCAAGATACAGCCACTCTCCCCCACTTCTGCCATGATGATGATGATAAAAATATTATTTCTTGCTGAGCAAGTAAAATATAGAAGTTACTTGCCCCAGGTGTGTGAGCGTGGAGAATTTTTCAGTCCATCTAGGTTTCAAACCATACCCATCATTGCAGCATTTAAGCACCTTACGCAGTATAGAAGCAGTATATAGGATCTCAGTTTCTCAGTCCCTGATACCCAAGACAGACGAATTTTTTGTGCTATAGGAGAGGGTATGAAACCACAACACAACACGTCAGAAAGTTCTAGAAGTATGAAAATTGTGACACTCACCTCATATCGTGTCTTCACCACGGTTATGGGCAACATGCAAACCCCTGCTACTGTACGGGAGCTAACGCCCAGAAAGACAGACTCTAGGGCTGTGGGGGAGCGGTCCGAGAAAAAGTACTGCTTCATCTTGTACAAGGTGCTGAAGTAAATCCCGACCCCAGGGATGCATCTTGCGAAGGACTGCAGAAGAGTGAAAAATGGAGAGAAAACACACTACAGAACACTAAAAAAGGGAGCGTTAAACCGGCTGGGAAGCTTCAGGCCCTGGGTCGGGTCACTGAAAAGAAAGAGCTGGTACTCTGAAGAAAGGAGAAGAGGTTTAGGGTAAAATCATGACTCCACTGAAGTCAGAGTTTTGCTATTGACTTTAATGGGGCCAAGATTTCACCCAAAGACTCCGTCACCAATTACATGCACATTCAGGAACTGAAACAGGCTTAGGCCGGTGCACCAGTCATTACAGATATATAGGCTGAGATTTTTATAGATATTTATTAGACACGGCTTCCCGTCAGCGTTGCATGGCCTAAGTAACATAGACAACTACCTCCCAGCTTCAAAATTGACTTGGGCACTTAGGAACCTTAGACCCACTGCCCTTAGGCCCTTAAGTGCCTAAGTCACTTTTGAAAATAGGACAGACATCTAAGTCACTTTGGCCTTGCAACACTGAGCGGAGCAACATTTAAATACCTTTAAAATTCTAAACCATACTTACTAACACATGCTAGGTAAGAAAAAGTCAGGGTTAAAATAATCACTTACTGGTGAGACCCCTTTCCAGAGCCCTAGGAGGCTTTCAGTGCGAATAACCCTAATGAACAAAGCTGCCATCCCAACATGACCTGACCTAGAAGGAAAACAAGAAAAGAATTACATAGATATACTGCAGCTGTTACTCCATGGGACAAACCCTACAGCCCTGCTCTAGTCCTCCCTCACCCACCCAGAGCGCTCCAGAGATGTACCTGTGTACTAGCTATAGCACCTTTAGAAGCTTGCTCTCTCTATTCAGCCTGTTAAATAAATGGAGATATCCTATCTCCTAGAACTGGAAGGGACCTTGAAAAGTCATTAAGTCCAGCCCCCTGCCTTCACTAGCAGGACCAAATACTGATTTTGCCCCAGATCCCTAAGTGGCCCCCTCAAGGATTGAATTCACAACCCTGGGTTTAGCAGACCAATGCTCAAACCACTGAGCTATCCTTCCCCCCATATTCTTCTTTGTTCATTCAATTCTGCCTCCATCCATGGTTTACAATGCCACAATCACTCCCACTGGGGTTATCTATGGATTTTGACAGCATAGTTAGCATCACCACTATGGAAGCAATTATGATATCAGAGTCTATTATTAGTGACATCATAGTTCATCACCACCGGAGCGACAGTAGATTAACAGTGGATGGGGTCATGGATGAATATATCAAGCAAGAGGAGGAGGTTGATTAGATATTGACACCCCAGTTCTCCATGGGGTAAAGGTATGTAGCAGTCATATGGGATTTTCCAAAGCATGGTGGGCATCAGTGAAACCACATGGGCCTACCTAAGACAGCTGCTTCAAGAATGAATGCAGCACTCTCAGCTATATACCTCTCAATGCTATGGCTGAATATCACTAGGGTAGACTCATGAGAATAGGGTCTCACTACCATCTTTCACTTTGTAGGCTCCTTCAAAGTACCTCCCCTCCCACACACATACCCCATTCCATAAAGCTCTTCTCTCTCCTCTGCCTGCCCAACTGTTAGCAAGACCTAACTGAGATCCTGCCCTCAACTCCAGGGCCTGGCCAGCAAGAAAGTGAGACACACCACTTCCCCCTCACCCACTCACTCCCCTCGGATAACAGAAGCTTCGAGCACTTACCCATTGATGGAAGGCTGCAGGGTCTGCAGCCGGGTTTTAAGCAGATCTAGGGGCTGGAAGAGAAGGGTGGAGCAAGTCCCACTGATGGAACCACACACAAAAGCCTTTAGCACTGGATGCATCTGAAAGAGAAGTCCTGGCTTTAAAAAAAGTCTTATATGAAGACTTAACCGGAAACAGCGCAGGAGGAGATGAGTATTCACTAGGTCTGTGGGTGATTTCTGAAGACAGGGGGAAGCATTTGGTGGATGAACACTGAGCAGTAGCAATTCAGTGTGCAGGAATAGTTGCCTAAAACCTTCTGAAGTGCGTACATAAACATTGTGTGAAAGGTGTTACAAGTTCTTTTTAATTTATCTTCATGGATTTCCTCTTCACTGTTGTATACTCATATACTACAGTGGAGGGTGCAGTATAAGGACCTGAACAGACAGAACAGAATAAAAGCATGTATTGGCATAAGAACATAATAGTGGCCACGCTGGGTCAGACCAAAGGGCCATCCAGCCCAGTGTCCTGTCCTCTGACAGTGGCCAATGCCAGATGCCATAGAGGGAATGAACAGGTAATCACAAAGTGATCCATTCCCTGTCACCCATTCCCAACTTCTGGCAGACAGAGGATATTGACACCATCCCTGCCCATCCTGGCTAATAGCCATTGATGGACCATGAATTTATCTAGTTTTTCCTTTTTTTTTAAACCTTGTTATAGTCTTGGCCTTCACAACATCCTCTGGCAAGGAGTTCCACAGACTGACTGTGCATTGTGTGAAAAAATACTTCCTTTTATTTGTTTTTAAACCTGCTGCCTATTAATTTCATTTGGTGACCCCTAGTTCTTCTGTTATGAGAAGGAGTAAATAACACTTCCTTATTTACTTTCTCCACACCATTCATGATTTTATAGACCTCAATCTACACAGATGAAAGGGACAGCTGCAATGCAAAATACAGAATACACATCAGGCTAGAGAAATCCAAAAATAATTCTTGCTCTACCAAACAGATGCTAAAAAGTGAGGAGTTACTTGGAGGGTGTTGAGATGTGCTCAAAGCAAAGTACAATGTCTTCTCAGCAGAAGATTGAAAGACTGCGGAAATGCAGAGTTAATTAATTTTCCTCTCTTTCTCCTCACCCTACTCCTTCAGCTCCAAATCTTGCTCCTGAGGCAGGTTCTTTCCTGATCCAAACAGGACTTAAGCATAAGCCACAGGCTTACTTTAAATAAAACCACCTCACATGATTCCCAAGAAACAAAGAGCTCCTGTGCCCTCCGCACAGAGCCATGTCAGAGAACACATCCTACTAACATAACGCTGCCGGATACACCAGAGAACCTCATGACTAGCGTTCATGTTTTCAGCTTCTCTTGACGTGTGTTTAGCTATAATAAGAAGTCTTTTATATCCAAGTGGTTTCTAATATTTAGTTTAGCACATCTCTCTCTCACTAATGGATATCACCAGACTCCCATGTGAAGCTCCCAAGCATGATCATCATTAGAGTATTAAATGAAGTACAGACATAAACAATAAGCTTTCCCCCATTCTGTCTTGGCAGTGGCCTAGCCGAGGCATTACGGTAACTACTAGCTCTTTTGTGGGGAAAGGAAAAAGACTACACACCATGCACTTGAGGTCCCTTAAGGACCTGGTTTTCCCGTACCCCCAGTGTGGCCCAGCACAAGGCACTGGAAGAGAGCAAAGGGATTCTCCCCGCCAAATACAGACCCACCCACTCCGCTTAGCCAGGACAGGAACATGCCCGGCTGGTCCTGGCAGAAGATCACGGCAGAGGACTGGGGTCTCCCATCCACGTCCCGGCCCAGCCTAGCCCTGCTTAGCTTGGGAGAAGGGCTAGGATCGCAGACCTGGAGCAGCCGTAATTTCACAGGCTCCGCCCCCAGCCACACAATGACTCTCCTCATTGCCACTTGCGGGCCCGTCCCGGACATTTACGGCAGAGGCCGGCAAAGGCAGTGATGTCAGAGGCACGCCTCCGAAGCCAGCCAATGACGGTGGGAGCGCTCCAGCCAATCAGGAGAAGGGTGGGACCAGAGTTCTGTTAACTCTTCCCCCCCGGTCTGAGCGGGAGAGGCGGCTGCCGCTACATGCCAGGCTCGCTCCAGGCCGGGCTGCGTTCTGCTATGCGGTTCAGAGCGCCCCAGGACAGCCTGTAGCACCCCGCCATACACACTGCGACAATCCTTAAATGCCCCGCACCCTCCTCTGCTCCTGCAGTCCCACACTACACTGCACGGCCCTGGTACCATTCACCACCCCCCTGCACCCATCTATGTATGCTGCGTTACCCTCCAGCCTGTACCATGCAGCCTCCCCTCTGATCTCCTAGTGCACTGTCCTGTGCATCATGCAGTACCACACAATCCTCCCCATATACTGACACTCGACTAACAGCACATCCTTCCCCTACGCTGCATTCCCATCCATGCTATACCTTGCAATCCCCAATACATTATCAGTATGCTTCAAAGCCTCACCATGTGCCATGCAGCCTCTACAAGACATTTCATTGGACTTATCCCCATTATATACCATATACTCCCCGTGGTATTGTAACTCATTGCTATACAACCTCCACTGCTCTGCACTGCCCCTTTCTGTATGCCATGCAATTCTCCTACTGCATCCCAGTACCAGGCACACCAATTGCACTCCACCATATGACACACAAGTTCTCTGACTCCAGTCATGGTGCAGCCTTGCACATATCACACTGCATATTTCATACCCTCTCTACACACCGTACAACACTCAGCACTGCTTCCCACTGTAAGCCATGCAACCTGTAATAACGAACCCCAGTGTGATCTCTTCCGAACTGAAAAGACTGAATTTCTCTACATGAACTCGCTCAGTTTCCAGTTAGAAAAATCCTGCAATGCCCAACACAAGCATGCAAAGCTGCCTCTTGAAGGGATAAATATACACTGGGTTTTTCAGGATGATAGGACATCACTGTCATTCCTTCCCTTCTCCAGATTTTTTAATTCCAGGGATTGTGGCATTCAAACAAAACCACACCCATCACCCATTTCCATTTCCTTACCATTAGTGTTTCCATCTTGTCTCCTACATCTTGAGACTGGAGTAGCGGAGGCCTCGTTTTCTGGATCATTTAAGAAGCTGGACACAGAAATGACGGGATGATGTTTTATAAATAGTTAAACAGATGTTTCTCCCACCCGCTCCTTCCTGGAGATAGGAAAGAACTGGGTCTGACAGGGGCCAGCAAGCAAACAAGGTTTGTGAGAGTTTAAGTGATCATAATTTCTGATAAATCCTCTTCATATCTGGGAGGAGCCACTTAATTCCAAACTCAAGTAACATTTGGTGATTATATTTTTAAAGAAAAAAGGCCCATCCGCAATTCAAGAGCAACACAGGAAAACAAAGCACTTCGGATTTGCCAGAAAAATAGAAACTACCCTGAAAAATGGGAACTATTTTACTCTCTTTGTTAACATGCTATTTAAATATATATTTAGCACACGCGCGCACACAAAGTTCCTTGATTTCTCTGCCTTTTCTGCTCTTTGCAGTTTCTTTCCCATCTGATTATTTCCTCCCCCATTAAGCAGTTCCACCCCCATGAGGTGTCTGCCTTTTTAACAGTCTTTGTATTGAAATTCTTGTAAATCCTTCTTGTTTTAGAATACTTCCCACAGAGGGTTACCCAAACGCTTATCTCCTCAAGTGCTCCTTCCCAATCTTTACCTGGCCTTTCCGAAGTCAGATTTTACAACAAAACAAATGGCTATATTCACCTTTAAACTCCAGGAATCCTAGTTTGTGTGATATTACATATGCATTTCCACAATAGCAACACCTAACACGGTAGTGGCTGGGCTTTCGTTAGTAGTCCGCATGCAGGCTGCTAGCCTTCACAGTTGGCACTCTGCTTTCCAGGAAACGCGAGATTGCTAGTCTTTTCCCCCAGTGTGCTTCCAAGTTGCTCGCTTTGCTCTTCCTTGTGTTGGTGGGTGTATACAGGAGAGTGTCGTTATAACAGCTCTGTCATGTCAGCCTCCTCTGAATCAACGTAAGATCCCTGAGCCGGAGCTGCGTATTGGCAGCCAGTCGGCTTCCGGCGTGACAAAGCCAGCTTCACGCTCCATGCCGGAGTCACTCCTGCTATAGCACTTGGATGACACCAGCCGGTTAACGCTGAGTACTGCAGTAAGTATGACAAAAAAAATTCAATTTAACAAAACAAAAGAAAATGTTTTAATTTTGTTTCAAAATTTGCCATAACACTAAAAAATTAATTGAACATTACATTTTCCTGAAAAAAAAAATCGTTTTTAAGGCAACCCCAGTTTTTGCTGGGATAAATTTTCAGTTGAAAAATTTCTAAGCAACAGCTTCTGTGAACTCTGTGCAGAAGCTAATGAGGAAAAGGGGGGTGAGGCACTGTAGAAATGTGAGTATTTTACATCAGCTACAAAAGGAAGCTTCAGTCACATCTTTAACATAGCGACAAACCGTCCTATGGTACCTTATAGACTAACAGATGTATTGGAGCATAAGCTTTTTTGGGTGAATATCCACTTCATCAGATGCATGTGACTAACACGGCTGCCTCACTGATCTTTAACATAAGAAATCAGAATGATGGAACAAAATCAGGAATATCAAGGATAAGGTCTTTTGGATAGTTTTATTAGTGTCCAGAGTTGTGTGTGTGTGTATACACACACACACACACACACACACATTACTAGTGTAAAAACAAATCTATGTTAAACTTGCTCAAACCTCATGCTTCAAGGCATAATCAACCTCTTACCGCTGAGCGTTAGGAAGAAATTTCCCCTTTACACAACTTGTTCCAAGGCAGCAGGAAGACAAGCAGGCTAAACTGTAGATTTATTTGGGTTTTATATAGAGAAGTTTTAACTGGTTTTTAAGAAGAAGTCTGTACTTCTACAAACACAACAAAGAGGAGATGCCCTTTAGAAGGCTGGTAAAGAAACAAATGATGTCACAATAACTTCTTGAAAGGTGGTGGTTGATTTTATTTATAAGTGAAGGAAAATATACAAATCTCAAAGAGCTGTTTTTCTTTGATCTTGTAACGAAGTGCTTGATAAGAAGTAATACAGAAAATAAAATCAAAACATAATAGAAAATAGTTTCCAAAAGTACTATAATAAAGCTAACTAGTTAAAAGGAACATCCTAAAGAGCCTATATATATATATATATATATAATTTGTAGAACGTGACTTAACTGCTATTGAATAGGAAATAAGGTGGGTTTTTTGTCTGTTGGGGGGGGGTTTTGATCAGCCAA
Source organism: Malaclemys terrapin pileata (assembly GCF_027887155.1). Taxonomy (NCBI): domain Eukaryota; kingdom Metazoa; phylum Chordata; order Testudines; family Emydidae; genus Malaclemys; species Malaclemys terrapin. The sequence goes on along the minus strand of NC_071506.1, from coordinate 204,628,305 downwards.
TTCAGGAGCATGGTATATAGCTTTTCTAGGTTGAAAGAATCCCCCACAACCCGAATCCTCTCCCCTTGAGGCTTGGGCTACACACAATTTTTTGTACCAATTTAACTATTTCAGTTTACACACACACACACACACACACACAAAGTCACATCCCTAATCAAAAATAGTTAAATTTTATACAAAACCTGTTTATCCCAGGCCTGATGTGCTGCTTAAGTCTTATGTGGCCTTCTGCAGAGGGTGAATTTCACCCTTCAGAGTCTTCCAGTGGAGATAGGGTCTGGATTCCTAATGTAAAAAACAAGCTGAATAATAACCTATAGAACTTTTTCAGGCTGCACTTAAACATCATAAACAAGCTAAGTGCAGAAGACTAAACAGTTTCCTTTGCAGGCCACATCTGAAGTACTATTTAACCAGCTATCCTGCACATTTATATCAATCCCTAATATGCCACTCCATGCCATATCTGCGAAGATTTCCTTCATTGTTTTAATCATTAGAGAGTCTTCTGCTGGGTCATGCAAAACAAAATCTTGCCATCTCCTTTTCCATCTCCAGTATAACAGCTCATCAGAGATTTCTTTCTGACTCCTACTAAGTGTTAACTGGTAAAATTAAACTTAAGAAAAATGTTTTAGATGAGGAAATAATTTATTTATATGACAGTAGTGCCTGGAAGTCCCAGCTCATTGTGTTATGCTGTGTACAAATACACACTGAGATAGTCCCGGCACTGAATATTTTATAATCTGAACAGGAAAGAGAGATCAAAGGTAGAAGAGATGAAGTATTATCACACCCATATTACAGATGGGGAACTGAAGCATGGAGAGATTAAGTTCTTGCTCAAGGTGATATTGGGAGTCTGGCCAATCTCCAGTTTGGTACCTTAACCACCAGACAATCCTTCCTAATCGTGGTGACTGAGGACCAAGTTTTGCTGCCATTTACCCTCCTTCAGTCCCATTGATTTCAGCTGGGCTCCCAGAGTACAACTGAGAACAGAGGACCTGTTAAAACCTGCAGGTTTTGGGACAGAATTTAGCACTGAATGTGTTATGGGACTAGTTGGGGAAAAAAACAAATCTGTTTGTTAGCTCAACCTAATGAGACTAATCAAGTTAATTCCTCCCTCCCCACACACACACCAAGGGAGACAGTGAAATGGTATCATGTAAAAGTTACTTAAAACAAAGGGTCAGCTGTCTCCTGAGTGCCCCCTTGTGGCCAGAGGCAATTGTGTGGCACCTATCTCTGTTTTCCCCTCATAAGGGCCCCTTACAAGCAGTGCACAGGCTCTAATGTGGATAGCAGCTCCCCCTGCTGGGGCTAGTTTAGAACTGAAACAATTCTTTACTGTATCACCACCACCCTGCCTGAGACCAGTTTAATATCAGAACTAGTTCTGAACAGTCCTCAAGGCCCCAAAATAAAGTCCATCTCCACATTACAGACCATACTTAGCTCTGGTGTCTTCCCACGTAGCCAGAGCTCTTCTGTCCTAGTCTGTTCTCAGCCTGTCCTCCCAGATCTTCCTAGCTGGAGCTCAGCCTTCTAACTTAGACCGTAGGCTTTATAAAAAGCAGTTTAATAAAAATATCAGTATTGCCAACCACAAGCATTCAATAACCATGAATCATGCCCTCAAAAATCATGAGATTATTTTAAAAATCTCATTATTTTTAAACCATATACATTGGGGGGGGGTTCTCCTGGTTTTTGAGCCTTCTGGGTTTACTCAGGGCACATTTTCAGGCTTTACTCCACAACTTTGAGGGCTTCAAATTTATTTCTTTTGAAATGAAAGCTGAGATTCTCCTTCGGTCTCTTAATTCCAGCAGCTGGCACTGTAACAAAAACATATATGAGAGTTGGCAACACTGAAATAAAAATAACCTTAATGAAGTGTTGTCAGAGGAAATTAGAGAAGAATCTTTTTAATGTATTACATGGCTCTGGTTTCCTTCTCCAGACCGGAGGAAGAGCTCTGAGAAGCTCAAAAGCTTGTCCCTTCCACCAACAGAAGCTGATCTAATAAAATATATTACCTCACCCACCTTGTGTCTCTCTCACATCCTGGGACTAACATGGCTACAACAACACTCAACAATAGTGAAGTGAAACAGATCAAATCTATATCTCTAGAACTGTTTGAACCTCCATATGCCATTTATATAGCCTGCGAATCTCTTTTCTTCAAAATCTCTGGAGTGTGATGAATAGCTCTCATTTACCATGGAGTATCTCAGGACAGATTTTCGGACAGTTTACAGCCAACTCTGCTCTCTTAATCAGTTTCCAAAAAGGACATAAAACAGAAGTTTTAAATATTGGTTATATGGCACTGACAAATTCCAAAGTAACCTAGTGTAGATCTGTCACATTCCAGGTGTAATCCAGACCAGTGAGGGGTTGTGTCACTACCTGTCCTGCAACCTTGGGTGCCTCACAATGCTTTGCTGTTGTAGCTCCCATAGGTGCTGACTCTGTGGGTGCTCCAGGGCTGGAGCATCCATGGGGAAAAAATGGTGGGTCCTGAGCACCCCCCGGCAACCTCTCTATAAGCTCCCCTCTTACGCCCCAGTGCCTCCCACCCGCCGGTAAGCCCCACAGATCAGCACCTCCTCCTCCCTCCCTCCCTCCACCTCCTGCAATCAGCTGTTTCGTGGTGTGCAGGGAGGGAGGGAGAGGAGTGAGGATGCGGCGCACTCAGATGAGGGGACGGAAAGAGGCAGGGTGGGGCCCTGGGGGAAGGGATGAGGCAGAGCCCTGGAGTCGAGCACCCCCCAGCACATATTTGAAAAGTCGGCACCTGTGGTAGCTCCCAATCTAGGCCACTCACAAACAGCCTTCAAGCATACAGGTCCCAGCTTGAGTGTCTGTGTATAGCTGTAGACTTGGTCCAGCAGCTGTTATCCCAGCAGCTTGTCAGCAACTCACCAATCACACTCTGGATTCCACCAGCCTTGGTTACTACTTGCAGGGTGACTCCAACACAATCCCAGTCCTGAATTTTTCCAAAAACATGTGTTTTGCACTGTCCACCCCTCTCCAGGACAGTTCAGATATCAAGGTTTCTTGCTCCTGAACAGTCAATATTCAACTGTTTTATACTTTAATTGGAGTCACCAAACAGTTCAAACACAACACTGGATTAGTTTAGATTAAAAAATAATACAAGTTTATTAACAAAAGAAGTTAGGATTTTAAGTTAATTCAAGAATGGTTACAAGCAAATAAAAGTGAAAACACATCTGAAAGTCTAAAACTTAAACAAAGCCTTGAACCAAAACTTGCTAGTTTAAGATGGTCTGTCTCACCCACAGTCTTCCAGCAAGATGGTGACTGTCCCTTTCCTTAGTCAGGAACTCTCCCAAAGATGGTGGTGCCTTTGTCTTCTTAGGTGAGAGAGCGAGAGACCTGTTTAACAACTTTTGCCTAGGCAGGGCTGTGTACTTTTGAATATGTGCTAACTACATCATAATTTTACATATAATGTTGCTACATACAATTCACCATGATAGAACTGACCAGTTATTAGTTTTCAACTGATACCTCACAAGCATATTTTGTATAAAGATTACTACAATAGTGTGTAGGGTGTGAATATAGGGGTGCTTTCAGTCACCGCATCCATTACCACAACTTTGATTTAGTTAATTTCTTTATATGCTCTATCACATAAACCACTGAAATATCATTTCTTAACCACCACAGATACCAAGTTACATAGATAATATATCTGATTTGTCTAAAAATGCTTAAATAATAATAAAAGCCAACCCTAGGTCCTACTGAAGTCAATGACAAATCTCCAATTGGCTACAATGGGAACAGGATTTAGCCATTACAACCTGTGGGCCCTGTCCTGAGAGGTGCTAAGTGCCCACTGATGTCGATGAGAAGAGAGGACATTCAGTATCTCACAAGGTCAGGTCCTACATGAGTTTAGGAACATCGGAAATGTCATGATAAATCAGAGCAGTAGTCCTGTAAGGATAAGGCCTTTGTCTGCAGCCATATTGTAAGGCCTAAAGCCTAAGGCCTTCATCTGCAGCCAGATTAAAAGAGCAGCCAAGCAGCAGCCATTAGCTAAAAAGCAGGACGTCTAATCCTCACATTCCATCTAAGTTACATTAAAACAATGTAATACCAGGCTGTGAAGAAGGAGACCCTGTCCTAATGGCACACACTATCGCCAGATAAAGAAACAGACCTTAAGATGGTTGAAGAAAACTTAGTTTGATAGCATCCTGTCCGTCAAGAAATCACAACCACAACTATTGATGTGAAATCCTCATTTCTTTATTGTTTTGTCATTATGGTCCTCGCTTCCCTATTGTTTATCTGTATGGTCTCTGTCTAGTTCTTTAATTGTGTCTGTCTGTTACATAATTAATTTTGCTAGATGTAAATTAATTAAGGTGGTGGGATAGATTGGTTAGAGAATTTTGTTACACTATGTTAGGATTGGTTAGTAAAATTTTAGTATAATGATTGGTTAAGGTATAGCCAAACAGGACTCAAATTTCACTGTATAAACTGGGGGTCCAAAAGGAAGTTCTTTGGAAACCAAATCCAGGACCCAGCCCCAAGATCAGAGCTGCCAGACCTCAACACACTGCCAATAACACCGAACAGAAACTGGAGTCCCACATATGGACCTGATCTTGACTGGCCATCAAGAAAAGTTCATCTGTCTTATTGGGAGTGGTGAGCACTGTATGTGTAGCGTGTGCAGTCTGTTTTGGCAATTGTTAATAAATAGAGGTTATGTAGTATATTACTGTGTAGGCTCTTTCACTGGTAAAAGGTCCTACACCTGCAGAAGTAGTATACATCTGTAGCCCTACGTATTGGGAAAGGGTGTGGGTACTTAAATTGACCAGGTTAGTTACACTCTGAGCCCTCCGAATTGGGTAAGGATAGTGCTTTTCGCCTGGAGTCCTATGAATTGGGAAAAGGTGGGGGTGCCTAAATTAACCGGGTTATGCCTGGAGCCCTATGGACTGGGAAAAAGTGGGGTACCCTAATGTGTGCAGGTAACAGTCCATCTAGTCCAGTGTCCTGTCTCTTCAATAACCAACACCAGATACTCCAAAGGAAGGTGCAGCAAACTTCACTGTAGGACAGACTGGTAGGAACGACAGTAGGACCAGCAACAGCCCAACCGGGTTATCAAGAATGTCCAGAATTGGAGACTGGAGATATTGCTGCACCTGTTAATGCTGTAAAGGAAGCTTGGGTCTCTGCCACTGCCTTATTAAAAACCAGTTCAGGTACTTGCTTGCTATGGATTTTTACTAGGTTGGGTGCCACTTTTGGGCCAGTATCACATTCAGTGACTCCTGGAACTGGGCTGTGCTAGACACCCGGGATGAGGAGCAGTTCCTGCAAAACTTCCGAGTTTGAAGACCTTTCTCTGTCTCCAGAGGGCTTGCCCCAACATTGGAGCTCTGCTCACTGTAGCCAACAAGTGAGGGTTACTCAGCAGAAGCTGACAACCCCAGATACAATGTCACTCACTGGGACGTGCATTCAGGATTGGGAAGCCCATGTTGGACGCTGACACGTTGCTGGTGTAATGGCAATACATAAAGTTCTGCAGGGCATTAAATCTGTAGCTAGGTTTGCAGCTGGCACAGGAATCTGGCCACTAATGTGATGTGGGAGGTGCTGACAGCAGGCTAATTCGGGACAAGAGGGTGGGGCCTTACAGGAAGCTATAATGTAAATGCCCTTAAGACAAATTCAGCTACAAACAGCAAAAAAGTTAGCCAATTTATCTGTCTTCTCTGATCTTTGCAAATAATGTGATGCAAGATTCTTTTGATCTGGACCTGTTTTGAACTGACTGCCCTCTTTTATCCCCTACAGCCAGCTCCAGGACCAACTGAGCACCCCATCACCTCCTCCTGTCTCATGATGGCACTGACCCTTCCCCCTTCTCTGTCCCGAACTAGCCCCAAGGGACAAACTGACCAAGCCCTGCCTCTTCTCCCCAGCCAGCCCCATGGACCGATAGAGCCCCTGCTCCAGGGACAACTGATCCCCTATCCATTCCCACCCCAGCCAACCAACATCAGGGCCCCACTGACAGGTTGTTGGGACCTGCCAGCACAGCCCCCACTGCGCTTCCCTACTCCAGAAGACCATGGTTGCCTTTCCCCTTCCACTATCGCTCAGCAACTGTGCCCTGGATGCTACTGTGACATTGCACTCCATATGTTTTATGGAAATAGGGTAATGAGTGTGAATATAATGTAACTAGAACATGCTTTATGCAAAAGGTGTCTTGTAAGGTATCATTACAAAGCTTATAATCATCCTGAGTGTGTTAATCCTATTTGTATGAATGTATCATTATTGTATCTGAAACTAGGAATATGAAGTATAACATTGGGGTCCTATTGTAATTATGCAAAGTGTGGGCCATTAATGGTGGTTTGGAATCTGGATGGCCCCCATTAACTAGGACAATTGCCTGTAAATAGCTCTGTTTACTTGCAAACCTTCCTGGGTGCGTGTGGGCCAGCCCTGGAAGAATGGAGGCTGGGATCTCACAGGACATGTGACCATGTCACCTGGTAATAAAATCCATCTTAAATCTGGTACTTTTCCATTTAGAAGGAGGGCTGGGGACCCAGAGAGACAAAAAATTCCCATCTTGTGCCAAAGCTATAAAAGGGGTGGAACAGAACACAGAGGCTGCCAGTCATGAGAAAACCCCTAGTTACCACCTGAGCTGGAACTAACAAGGACAGTCCCAGGGGAAAGGATTGGATCCAGACTAGGAAGGAGTCTAGTCTGTGAAAGAAGCTTATTGGAACATCTCTGAGGGTGAGATATTACCTGTATCAGTTTCTTAATATATTAAGCTTAGACTTGCATGTTTTTGCTTTATTTTGCTTGGTGACTTACTTTGTTCTGTCGGTTATTACTTGAAACCACTTAAATCCTACTTTTTATACTTAATAAAATCACTTTTGTTTATTAGTAAACCCAGAGTAAGTGATTAATACCTGGGGGAGCAAACAGCTGTGCATATCTCTTTATCAGTGTTATAGAGGGTGGACAATTTATGAGTTTACCCTGTATAAGCTTTATACAGAGTAAAATGGATTTGGGGGGGGGGAGGGGTTGGATCCCATTGGGAACTGGGTGTCTGGGTGCTGGAGATAGGTGACCTGCTGAGCAGTTCTAGGTTAAAATCTGCAGCTTTGGGGACATGAACATGACCTGGGTCTATGTTGCAGCAGGCTAGCGTTGTTATACCAGTAAAAACTAGCAGGATCTTATTAAAGGGGACAAGATAAAGATGCCACATTTATTATGATAACAATTTGATTTATGACCAATAACTAATATCTTAATCCTTATACACACACACACTATACCTACACCCACCCACCCACCCACCCACCCATCCATCCGATGTTCTGCAGCTGCTGCACAGTTACCAGTCCTGCTTGAGTCTGTGGCTTGAGTTTGCAGCTTGGGTTCATAGCTTGTGGCGGCTAACTGGCCAGGAAAGCCGGGCACAAGGACAAGCTGGGTCTCTGTTGGGCATGCACCGATGCCCTTCCATGTTGGCAGCAGAATGTTACCCTCCTCCAAAGTTTTCCATCTCACCCATCCTTTTTGTAGCCTTTAGTTTGAATCCAGAGTCTATAGGTCTTGCTGTGTCACGCTGCCTCTGGGTTTGGTGATTGATCACCCGTCAATTGCAGACATGACTTTCAGCCTGGGACCGGGCTTTGATCTTCCTTCTATTATTCCTTTTCTTTTTAGGGTGGATTCTTCTTACTTTGTTAGGGCTCTTGTCTGCATCTTCAGCCCTTGGTGTTTGAACTCTATTTAATCAGGACAGGCTGGGGCTGGAGGTTGATTCCATCATCCATACCTCATTCACACATCTAAACTAAACTAATAAGATTACAGCAGGGTTTGCAAAAATGAAGGTTGCAGCAAGCCCTTACAAAATGGAGTAAGCGTTTTAAAATGGGGTTTGAATTACAATATGGCAAACAGTGAACAGAAGTTACAATATAGACAAGTATAATGGATGGCAAACAGCGAACAGAAGTTACCCTGTAGGCAAGTGTAATAAATGGTGAACAGAAGTTACAATACTGAAACAGTGCAAGTCTCAGGTCTGGTCTATACTACCCGCCTGAATTGGCGGGTAGAAATCGACCTCTCGGGGATCGATTTATCGCGTCCCATCGGGACGCGACAATCGATCCCCGAATCGGCGCTCTAACTCTACCAGCAGAGGTGGTAGTAAGCGCCGCCGACAAAAAGCGGCAGAAGTCGATTTTGCCGCCGTCCTCACAACGGGGTAAGTCGGCTGCAATACGTCGAATTCAGCTACGCTATTCACGTAGCTGAATTTGCGTATCTTAAATCGACTCCCCGCTGTAGTGTAGATGTACCCTCAGTGATTTAAGCAGGAATTGGATTGATAGTGAAACTTACAAAGGCAGCTGACTGAACAGCTATGGCTCTTAACAAGCATCTTAATTGTTAATTAGCCAGTTATTGGGGTAACCGGTTTTATGAATGAATATTGTTTCATTCATAAAACTTATTTATGAAGTTACATTAATAAAGTGAACAATTAAAAACAATTTCATTCATCAGTTCTACAGCGTGTCTGGCTCAACAAGGCAGAGTTCTGGAATCCCAAGCTGGCAGGGAAAACGGGCTCAGAGGTAATTCCAGCATGTCAGGTGACAGTCCCAAGGGGGTCTCTGTGACTGAACCCGTCACAGTGGTGTAGTCGGTAGGATCTGTGCACAGCTGATTGCTTTGAGACACTGGTAGTGATTTTAAGTGAGTTTTAAGAGTGGTGGCTGGAGAACAAACAAAGTAGTTACTGGTTTGTTATTTTCTGTTTGCTTATTTCCCTCACTCGAAATAAACAAAAGAAAGCAAGAAAATGACTACCAGTAAGGCAGCTACAAAACTAGAGCTGAACAGATTGGAAGTGGAAGAGAAGGCAAAGGACCACGAGTTTCCAATGTGGCAGGCAGAAATGAGGCTCAAAGCAGCAGCTGCGGCCATGGAAAACATGGAGGCAGACACAGCCAAACAAAGGGCTGCACACCAGCAAGCCCTGGACTTAAAAGACAAAGAAATTAAAGCACATAAAGCTGCTTAAGAGGAGAAGGAAAGAGAGAGGCAGCTAGCCCTGGAGTTAAAAGTCAAAGAAATTGAGGTCCAGATTGTGACCCAGAAGCATAAACTGGCTGTAATGATGTGGAAGAGACAACACCCTTCAGCAGCTGGCTCCACTTCCTCAAAAATCCACAAATGGGAATGGTTATGCCCGCAATATGATGTATCCAGTTATACTGCCAAATATTTCATCATCTTTGAGAGACTGTGCACTCCCTATGCGATTCCTGAGGATCAAAAAATGACAACTTTGGTTGCAAAATTGACTGGGAGAGCTATGGACATATTCAATAAGATGCCTATTGCTGATGCTTCAAACTATGGTAAATTTAAGGAACTGGTTTTTAAACAGTTCCAGATTACACCTGAAACCTACAAGGTAAAATTCAGGAGTCTTAAGCGGGGGATCTGGATTAAGTAATGTGGCCTATGTAAATGAAATGAGAGGTTTGTTAGACAAGTGGATGAGGGGAAAATGCATTACAAGCCTTGAAGAAATGTGTGATTTGGTTACTCAGGAACAGTTCCTGAATATGTGCAGTGATGATGTAAAATAGTATTTGTGGAACAAAAAAGGTGAATGCAGTGTGTGAATTAGCAGACTCTTATGAACAATCACAAGCTGCAATTAAAGATAAACCACTGGTAGAGGGGTACAGGGTTGGTGGAAAGCAGAATCATCGTTTTACCCCTGGGGAAAAAGGAGGCTGGGCGTTCACCTCCCCGTTCCCGTTCCTCATCCCAAGTCTCCTGTACAAGCAGAGAAGCCCAGAAGGTGCTATCATTGTAAGTCCACTGAGCACCTGAGGAATAAATGTCCTTGGCTGAGTGGGAACAAGCACAGGTAACACATGAAGCTGTTGCATCTCAGAGCACAAGGGTATCCCAGACTACTGCCTCTGACCACACAGGATTTGTAAAAGTTGCTTCTACCCAACCAAGCAGTGAGCATATGCATGCTGTTAAGCTTCATGAAAAAGTCCTCCAAGGTTGGAGGGATACTGGTGCAGAAATTTCTGTGTTCAAGAGGGACCTGATCCATGAGAAGGATTTGTTACCAGGAAAAATGGAAGAATTAGAATTGGTGGGAGGTTACAAAGCCCTTGCACCTTTAGCTAAGGTACACATGGAAACTGGTGATTTGCAGGCTCAACTAACTTATGCAGCAGTGGCACACAATTTCTACTGGGGAATGATTTTTTTGATGTGGCAGAATCTGTCCCAGGGTTTGTCAGCAGCAAGACGGAATCTTATGCTGAAAGCCTCAGAGGGGAGGGTTAAGTCACATGTGCTGCTAGGGAAATAGGAGAGTGTCTCTTTAATTACTTGGTAGCAGTGGAAAATTGGCCATTGGGGGCAGGGATGATCTTAACCAGATCCTGTAGCCTAGGACTCAGGGCAGGTCCCTGCGGGAAAGGTTGGATAAAGCCAGCTCCTGTCATGTGATCATCTCCCTGGGGGAGGGGGATGGTCCACCTTGTAACAGGGAGGCCTTCCCAGCTGCTGACTGGCAGGAAGTTGTAATTCAGCAGGGGACAGGCCTGGACCTAGGGTGCACAGAGACATGTATCCTGAAGTGGAAGTTGGGGTCCTGGTGACTGCTGCAGTGGGAACAGACCCCAAGGACTCTGTAGCTGGAAGCAAGCCCAATCTGAGTGAAGGGGGCAGGAGTTGCTGGCCAGTGAAGGGTCTGTCATAGCTGGTAGCTATAAGTCCACAGCTGGATCAGGGTCACCTTCCCTTTTGGGGAACTCAGGAGTGTCTGCCTCAGAGGGGAGCCCAGAAAGGGAAGTCCAGAAGGAAGGTGAGGGGGAACAGGAGGGTCTGCCCACCTTTTGTAGGAAGGCTTTTCCCCAGGAGGAGGGTGAAGGATCTGCATCTGAAATGCCAGACCCCCTCACCTGTCGATCAGGTTTTAAGGGAAGACTGGGGGTCAGATCTCCTGGAGGCGAGAGTCCACCCAGCTGATCTTTTGGGAACAGAGAGTGGAGTGACCGAAGGGATCTTACCAATCCAAAGCACTCCATTGAAAGATGTTGTTCCTGCTGTGTTTGTAAGAGATAAAAACTGTCTCTTCAAGGCAGGAGGAAGAAACTTTGCATTTGGGAAACTTCACAAGCGGGTGGGGTCCAACACAAAGAGCTTCCAGAGGGAGGGGCGAGGGCAGGCATGGTTGCGGTCCACCCTTTCCTTGCCAAATCCTCAAACACGTACCTTAATTGAGAGCCTTCTCCAAAGAGACAGAAGAATCTGTGTCTAAACCCCTACCATGGTACACAAAGGGGTTGGAAAATGCAACAGATGCTGAACAAGCTGAACTGTGTGAACAGAGCCTGTCCACCATAGATTTGCTGCTTATCTCATGTCTTTTGCTACTTCATCTATGGGTCAAGACAAAGGAGTTGATGCTAATAACAAACACTGTGAAAATGTGTGACATACCTGATTTGTGAAAAAAGCTTTTGTACATGCTAGGGATGGTGACAAGACAGTCCCACAAACACGTTGCTTTTCAGCTTATACCTGTAAACAGGTTGGAAGCTTGGCACAGCAGCAAAAACGTAACAGGCCTAAACTACTGTGTGGAAGGGGAAACTGAGGCACACCGCCTCATGGATTGGTGGCTAAATGCCAAGACACCTACACTTTAACAGATATTGCTATCTGCATTCTGCTAGCAATAATACACCCCAACATTTTTTCAGGCACCCAGGGACCAGGAACCCCAAACCTTGCTAGGACACCTATGAATGACATCAAATGGTTTAAAGGTACTGGAAGGGGGTGTGACCAAAGACGAACAGGGATTTTACACATACTGCCTCCGCCATGGACAGTGTCCAGGACTCCGGCAGCAAGTTCGGGAGGAGGGTGTTACGTTGCATTCCATGTTTTATGGAAATATGCTAATGAGTGTGAATATAATGTAACTAGAACATGCTCTATGCAAAATCTCTTGTAAGGTATCATTACAAAGCTTATAATCTACTGCGTGTGTTCATCCTATTTGTATGAATGTATCATCATTCTATCTGAAACGAGGAATATGAAGTATAACTCTGGAGCCCTGTTGTAATTATGCAAAGTGTGGGCCATTAATGGTGGTTTGGAAGCTGGATGGCTTGCATTAACTAGGACAATTGCCTGTAAATAGCTCTGTTTACTTGCAAATCCTCCTGGGTGCCTGTGGGCCAGCCCTGGAAGAATGGAGGCTGGGGTCTCACAGGACAAGTGACCATGTACCTGGTAATGAAATCCATCTTAAATCTGGTATCTTTCCATTTAGAAGGAGGTGTGGGGACCCAGAGAGACAAAAAATTCCCATCTTGTGCCAAAGCTATAAAAGGGGTGGAACAGAACACAGAGGCTGCCAGTCATGAGAAAACCCCTAGTTACCAACTGAGCTGGAACTAACAAGGACTGTACGAGGGGCAAGGATTGGGCCCAGACTAGGAAGGAGTCTATTCTATGAAAGAAGCTTATTGGAACATCTCTGAGGGTGAGATATTACCTGTATCAGTTTCTTAATGTATTAAGCTTGGACTTGCATGTTTGTGCTTTAATTTTGCTTGGTGACTTTCTTCTGTCGGTTATTACTTGAAACCACTTAAATCCTACTTTTTATGCTTAATAAAATCACTTTGGTTTATTAATTAACCCAGAGTAAGTGATTAATACCTGGGGGAGCAAACAGCTGTGCATCTCTCTCTATCAGTGTTATAGAGGGCAGACAATTTATGAGTTTACCCTGCATAAGCTTTATACAGAGGAAAAGAGATTTTTGGGGGGGGGGGGGGTTGGATCCCATTGGGAACTGGGTGCTGGAGATAGGTGACCTGCTGAGCAGTTTTTGGTTAAAATCTGCAGCTTTGGAGGCATGGACCAGACCTGGGTCTGTGTTGCAGCAGGCTAGTGTGTCTGTCTCAACAAGGCAGGATTCTGGAAGACCCAAGCTGGCAGGGAAAACGGGCTCAGAGGCAATTCCAGCACATCAGGTAACAGTCCCAAGGGGGAGGTCTCTGTGACTGAACCCATTACAGCTACCTCCAATCCATCTATCAGGTACTGGTCAATGAAATCCATCTTCATTGGCACGCTGCGCGTTCTACCCTGCTTCACCCTCCAACGCATGCACCGTAGCAGGCTTTGCTGCTAGATTGGTATAGTGAAAGTTACCTAAAACCATAAAAAATGGCCATAGAAGTCAGACCAATAGTCTATCTAGCTCAGTACCCTGTCTTGTGCCAGATGCGTCAGAGGGAATGACCAGAACAGGGCAATTTTCCAGAGATCCATCCGCTGTCGTCCAATCCTAGCTTCTGGCAGTCATAGGCAGAGACGCTGAAACTTGGGAGGCCAAGGGGCCATAGCCCTCCCATTTTTGAAAGTGGACGGGCCTGTCCTGTCCCTTTTTGCCCAGGGCCCTCCTCTTCACCCACGAGGTCCTATACCCCGGCCAGGCCAGAAGCTGGAGCCCAGCCTGGGTAAGAGTGGCCCAGGGAGCTGTGGGGAGCCATGGGGAGCTGTGGACCCTCTGTCCACCTAGGGTGAGTGGGGTGCCTGAGAGCGGCCCCTGACTGGTGTTCCCAACCCCCTACCCAGGGCAGATGGAGGATCCCTGGATCCCCACACCTGCCTGCGCAGTTTTCCATGGCCTGGCTGTGGCTCTTTGGTCCCCAAGGCCCCATCCTCAGCCAGAAGCTGGAGTCTGATTGGGGTAAGTGCCAAGTGGGCAACTCATAGCAGAGGAGTAGCCGTGTTAGTCTGAATCTGTAAAAAGCAACAGTGGGTCCTGTGGCACCTTTAAGACAAACAGAAGTATTGGGAGCATAAGCTTTCGTCGGTAAGAACCTCACTTCTTCAGATGCAAGTGGGCAACTATGGGGAGCCACAGACCGTCCATCTGCCCTGGGCGGGGGACCCATGGACACAAGCCAGGGGCTGCTCGCAGGCCACCCCCACCCTGGGGAGGATGGAGGGGCCCAGGCTCCCCAGTCCAGCTCCGCCAGGGGGTAGAGCCTCGGGGGAAGAGAAGGGACAGGGGGCCCTCAGACCCCCCTCACTTTTAGGAAGAATCGGTGGCCCCTGCTCAGAGATTTAAGGACACTCAGGGTATGCAGGGTATCCCTGACCATCTTGGCTAATAGCCACGGAGGGACCTCTCCTCCAGGACCGTCTCTCATTTTTTTTTAGCCTGGTTACGCTTTTGGCCTTCACAACACTTACACTGAAGGATTGGCTTCATGAGCATCTCACGCGGTACCCACAGCGCCCATTGATTTCGATGGGACTTCTAAGCACACAGAGAAGGCAGGGTCCGACTCGCACCGAAAAGGGGCCGTTGGAAACCAGCGAGGAAGCCGCCAGGCCGGAAGGGAGACGCGTGCATGGCGTGTCTGGAAAAAGCTGGTCAGGGTTTCGCTGGGGTGGGTGGATGGGTGGGGTGCGGTTGGGGCGCGGCTCTCGCCGGCTCTCCCGTGCCCACAAATACCTGCTTCGACACCCCGGCTTTTCACGCTGCTTGCCAGAGAGGCGCGGCAGAGCGGATCCCGGACCGAGCCAGGGATGGAGCGGCTCGTCCACGCCGCCTTGGCGCGGCTGAGCCAGGAGGAGCTGGCGCGCTGCGCGCTCTACCTGCGGAGCTCGGAGCCGGCGCGCGGCGCCCGGGCCGAGCTCCAAGGCGCAGCTGGGAGCCTGGCGCAGCGCTACGCGGGCCGGGCCGCCGAGGTGCTGAGAGAGGCGCTCCGCGACACCAGCGAGGCGCTGGCCAGGCAGGAAACGGCGGGAGCAGCGGCAGCGCCAGGTAAAGGCAGCTGGCGAGGGCGGAGCGAGAAGGGGGTCGGGCTGCAACCGGAGCAGCGCCCCCGAGTGCGAGCGAGGCGCTGATCCGGGCTAGCTGGCACCCGCCACAGCCCCCTCCCCGGCTCACCTGCCGCAAGCCCCGATCCACGCCGCGGCGAAGGGCCTCTCGGAGCTAGAACGGAGCCGGGAATCCGCCCCCCTGCCCAGACAGCCCCCACCCTCGGGCTAGTGCGGGGGGCTGCAGGATTCCAGCCCACTGCCTATCCGCTCAGTGAGCAAACCCCCCTTTCAGTCCATGTCTGTCTGGGGGGCGGGCGGGAATATTAAATACCGAACAACAGCTTTCACCCCCCAGCCACAAAACAGGGGTCTATGTTTAAACAGCCAGGGGAGCCATCCAGCTCCCCCTGCCCTGTCTGTTGGAGTGGGCAGCTCTCTAGTTTTGCTGAAGTATTAGACTAGACAGAGGGAAGCACGGGCAGGGCCGGTGTAGCCCCACAAAGTGCTCCCCTCCCCTTTTGCTACTGGGAGCGGTTTCTGCCACGCAGCGTAGCAGTTTGGTAAACTGTTTGTTAAATTGCTACCGCCTGTCCATGGGGTTGCGAATCAGAAGGGGATGGGGTATGTGGTCAAAAACGATCCCGATCTGCTTCCTGACCGGAGTGGCCATTCATTGCATTCGTGAAAGGGGAGGTAGTGTTGTGGCCCCTTTTCATTTTTTCCACTGGCTTCTCCTTGCTTAGTTCCAAGAACTGGGCTGCTCATGCACCTGTCACTGGTCCAGGGATGGTTGCAAAACGGGAGGGATGGGGTTGTGGTGGAAAACACTCCCGGTCTGCTTCCTCCTGGCTAATGTGCCAAATTGATCTGTTGCATGATTGAGGCATACTGTTTCACATTTTTGTGTGTGAATCCGTGAAAAGGGAGGTAAGGTTTGGGGGAACGGAGCATGCCCCTGAGCCCAAGGTGAGACCACAGTGGCCCCGTTTCATTTTTTCCACTGGCTTCTCCTTGCTTAGTTCCAATGACTGGGCTGCTCATGCACCTGTCACTGGTCCAGGGATGGTTGCAAAACGGGAGGGATGGGGTTTGTGGTCGAAAACACTCCCGGTCTGCTTCCTCTGGGGGGGGGGGGGGGATGGTTGCAAAACGGGAGGGATGGGGTTGTGGTGGAAAACACTCCCGGTCTGCTTCCTCCTGGCTAATGTGCCAAATTGATCTATTGCATGATTGAGGCATACTGTTTCACTTTTTTGTGTGTGAATCCGTGAAAAGGGAGGTAAGGTTTGGGGGAACGGAGCATGCCCCTGAGCCCAAGGTGAGACCACAGTGGCCCCTTTTCATTTTTTCCACTGGCTTCTCCTTGCTTAGTTCCAATGACTGGGCTGCTCATGCACCTGTCACTGGTCCAGGGATGGTTGCAAAACGGGAGGGATGGGGTTGTGGTGGAAAACACTCCCAATCTGCTTCCTCTGGGGGATGGTTGCACAACGGGAGGGATGGGGTTGTGGTGGAAAACACTCCCGGTCTGCTTCCTCTGGGGGGATGGTTGCAAAACGGGAGGGATGGGGTTGTGGTGGAAAACACTCCCGGTCTGCTTCCTCTGGGGGGATGGTTGCAAAACGGGAGGGATGGGGTTGTGGTGGAAAACACTCCCGGTCTGCTTCCTCCTGGCTAATGTGCCAAATTGATCTATTGCATGATTGAGGCATGCTGTTTCACTTTTTTTTGTGTGAATCCGTGAAAAGGGATTTTTTTTACTTTACTCTTCCAATTTGCATCATATACAAAGCAATTTTTGGGGCCCCTTCCATTTAAAAAAAAAGTTGCAATACTCTAGTAACATGTATTTGGAAATGTAAAAAATAACCAGTGAAATACATTCAAAAATTAATTTGTAATAATTTGAAAATACACTAAATCCAACATTTGAAAACATTAAATGCTTTAATGGGATGTAGACATTTGCAGTTACATAATGGGCTCTCGCTGGGTGATGGTGATGGTTGGTGCAAAAGGGCTGTCGCTGCCTGGGGGTGGTCTACAAGGACCCCTAGGTCCTTCTCCTCTTCCATTACTTTTAACCAATGCGTCCCCATCTTGTAACTAAAATTGTTGTTAGTCATCCCCAAATGCATCACCTTACACTTTTCACTATTAAATTTCATCCTATTTCTGATACTCCAATTCACAAGCTCATTCAAGTCTCCCTGCAGAATATCCCTATCCTCCTCCGAATTGGCAACGCCTCCCACCTTCGTATCATCCGCAAACTTTATCAGCCCACCCCTGCAATCGGTTCCGAGGTCAGTTATAAATAGATTGAATAAAATGGGTCCCAAAACTGAACTGCAGCGGGTCGTATTGAAGGGTGAACTGAACTAGTAACCTCCCTCCAACCTGACAGTTCACCCTTCAATACGACCCGCTGCAGTCTCCCCATTAACCAATTCCTTATCCACCTCTGGATTTTCATATCAATCACCATGTTTTTCAGTTTAACCAATAATTCCTCGTGGGGTACAGTATCAAATGCTTTACTGAAATCCAGGTATATTAGGTCCACCGCATTTCCCTTATCTAATAAGTCCGTTACTTTCTCAAAGAAGGAGATCAGATTCGTTTGGCACGATCTACCCTTTGTAAAACCATGTTGTAATTTATCGCAATTGCCATTAACCTCCAGGTCCTCAACTAGTTTCTCTTTCAGAATTTTCTCCAGCACCTTGCACACTACAGATGTTAAACTAACAGGCCTGTAGTTACCCGGATCACTTTTTTTCCCTTTCTTGAAAATAGGAACCACATTAGCTATTCTCCAGTCTAACGGGACCACCCCCGAGTTTACAGATTCATTAAATATTATCGCTAATGGGCCTGCTATTTCCCGCGCCAATTCCTTCAATATTCTCGGATGAAGATCGTCCGGTCTTCCCGACTTAGCCCCATTAAGGTGTTCGAGTTTTGTTTCTACCTCGGATACGGTAATCCCCCATCCTGAATGCCCCTCTGTAATGGTGCTAGTAACCCTAATACCTTTATTTGCCTCATTAAACACCAATGCAAAATATTCATTGAGATATTGCGCCATGGCTAGATTATCTTTAATCTCCTCTCCGGCAATCGTCTTCAGTGGTTCCACTTCTTCTTTCTTTGCTTTCTTCCTATTTATATGGCTGTAAAACCTCTTACTATTGCTTTTAATTCCCCTCGCTAGGTCCAACTCTACACGGCCTTTGGCCTTTCTCACTCTATCTCTACATTCTCTGACTTCACTAAGGTAAGTTTCCTTACTGATCCCTCCCCTCTTCCACTCTTTGTACGCTTTCTGTTTTTTCCTAATCACCTCTTTGAGTCGGTCGCTCATCCAGCTCAGTCTAAATCTCTTGCTTAGTAATCTTTTTCCCTTTTTGGGGATACAGGCCTCTGACAGCTCATGCATCTTTAACTTGAAGTAATCCCAGGCTTCTTCTGCCTTTAGATCCATTAATATGTTTGCCCAATCCACTTCCCTTACCAGTCCCCTTAATTTGTTAAAATTGGCCTTTTTAAAATTATAAACCCTAGTCTTTGACTTAATTCTGTTACTCCTTCCATTTAGTTTAAACCGAATTAGCTCATGATCACTGGAGCCCAAGTTGTCCCCCACTACCACTTCCTCAACGAGGTCCTCACTACTTACCAGAATCAAATCTAAAATGCCCCCCCCCTCGTCGGTTCAGCTACCACTTGATGAAGGAATTGATCAGCAAGCACATCTAGGAACATCTGAGCCCTATTATTGCTACTAGCGTTTGTTCCCCAATCTATATCCGGAAAGTTAAAGTCCCCCATAATTATACAGTTTCTATTAGTATTTACTTCTCTAAACACATTAAGTAGTTCCTTATCCATATCCTGGGTCGATCCCGGCGGTCTATAGCACACCCCAAGCACTATCCCCGGAGAGGCTCTAGTAGTCCTTTTACCCAGTGTGAGTATTGCCCAGACGGACTCTGTGTTATCTATTCCATCGACTATTATTTCTTTACAGCTTATTTCACTATTGACATACAATGCCCCCCCCCACCTTTACCTTTGTCCCGGTCTTTCCTAAACAGCGCATACCCCTCCATACCTGTGTTCCAGTCGTGACTGCCAGCCTGGCTGATTGCACACCCAAGGGCTGGAGTTATCCTGCCCCAGGACAAGCTGTGGCTGCGCTGCCGGCTCAGCCTGGCAGACACAGTCACCTCCCATCAGGGCCGGGTATTGTGGCTGGGGGTTAGGGTGTGGGAGAGTAGGTCTCTAGTGGGTCTGGGGGGGTGCTGTGCAGTGAGGGGTGGGAAGATCTGTGTGTGTTGGGGCACTGGGAAGTGTGCAGGGGTCTGGGTGGGGCACTGTGCAGTTGTGGCAGTGGGGGGCACTGGGCAGTGAGGGAATCTGCAGGGGGGCTCTGGGCGGGGAGGGGCAGGGCACTGTGCAGTTGTCGGAGGGCTGTGGGGGGTCTACAGCTAGGGGGCACTGGGCAGTGAGAGGATCTGGGGGGGTTCAGAGTGGTCTGTGGGAGGGCACTGGGCATGGGGGTTTGTGGGGGTCTTTTCACGTATTCACACACAAAAACGTGAAACAGTGCGCCTCAATTGACCAATAGAGATCAATTTGGCACATTAGCCAGGAGGAAGCAGACCGTGAGTGTTTTTGACCACAAACCCCATCCCTCCTGATTCGCAACCCCATGGACCAGTGACAGGTGCATGAGCAGACAAGTCATTGGAAATAAGGAAGGCGGAAGCCAGTGGAAAAAATGGAAGGGGCCACTCTGGTATGACCTTCGGCTCAGGGGCATGCTAGCCAGGAGGAAGCAGATCGATGAAAGGGGCCACTCTGGTCTCACCTTGGGCTCAGGGGCATGCTCCGTACCCCCAAAGCTTACCTCCCTTTTCACGGACTCACACACAAATACGTGAAACAGCGCACCTCAATCGTACAATAGATCAATTTGTCACATTAGCCAGGAGGAAGCAGATCGACCAAAGGGGCCACTCTGGTATCACCCTTGGGGTCATGGGCCCACCCCGAAGGGGAAGAAGCATGATGGGAGCACAGGGCCGGGCTGGCCAGTGTGCGTCTGGCAGCTCCCGGTTTGTAAACAGTGCCATTGTACTGGGCTAGGTGGAGCAGGATTGTTCCTGCCGTGCCATGACCCATCTCCCATTGCCCCCGGCCAGCCCGTCGCTCTGAGGACTCTGCCCCCCATGCCCCATGTCCCCATTTCCCCCCTGGGGGACCACAAATATGTTTAGCACCAGGCCCACAAAAAGTTAATCCATCCCTTTTTGGGGTGCAGGCTCTGGGATGGAGTTGGGGTGCAGGAGGGTTGCAGGCTATAGGTAGTTTGGGTAGTTTGAGTGAGGGGTGCAGGCTCTGACCTGGGGCATGGGATTGGGGTACAGGAGGGGGTGCAGACATGTGGGCTCTGGGAGGGAGTTAGCAACTCAGCACGTTATAGAAGAGAAATGAACTGCAGTGATTTCATATAGGCATAGAAACTGATAGAAGACACTTTTACATATTCAAAATGTGAGAGGCAGAGTTGGAGGGAGGGGGTGTCTGTACAATATTTCACCGCATTCAGTCTCCTGGCTGGATCAGTAACGTAGCCGTGTACAGGGCTGCCCAGAGGATTCAGGGGGTCTGGGTCAAAGCAATTTTGGGGGCCCCTTCCATAAAAACAGTTGCAATACTATAGTAACATGTATTTTGAAATGTAAAAAATAACCAGTGACATACATTCAAAAATTAATTTGTAATAATTTGAAAATACACGAAATACATTATTTAAAAACATTCAATGCTTTAATGGTATGTATACATTTGCAATTACATAATGGGCTGTTGCTGGGTGATGGTGATGGTTAGGATGGGGTCAGGGGGGGGGGGGGCCCACACCTTACCATGGCGCTTACCCCCTCTCCTGGAGCCTCAGTGTGCTGCGACCAGGAGCGGCCCCGGACCGCGTTGGAGCCACTGCGCTGCAGTGCGCCAGGGCCACTCCCGGACGCGGCACGCTGAGACACCGGGGGAAGACGGAGGCGGGGGCAGCCTCCGACATATTCGTGGGGGCCCCTGCAGAAAATTGCCCCACTTGCCCCCCCCCCCCCGTCTGGGCGGCCCTGGCCCTGCAACACTTGTATAGGATAGAGAGGAGCTGCGTTGATTAAGCTTTGACAGACTAGGAATTGGAGGCCTGTGCCTTTAAGACCCCAGCCCCAGGAACCCGCCCCCTGCTCCGAGGCTGACATGCCGCGTCCCTGTGAGAACAACAAAAACAGCCTCTGCCCCCCCCCACACCCCTAGATTAGCGAGCACAGTGGGTGGCTCATCCCACGGGGTCACTGTTCCCCCCCCTCCCCCTCCCTAAACGGGGGTTTTGTACCCGCACGGGGTCTGGCAGTGTCTCCCCCCCCCGGCTTAACCCCGGCTCTCACCCCCCACCACCGATTTTTTCCCTTCAGCCCCTCTGCTGACGCTAGCTACAGTAGCTTGAACCCCCCAGGCCAGTAAAATTCTGCCCCCTGCTCAGACCCTGACAGCCCCCCCGCTGCGATTTGCCCCCCTTAATCCTTTTAAACCCCCCCAAAGAGGAGGTAGCAAATCGTTAGCAGAAGTAAGGGCAGAGAGAGGGCAGAGAGAGGGCAGTGGCTACAACGAAGGTTACTGGGCATGCTCAGTTCGACTGAGCATGCTCAGTACACCCAAAGTAGCAAAACGGGAGCGGGAGCACTTTGTGGGGCTACACCGGCTTTAGGAAGTGCGGGGCCCAATTTGAACAGTTTCGACGGGGCCCCGACAGGGATGACTAAAAAAAAAAAAAAAAAACACATAAAAAAAAAAAAACACGCGGGGCTTGTACTAACCCGGCCACGCTCCTAGTCTTTGGCGGCGGGTCCTTCACTCGCTCCGGGTCTTCGACGGCACTGAAGGACCTGCCGCCAAAGTGCCGCCAGGTGAGTAAAAATTAAAAAGGTGCCTCTAGCCAGGGAAGGGATTCTCTGTCACTTGCCCCCCACTCTGGGCAGCCCTGCCACTGGTTGCAGGGCCCTCTTAGGCGCGGGACCCGATTCGGGGAAATTGGTGGAATTGGCCTAAAGCCAGCCCTGAGCACGGGCCTGTGTTTCAAAGCACGAGAGAGGTGAGTGAAAACCCAAGAGATTTGTTAAAATAGGAAATCCAGGGGTGCGTGAGTAGGTACTGACAGTGCTGGAGATAAAGCTCCAATAGTACGTGGTCCCATTCTCACAGTCGCAACAGAATTATATTGTTCTGGCAAGCTAGCCCGCCGGGACTCTATTTCTTTCCTGTAGGCACAGCCCCAGTGCATTATCTCTGGATCACCGATTCAAAGCCAGTTCATACCTGCAGGCACTATCAACCATTCACACTGAAAACTAGGACATCTAACCAAGTGAATTATGTAATCCACAGGTTGAATCGGCTGCTAGTGAAAATGATGGCAAAACTCCCACTGACTCCAATAGGAGCAGGATTTCACACCACACCTGCAAAACTAAGCAAGGCTCATGAACAGACATTTGTTAATAAGAAATAAGAAAGACTGTGCCCAGGCTGGAGATTTACATGGCCAATCCAAGTATTATAGCTTTCCTTTTGTGTTTGAGAAAACAAACTGAAAACTTAAAAAGAGGATCCCAGAAATAGACTGTAAAGATGCACTTCACCTGACTAAGACAGTAATTGAGAGAGACAGGGTGGGGGAGGTAATATTTCTTATTGGACCAATTTCTGTTGGTGAGAGAGTCAAGCTTACACAGAACTCTTCTTCAGGATATTACCTCAGCTACCTTGTCTCTCTAATGTTCTGAGGCCAACACAGCTACACCACCACTGCAAACCACAGCAATGACAGAAAATAGACACCACCCCAGGAGCTGGAATCAAAATGTTTTTCCAGTTTTGTTTATATAATCAAAGTTAATATCCTATAACTTGGCAGGTTGAGAGCGGATAGCCAATAAAAAAAAATTAATGTAAACAGGACATAAGCCTGCTATCCTCAATTTTTATATAAGTCTGACCCAAACAAAATCACTATTTCCTTCAATGAGAATTTTACATAAGTAAAGCTCATAAGCCACCAGATAAAGATTTAGAAGTCAGTTTCCAGTTGAGGTAAAGTTCAGCACAGCAAGTTTACAGTGTATGGGCCAGGGTGAGGCTCTATTTTGGGCTTCTCTCCCCAAGTCCTTTTTGGCCAGAGATTTTGTATTGGTGCCGCCTGCCACTGTTTCAATTTAAATGGTAGTAGCAACAGTAGGAGAACTAGTGTAGATAAGGCACTGGCAGTATTTTAACCATGGTGTCAAGTAAAGTTTATGTGAGTAGTCTTAGATAACACTGTGCTTAATATACTGACAGCTGCCTTAACTCCTAGTCACTGTTGCCACGAGTGGTAGAGTTGGGGCAACACTGAGAAACTTGACAAAAAAAGCTAGTTCAGACACAGGCTTAACTCACCTGGTCAAACTGCAGAGCAGGAGAAGCTTATTCCTAGGCCTGCAGTGATGTGTGCGTTTAGCAGGGGGTGGGGGGGAAGAGGAAGATTCTGAATCTGGTTTGTCTCTATAGCAATGTGTCAATTGTGACTTACAAAATATTAGGAAAGAAAGATATTAAAAAGTCATACAAAAAGAGCTTTACCTGTCATTTGAGTTGCACTTATAAATTACTTGTTTTTAAATATCCACACAGCTGCTGTACCGAGAACTGGTGAACAACAAACCGGGAATCAGACAAGTGATACAAGTTTTAATGGAAGAAGAACTGAGCAACGTGACTATGACGAATTGGTAATTGTACTTATTTTTCAGTTTTCTCAGAACAGTTCAATACCCATGAAGCCTCTGGGCCAAGTTCTCCTCCCAGTTTTATGGGTGCAACTTCCCTGGACTTTAGTGGGAGCTGCCCTTGTGTGATAGAGCAGAATTGACCTGATATTTGAAAATAATTGAATTTTGCTGAATTATGCAGTTCTCTCAGGTTAATAAAGAGGACATTGAATAGTTTGCTTAACCCTGCTATACTGTGGGCTGGAGCCTGAGTACAGCCAGATTAAGCAAAATTTCCAAAAGGGGATCTCCCTTGGGATTGAGGGATGGAAAGCTTCCCTTGGTATGCAGGTCATGGCCCATCCTATAAACATGACCAGGGCTTACTACCATGTAACCCCATCAAAATTAATGGGATTATTCACAGCAGTAATCCATATGTGAAGATATGTTTGCAGAATTAGGCCATTAGCTATTTCATGGCTGTAACTATAGCCCCTGGACGATAGTAGTAATTGCTTCCCCTACGCTCCGTCTACAAGAGGGATTATGGGTAGTGAATTTGCATGATTATGGATCAAGTGGCCACTCTCCTCTCCCTCAACCCAGGATCAGGCATTGTCATGGAGAGTTGGCATGGAGCATTGCTCCTGGAGAACTTTGAAAAACAGGAAAAGCTTGGAAGCAAATCAGCATCACATGCAAAATTAAAGGAAGCTATACTTACACCTAAGATATGAATGCTGGAAATATACCTGTCAACTTTAATAAATTCCCAAATAAAAATAATGAGAGAGGATACAATCCTGGAGCTCTCAGACTCTGATCCATAAAGGTATTTAGGCTTCTAACTTCTATTGACTTCAGTGGAAGTTAGGAGCCTAGATATCTTTGTGGAACTGGGCCTTAGAGCTCAGGTATAGCCAGGGTGACCAGATGTCCCGATTTTATAGGGACAGTCCTGATACTGCAATTAAGAGCAATTTTTTTAATGGCACTGTTAAATAATAGAATACCAATTGAAATTTATTAAATATTTTGGATTTTTTCCCTACATTTTCATATATAGTGTTTGTGTTGTAATTGAAATCAAAATATATATTTTTGTTTACAAATATTTGTACTGTAAAAATGATAAAGAAATAGTATTTTTCAGTTCAACTCAAAAGTACTGTAGTGCAATCTCCATCATTAAAGTTGAATTTACAGATGTAGAATTATGTAAAATAAACTTGCATCAAAAATAAAATGTAAAACTTCAGAGCCTACAAGTCCACTCAGTCCTACTTCTTGTTTAGCCAATCACTAAGACAAACAAGTTTGTTTACATTGAAGGGAGATAATGCTGCCCTCTTATTTACAATGTCACCAGAAAGTAGGGTGACCAGACAGCAAGTGTGAAAAATCGGGACGGGGGTGGGAGGGTATATAAGGAAGAGACCCAAAAATCGGGACTGTCCCTATAAAATCAGGACATCTGGTCACCCTACCAGAAAGTGAGAACAGGCATTTGCATGGCACTTTTGTAGCCAGCACTGAAAGGTATTTACGTGCCAGATATGCTAACACATTTGTATGCCCCTTCATGCTTTGGCCACCATTCCAGAGGACATGCTTCCATGCTGATGATGCTTATTAAAAAAAAAAAAAAAGGTATTAATTAAATTTCTGACTCAACACCTTGGTGGAGAATTGTATGTCCCCTGCTCGGTTTTACCCTCATTCTGCCATATATTTCCTGTTATAGCAGTCTTGGATGTTGGCCCAGCACGTGTTGTTCATTTTAAGAACACTTTCACTGCAGATTTCACAAAACGCAAAGAAGGTACCAATGTGAGATTTCTAAAGATAGCTACAGCACTCCACCCAAGGTTTAAGAATCTAAAGTGCCTTCCAAAATCTGAGGGACACAAGGTGTGGAGTTTGCTTTCAGAAGTCTTAAAAGAGCAACACTCCGATGTGGAAACTACAGAACCTAAACCACCAAAAAAGAAAGTCAACCTTCTCCTGTTGGTGTCTGAGTCAGATAACGAAAATGAACATGCATCGGTCCACACTGCTTTGGATTGTTATTGAGCAGAACCCATCATCAGCATGGATGTATGTCCCCTGGAATGGTGGTTGAAGCATGAAGGGACATGTGAATCTTTAGTGCATCTGGCATGTAAATATCTTGTGACACCGGCTACAACAGTGCCATGAGAACACCTGTTCTCACTTTCAGGTGACATTGTAAATAAGAGGGGGCAGCATTATCTCCTGCAAATGAAAACAAACTTGTTTGTCTGAATGATTGGCTGAACAAGAAGTAGAACTGAGTGGACTTGCAGTCTCTAAAATTTTAGTTTTGAATTAAAAAAACAAACCAGTTTTTTGTACATAATTCTACATTTGTAAGTTCAACTTTCATGATAAAGAGATTGCACTACAGTACTTATATTAGGTGAATTGAAATAGTATTTCTTCTGTTTTTTTACAATGCAAATACTTGTAATCAAAAATAAATATTAAGTGAGCACTGTACACTTTGAATTCTGTGTTGTAATTGAAATCAGTATATTTGAAAATGTAGAAAACATCCAAAAATATTTAAATAAATGGAACTCTTACTGTTTAACAGTGCGATTAATTGCAACTAATTTTTTTAATCGCTTAACAGCCCTATTTGCAACACATCAGTTTGATGTTATAGACAAGGCTATAGAAGCCCAATCCTACAGAGGCTCCCCAGTCAGTGGGATTTCTCTTAGTAGAGTAGTTGCAGGATTGGGCCCTCAATCATGTGTTATGTGTAGAAAACCCATACTGTGTTAGAATGCTGTTGTTCAGTTAAGCTACAGATCATTCATCAAACAAACATTTTGAAATAACAGGATACGTATGACATGAGCAAAACCCGTGTGGCTTTTATGATGTGTGTGACAACAGGCAGGCACGGTGCAGAAAAGGATATTGAAGTAATGAATAAGTGGTTTGACAAGTACCAGTTTAAAACGCCTTCTGGACAGTGCATAGATCCTAATGGGCAGGTAAGTCTTAAAAATTATACCATACCAGGCAGATAGCTTCAAATGGAATGCCTTCTACACCCCTAGTAAGGGCTCACTTGGTGCTATTTGAAGTTGTACTGAAGCAGAAATCAGTACTGTAAAATGTTTAGAAAATATTTCCCCACCAGAGCCCAGAGGTATTGATTATATTTTATAGACAGGGCTTGGGTTAACTGAAGTACCTGAAGCTATGGATGTGGATCCCTTGATAGCTGATCTCCCCAGGGAAAGGGACAGCCTAATGCAGAAAATGTTTAAAACTTTAGCTCCCTGGGTGGCAATAGAACTTTGCAAATGAGCTCCCCTCCTCCAATACCCCACAAATCCAAATGCTTGGGACACTCAGTTGCCTTATCTGCAGCTGTGTGGCTATAGGCTGGCTCGAGTAACCTCTCTGAATGATTGATTCCAGGCTTGACTTGAGACTATCTGAGCCAAAAAAAATAGTAGTTAATTATTTAGAAGGTTTTTTCTTCCTTCCCCTTTTACCTCTTAATTGCCAATCTGCTGTACATTAGGCTATTGGTCTTTTTCCCTACCTTTGATTGCCCTTTTGTGGAAGGGCTAATCTTTAGGCCTCATGATCTTTGTAAGGGACTGAGGCATAGGCAGTGTGGCCTAGCAGTCACAGCTAGGCTGGTATCCATCAGGCAAGGATGACCAAGAAGTGGTAATCAGTGAGCAGGGATCGGAGTAATTGCCAGAGTGAAGATCAGTAAGGAAGAGTCAGAGTCAGTCAAGGAGATCTTGATAATGCGGTCATTACAGCATTGCTGAAACTGGCCCTTTTTCTTCCATAATTCCTTTGTGTGTTTCCTAAGATTATAAAAATCAAGTACAATATTTGGGTCGGATTCTACCTTTGCTTACACTTGTGCAACACTATTGATTTTAATGGCAGTTGTATCTGTGTAACAGAGTGCAGAATTTGGCCCAACAATGTTATTTCTGTGTGCCTGAGGTAATGTGAATAATTTCTAAAATACTGTTGCACCAACTTCCTGCAAAGTTTTTGTACCATATCATGCTGAAAAATCTATGAATTTAAGAAAACATGAATGTATTTGAATTTTAAAGATGCCAGTATAGACTGCATTGAACACCCAAAATGTAGTACAGTATATGAAGTAAAGCGCTTGACAGCTTTCATACTTGCTTTTACATGCTAAAGCTATCATTTCTCAGGTCGGTTTCCTTTGTGCTCAGATCCAGTGGTATAGCACCACAAAATCTGTATCTGCAAAAGGAAATGCTTGCATTTTAGAATTCAGGCTCATTCCTGGTATTAAAATGCAAGGCTGAAAAAGCTAATCTGTAACCCCTATTTACAAATGAACCCACCCAATCTTGGTCCCATTCAAGTCAATCTGAATTTTGCAATTGATTTCAGAGGGAATAGGATAAGACCTTAGGGATTTCAGTGGGAATTCTGGGGGCATAGCTGCAGAACTGACTTCTAAATACTCTCATGACTCTTCTTTTAAGGAGTTGAGTAAAGTTAGACTTTCCATCACCACATCCTCATTCTGGAGCATTTTTAAATTAAACAAAATACATGTTTTGAGGAATCAATTACCCTTCAAAACTCTTCCTTTGCCATTGCTCCCATCATTTCTTCAGTTGAGATAAATTAACTGGAACTTGAGAATATTTACCAGGAAAAAAAATACACATGCCCAGATCTTTGCCTTGTATCAAAACCTGTAATTCCTGGATATATTTTTGTAGCACAGCGGGCACTCACCGCCGTGACACCTCCTGCTGGTCATCCAGGAATTAGCTCAGTTCCAGCCTCAGAGCACTTCCTGCTGGCTGGTGTCTTCCTACCAGTGCCTGCTTCCTCCTGATCTCCACCACTTATAGCACTTCAGGTGCCGCATCCCTCCTAGACCCCAGTGTCCCTTACCTTTGGGTGCTGCTGCACAGCAGTGCTCCCATACTCTGGGTCTTCCCTCCTCGGGGAACCCCAATCCCCTAAGTCCACCTCACCTCAGTAACCCTCTGCTAGTCCTCATCTAGTCCCTTCCCTCAGGAGCAAACTGCAGTCTGAAGTGGTCACTCATCATCAGCCAGGGGGTTTGGACCTGTTGCCTTTCAAGCCCCAGTTGCCTCCCTGCAACCCTAGTACCTACTCTGGCCTTTAGCAAGGCCTCAGCCTGGGGACTCACCAAGCCAGAGCTCCTCAGCTCTGCCTGCCTTTCCCCTGCCTTGCTCTGTCTCAGGTACCCCGCTTGCTTGTCCTGGCAGCCTGGTCCTCTCTGATCCTCAGCTGGAGCATGAGTCTTCTCTCATTCCCTCATCCTGCCCTTTTATCAGGGTCAGCTGGGCCCTAATTGGGTGTGGCTACACTTGTGGCTGTTTATCCAACCAGCCTCCCTTGGCTGCTTTTAACCCCTTCTTAACCGGAGCAGGGGGACTGCTGTGCTACAATTTTAGATGAATAATATCAAGTGTATTGCTCAACTACAGCAGTTTAAATCACAAATCCTTACAGGTCTGATTATGATCTCACTTTGCAAGCGTAAATGAGGATCAATTTTTATGAATTTGCTGAGGTGCCAATTAGATTTTAAAGATGAAATCTAACAAACTAAATTTGTCAATTTGATAAGTTTTATAGCTAATATAGGAATGGAATCTAGTTAGGATAACTCCTTTTTATTGAGTCCAGGGAGCGTAACTTACTAATTTTAATGCAAGGTTCTATTCACGCCAGCTTTTATTTTGGACAGTATTTCTCAAATCAAGACACGTGATGCTCTTAACCAATCAAGATTTTGATAATTCACCTAGAACCACATATGTGTACAATCAACAGTTCATCAATCAAGTGTAGACCTAGCCAATGTTCTAGGCATGTACTGAACACAAAAATAAAGTCTTGCAAGCAACTGTCCTAGACGAAGATTGAGATTCTGCACTTATCTCATATACCAGTACAAATCATCAACATTCCTAATTACACTTACTTATGATCATCTGTCATCAATTTTTCAGTACCTCCAACACATTTACCGCTCTTCCCATATTTCTCCAAGTAGTAAGGATGCACTTGTCTTAAAGATACTTTTAAGAATCCCTGTTGTTTGAATGGGGTGGCATGGAGGGGACAAATTTAAATTTTAAGAACAATTATATAAATTATAGTTTTAAATCTCTTAGGCCAGTTTGCATGGGCTTACAAAGACGAGCATGCTTATAGCAATAGTTAGTTAATATGCAACATTATGCAAGACTTGAGGTCTCACTAAAGAGTGTAGGCTCAAGATAACTTTCAGTTATTTATATTCAAGATCAGAAAGAGACATACAAGCTGAGGTGAAATCTCACCATTTCTTTGTCCTGTAACCCAAGAGGAAGTGAGAGCTGTTCACCATGCTGCTCAGTGTCCAATAGCACATCTGGGTTCTGCAGCTAATCAGTAAGCTCTTCTTCCTGTAACCCTGGATGAAGGGAGAGGCTGTTTGAAGGGGATAAGCAAAACTCCATGGTCCCATAAGGTGACCCAGTTTATGTATCTTGTTGGAGAAGGGCAATCCTCTGATTTTCTATCTGATGTTGTCCAACTGAGGGCTCAGATTTCAGCTACGGTATTTCTCTTTTGTTTCCATTGGTATCCAGTAGATGGCATAAGCATATAACAAATGTCTTCAATCCTTTTCTTATCGGAAGCTTTTTATGTTGGATTGATTTCAAGGATTTTTATTTCAATTCTCCTCAGACTAACCTGTTTGCCCTGCAGCATGGGGTCACAGCGCTACTCAGGTTTGGCAGAGCCACCGGTTTCATGACAGAGGGGTGGCCGGACAAAATTTGAGTGAGTAGCGTTTTGACCTGGTGCACAGGGTCACACCACCATTCAAATTTGGCCAGTCCCCTGTCTGTCATGATGGAAGGGTGGCCAGACCAAATCTGCCATCCTAGTCAGCTGCCTAGTTTCCCTGTAGCTAGTGCAGCCTCTGATGATGGGCATATATTGATTCTCATTATCTTTAGCTCCAAGAGGAATCTAAAGGTTTGGAATATGCATAAGGGCAATTGGTGTCAGTCTTAGGCTATGTCTACACTGCGCAGCTTACAGTGGCAGAGCCGTGCCACTACAGCAGTGCTGCCGTAAGGTACGCAGTGTAGCCACTCTTTGTCGGCAGGAGAGAGCTCTCCTGCCGACAAAATAAAACCACCCCCAACGAGGGGCGGTAGCTTTGTTGATGGGAGAATGTGTCCCGCCAACAAAGTGCTGTCCAGCGCATTTTGTCGGTAAATTTTTGTTGGGCAAGGGTATGGTTTTTTTCACACCCCTGACCGACAAAAGTTTTACCGACAAAAGTGTAGTGTAGACATAGCCTTAGTTGCTGCAGACAGAAGGGCAGAGTGAGAATTGTAGCTGTTAACAATGTTTTTCAGGGCATGTTTGATACCTCCGGCTTCTTACAACGTATAGTAGCTTTATATTAATATAACTCTAATGACCTTAGTGGGGTTACTCCTCATTTACAATTATGTGAGTAGTATCTGAAGCAGTCTCTAAGGCCCCAATTCAGCAAGGTACTACCTGGGACCTCACTGTCTACTTATTGGTTGGTTAGCACAGGCAGGCAGAGTCCCTGGAGTAATGACAGAGGCACACAGAACATCTCTTTATTAGTGGATGAGGGCACAGAGGCAGCTCCCCTCCTACCAGTAATGCTGCTGACCAAACACAGTTTTGTTTTCTCCCTACAGCAGGAAGCACATTCGCCCCTGAACTACCTCTCAGAGTTACTTTCTGTGTCAGGGGCCTTTCCCTGCTGGGAGGAACCACTCACTTAGGAGCAATCTGTTGGTGTGCTCAGAAACACCCACTCACCCACCAATACAATAACTGTTACTATGTTTAAGAAGAAAGTGACAGACTTTATGCATGTGATTAGTACCATTGATTTCAATACGACTTTTTCACATGCCTAATTTTAGGCATATGCTTAGGTACCTTGCTGGTTTGGGCTCTAGATCAAGAAGGGAAGAAATCTAAATCACATAATACAGCTTTTTGTTAGCTATTATTATTTATTTGTATTATAGTAGCATCTAGGAGCCCAAGTCATGGACCCACTATGTACAGTTAATGATACTGCAAGGTGTAGTATGGCTTTAAAACTTTTTATGGCTAATTAAATTGATCTTTTAGCCTTATTATTTCATTTGTTAATAAATCATCTCTTTTGAGAATTAATTGTTTTGATCAGCGTATCTAACACAGCTGTTTGTGACAGGAAATATTGCCAGCACTGGAAGAGTTCCGGGATCAAATCAATCAATCTGAGGATGAAATTAGCTGCTGCCTCATTACTCTTATGAGTCATGGGAGGAGTCACGGCCTCATTCAGGGGAAAGATGGTGACACAGTTGACCTTGATGATATATTTGCGTTATTCAACAATATACAATGCCCAAAGCTCCAAGAAAAACCTAAAATCTTTATCATTCAGGCATGCAGAGGAGGTGAGCAGGACATTAAGTCGTGTTTGCAGGAGTAGTATTGAATTTCAGACGCTTTTTATGAAGGTTTCATTTCAGGTCTCTATAAAGGGCTTACAGTATGTATTATTAAATCTAGCCCAGTGACCTCAGCAGTTCTCTGTACTCTGGTGTTGGACAGCTGGATTCAGGCCCAGTTCTGGTCTCTCAATCTCGAAGCAGCCAGCACTGAAAATAACACAGAGAACACGTGTTCCACCCAGAGAGGGTGGCAATGCCTTGTGTTACTGCACAGTGACACCCTGGCCTGTAAAGAACACCCCATTACAAAACGCCAAAATGAATCTAACCTATCCTCCTAACCCAGCAGAATGGTGGAGGTGACAAGGGCCTCAAAGTTAGCAAAACTTATGTAATGGAAAATGGGATAGTCCTCAGGGCTCTGATGGGAAACTGAAGACAAACCCCTTCCTCACAAGAAAAGGTACATAAGGCCTGACTTCAATTAGTGCCTGCTCTTATTGGGCAACCTCCTGGCTTAACAGTTTGCCCCCACAGTATCTTCTTAGAAAGGCCAGCTTTGCCAAGCAACAGACTTTTTTCAGTCCATTGAATAGTCCCATAAGACTGATTTCACTGATGAAATGCTTGTGGGGATTTGCTATATATAAGATGCAATATTTCACAAGTTTTATCAAAATTGATACACAGAGTCAGAAATAATACACTGCCATTTTTTACCAGGAGATTGTGTTTCCTAATTATTAAAAGAAAGGGCTGGGAGCCAAAGAGGAATCAGGGTTCCAACAGGCAGACAGGCTCATGGGGTCCTAATAGATTCAGAGAGGCACCTAAAAGAATCTTATTCTAATCATTTGAACCTCATAGATCTCCAAAATGGATATAGAAAGCTCCCAAGAACAGTCTCTTTCATGATATTTTGTGGGGCTCTGGGAAAGATGTAACCAAAACCTGAATCCACCCCGGTTCAGAGCAGACTTTCGGTTTTAACGCAAGTCAAACATCAACCGAGATCAATGGTTCTTTGCAGACTTGAGCTGTTGCTATTTGCACAACTTTAGACATTATTGTCCCCCATAAGCCACTTCCCCCCACAGCCAGGCCGCACCTTCCTCCCAGACATTGAGACCGTCTAGTAGAGTTGGTTGATAAAATTATTTTCTTTATCATTACAATATTTGAAATTAAAGTGTTGTTTTAGTTCTTCAGGTTACTGAGATACGTGATATTTGTTTTCAAAATTTTAGTGAAATTTTCATCAGTTTTTGGTTTCAAAATGTTTTTCAATATTTTTGATTTTTGTTTTTTCTCTTTTACCCCCTTTTCTTCTTCTTTTCCAATTTTTTCCAATTTGCAGTGGATAGAGGGAGGGGCAATGGAAAAAAAGAAGGGGAAAAAAAGGAAAAATGACAAACCAGAAAATTGAATTAAAAAAAAAAAGGAAGAAAAATCCTGTTATTCATTTTCTAATTTTGAGTTTAAAAAAAAAGTAAGAATTTCTGATTTTGATAAAAATAATATATTTAAACAAAATGTATTTTACTCAAAAAGTTTCCTCAACTCTGCTATCTAATAATCCAGCTAGCTAGCTAACCTCATTACCACCATATCTCAGTCCCTGCATTCCTTCAGTAGCTATAGGTGGGAGTGCCAGGATGGGAAAATATTCTGATACCTTGTAGCTTTTGTACAAGAGAAACAAGTGTATAAACAGCGCATGTATGGCAACAGGCAGTCATTTTACAGTGTGTTTAAACATATTTCCTTGTCATAAAAACAGGAAAAGAAGACCATGGAGTTGAAGAGCATGAATCCAAGGAAGCTAATTGTACTTATAACTTGATAGCTATCAGGAGGCTGCCAACAGCTAGTGATTACTATGTCGTGTATTCCACTCAAAAGGGTAAGAGAGAGGAGGCCAAGTTAGGCCCCAGTTACATACATGAATTGTGGTTGATTCCAGTGGGGGTTTGTGTGTGTGTGAGTAGAATTTGGCCCTTTATAAATGCAATTTCTGACTAATATTTTTTTGGGTCCAGTTCCAATTTAGTACAGTAGTTGTTATCCCCATTCTACAGAGAGGTTAAATGACTTGCCCAAGGTTACACAGTAAAGCCTGTGGCAGAGCTAGAATCTCTTAACTCTAAGCCCTGTTCTTTAAATACAAAAGTATTTCTGACATAGGCTTTGGGGTCTCTCAATAACTTGTATTTCATAGTAAGGGGAAAAGGGTAAGAGATTTATACTGAGGAAAATACAGTTTTTCTCTATTGGGGCCAATATCCATACAGGATACAGAAGGAGAATGTGAATTCACGCCAGTAGTCGTATGGGGAACAGAGACTTTTCAGTTCCCCAAATGGGGAAACTGGGCCTAGTGAAAATGCTGATGTAACCTCACCCTGATATGATAATGAACTCTAACAGCTGGGAGGTGGCCCAGAACAATGGCCTGATGGGCAGGCCCTAGACCAGTGGTTCCCAAACTTTAACAACCTGTGAACCCCTTTCACTAAAATGTCAAGTCTCGCGAATCCCCTCCTAAAAATGAATGTTTCCAGGGATTTTCTCCTTTACCTGAGTATGAAATATAAAAGTAGTGATCTGGGAAATATAAAATTAGTTTTTATTACATGCTTATTACACACTATTTATTATTAATTATTATTGATAATTACAGTATTTTTATTACATTATGAAAACAGCAACACTCTTCCAAGTTCTCACTTTTGCAGCTTGTATTACTTTGAATAAGCCTGTTCTAGGACAAGGCTCCTATGTTTCATCAAGGAGTATCAGATGTGAAACAGCATGAAGGTATTTAAGAAGCCAACTCAAAGAGTTCCTCCTACACAGTCATTCAGGTGTTGAGCAGTCCAGGCAAACAACGCATGTTACAACAAAGCTTAAACTTGTTCTTCATAATAATTTTAAAAACAATACTAGCTGCCTATTTAATTTTAAAAACAGCAAAAAATATCCACCTCCTTTTCCATTTCTTTTAAGGAGTCTTGAAGTTTAAATTTCCTCAGTGTGATAGATATGCTTGTTTTGATCTGCTTAACTCTTGGAAGTCCAGGGCTCCGGGCTGCTGGCCCCCTGCTGTCTGGGGTCCGTAGGGACAGCTCTGTCCGCCATTAGGGAATTTTTTCCTGAGAACCCCCTGTAACATTTCGCAAACCCCAGTTTGGGAACCACGGCCCTAGACTGATAGAGAGATCTCTGGCACACAGTAGGGAGAGGCGGTCTCAGGTTGTCCTGACAGAAAGGGGGTCAGTAAATGAACATTGATTTCAAAAGATGTAAGATTTTCTTTTTCTTTTCTCTACGTTTAAAGGCTTTTCTATATGGGAAAGTTATACTGGTCTAAGCCATGAATTTAAACCAATATCGTGCTGCTGGTGTAACACCCCATGTGGACACTCTTATTCGCCTATGAGTGCCTTTTTCAGTTTAGTTTATGTCACTTGGAAAAACTAAAGCAAAAAAAGCTTTTCTTTACTAGAATATATGTATCCACACAGGGGGAAGGGTGTCTATGTAGTGCTGGTAAAGCTATACTGGGAGTTAGGTGCCTAGGCGCATTTAAAAAATCCCACTAGGTTCTCATCTGCTTCTTTAGGAATCTAAATATCTTTAAAAATTTGGCCTATGGTTAGGAAACCAAGTAAGTGGCTGTTTTTTCAGAGATGCTGAACCGCTGCATCCTCCAAAGAAATTAGCTGCTGCTGCAGTGAAGACTGACATGGGGCTATTAATAGCAGTGTTCACCACTCAGAAAACGGAAACCTATCACACCTCCAGTTTACTGAAACCAGGCAAAAGAATTGTCAAACACAGCTTCTGATGGAGAATTTTACTTTACATTAGTAACAAGATGGGGGGAAATCCACTAAAATTTGGTGTCACGTGCGTGGACTAAGGCACTTGTGCTATATCATGATGGAATGAAAAAAAAATGCGTCAAATTCTTCATTGGATTTTGAGCTAGCATTGTTCAGTTTCATCTGTGACTAGTATATTCTGATCTACTGAGCGGCTGGCGGGGGGAGCAGGAGTGTGTGTTTGCATTTCTTTGTCCTGATTTCAGTAATGATAATTGCATTAATTTTAATGAATTGCATATTTTTTTAAAGAAATACGACAGTGGGAACTGGAGGTGTGTGAGGGAAAACAGGCCTTGAACTGGAGCTTTCTTTCTCTGGATCTTTTCTTGTCCTTCTACCTTTCTTTTCCAAATTAGCTCTCCCCGCCCTTCCCCCCAGAAAGACTATATTATTCAACATGTATAAAAACAATAAAGATTTGAACAGGGCTTTCTTTTGTGGGAAGGGTTAGAGGTGGCCTATGTATGGAGTTCAGTAGAGAACATTTCTTGTAGTTGCAGGTACAAAAGTCCCTTACGTCGCAAAGAAGCATTTCCACTAATGCAGTCAAAATTACATATAAGTCTCAGATATTATTTGACCTTAGCAAGTTTGAACTAACTTGAAACCACAAAAACCAAGGCATTCAGAAAAAAAGCCACACAACTACATACATCTCTTCACACTCATCTACATCCACTTTCAAATACACATCATCCCTAACAACCGAGTAAATCAACCACAGTCATCAAGGCAGTGGCAGTTTTAGAGTTAGTGGGCAGCTTCATTTTCGGCACACACACACACCCCGGGACCCAGCCAAGAAAAAGAACATTCTTTCTTATCCTCCCCGCCCCATTTTTCATTCTTTTTTTCTTCATCCTCCTCTTATATTATAAGTAATAGGAAGTAAATGAAAATAAAGTGAGGTACCTTGATTGGGGTAGGGGGTTGAGGTGCAGGAGGGGGTATGGGGGTCAGGTTCCGGGACGGAGTTTGGCTGCGGGCTCTGGGCTGGGGCAGGGGGTTGGGGTGCAGGAGGGGGTGCGGGAGTGAGGCTCTGGGCTGAAGTTTGGGTGCTGGGTGCAGGCTCCGGGTTGGGGCAGGGGGTTGGGGTGTGTGGGGAGGAGGGGTGCGGATTCTGGTAGGAAGTTCAGGTGTGGGCTTTGGGCTGGGGCAGGGGTTGGGTGCGGGAGAGGTCGGGGGGGCGTCGCTTACTTGGGCAGCACGGCTCCCAACGTGACAGACACACCTCTCTGGCAGCAGCTCCTAGGTGGGAGGGGCCGGGGGGTCTCTGCGTGCCGCTCCCGCAGTTCCCGGCCAATGGGAGCTCCAGAGACGGCGCTCGGGGCAAGGGCAACATGTGGGGCCTCTCCCTCTTCCTCCCCTCTCTCCCCTCCCAGGCCGCAGGGACATGTCAGCCGCTTCCGGGAGCAGCACAGAGGGAGGGAGGCAGTGCAGGCAGGGAGCCACCTTAGCCCTGCTGCAGGCACGTCTCTGCGTGCCCCTTGGGAGGAGTGGGGCAGCGGGTCTCCGTGCACTGCCCCTGCCAGCACACGGAGCTGCCTCTCCCCCACCAGGGGCACACAGAGACGTACCAGCAGCCAGCCACTTCTGGGAGCAGCATGGGGCCACCAGCCACGGAATGCAGGCAGCCTGCCTGCCTGAGCCCTGCTGCGCTGCCGGCCGGGACTCAGGGGAGGTTGTCAGATGAGATTTGTCCTGCATTTTAGCGGGCCCCCCTGTCATTGGGGGCCCCGTGCCACCACACTGTTTGTTTCATGGTAAATCCACCTCTGCATCAAGGGATGCCCGACAGCTTTCACTGTCCCCGTGGCATGACAGAATTCCTGGGGGGGGGGAGGGAGAATTTCTTAGTTTGTATTTGTATTGCAGACCTCCCAACAGTCCTGGGTTTTGTGGGGCTGTCCTGCTTTCACCCACAAAATCCCCTGTCCCTGTGGAAGCAGCTTCTGTCCTGCACAACTGGCTGGGCTTGTCTCCCCACTCGGGGCATTTCAACCTGGCCCTGGCAAGAGGGGTTGCAGTGCCACACAGGTTTGACCTGGCCACCTGACAGGGGGTGGCTGGGCCACATTTGACTGAGTGGCATTGCAATTCTGTGCACTGGGAGCCAGGTCACAATGCCTGGAGCAGAGTCAAGCCCAGCCAGCCCTGCAGGACAGGAGGCACAGGAGCTGCTACTGCTGTGGGTTGAGCATGGGGTGGGCTAGCTCTTCCACTTTCTTCTCCCTCCCCGCCACTTTAGCTACTGGAAATGTTGGCAGATATGGTATTGGCTTTAGGAGCTATAATACCTTGCTATTTGTGAGCAGCATTCAGTTGTTGGGTGGTTTGTAAAGTGTTACAGTTTGTTAGGTCAGGAAGAGCCCCATTAAACTGGTGGTGTTGTCTGGCTTGCCACGAGGGTGTGCAGCCTACTTTCCTCCTTCACCTCCACCCACCTCAGTTTAGGGTGACCAGATGTCCCGATTTTATAGGAACAGTCCTGATATTTGAGGCTTTTTCTTATATAGAAGCCTATTACCCCCAGCCCCCACCCCAGTCCCGATTTTTCACACTTGCTATCTGGTCACCCTACCTATGCATTTGTTATGCAGACAAAACTACACAGGATCATTTCAGGGGGCAAGACAAAGATGCCACATTTATTATGATAACACAATTTGATTTATGACCAATAACTAATATCTAACACCTATGTATATACACACACACACATACACACAGACATCAAATGTTCTGCAGCTGCTAGATAGTTACCAGTTCTGAATGTAGCTTGAGTTTGTGGCTTGGGTTCATAGATTGTGGCGGCTAACTGGCCAGGAAAGCCGGGCACAAGGAAGGGCTGAGTCTCTGTTGGGCATGCACTGATGCCCTTCCATGTTGGCAGCAGAATGTACCCTCCAAAGTCTTCCATCTCACCCATCCTTTTTGTAGGCTTTAGTTTGAATCCAGACTCTATAGGTCTTGCTGTGTCACGCTGCCTCTGGGTTTGGTGTGATTGATCACCCGTCAATTGCAGACTTGACTTTCAGCCTAGGACCTGGCTTTGATCTTCCTTCTATTATACCTTTGTTCTTTTCTTTTTAGGGTGGACTCTTCTTACTTTGGTCTGGTCCCCACTAAGCCCCCACTTCGAACTAAGGTACGCAAATTCAGCTAATGTTAATAACGTAGCTGAATTCGAAGTACCTTAGTCCGAACTTACCGCGGGTCCAGACGCGGCAGGGAGGCTCCCCCGTCGATGCCGCGTACTCCTCTCGCCGAGCTGGAGTACCGGAGTCGACGGCGAGCACTTACGGGATCGATCCCAGAACATCGATTACCTGCTGCCGGACCCTCCGGTAAGTGTAGACGTACCCTTTGTTAGGGCTCTTGTCTGCATCTTCAGCCGTTGGTGTTTGAACTCTATTTCATCAGAACAGGCTGGGGCTGGAGGTTGATTCCATCATCCATACATACCTCATTCACACATTTAAACTAAACTAATAAGATTACAGCAGGGTTTGCAAAAATGAAGGTTGCAGCAAGCTCACAAAATGGAGTAAGGTTGTAAAATGGAGTTTGAATTACAATATGGCAAACAGCGAACAGAAGTAGACAAGTGTAATGAATGGCAAACAGTGAACAGAAGTTACACTGTAGGCAAGTGTAATGAATGGTGAACAGAAGTTACAATACTGAAACAGTGCAAGTCTCAGTGATTTAAGCAGGAATTGGATTGATAGTGAAACTTACAAAGGCAGCTGGCTGAGCAGCTATGGCTCTTAACAAGCATCTTAACGGTTAATTAGCCAGTTATTGGGGTAACCGGTTTTATGAATGAATATTGTTTCATTCATAAAACTTTACTTATGAAGTTACATTAATAAAGTGAACAATTAAAAACAATTTCATTTATCAGTTTTACACATTGGGAGGCTGGGTAGCACCATGGTTCTGCCAACTCGCTGCCCTTTTTCTGTTCACTTGCTCATGGTGGTGAGCAGTGGCAATGCAGGGACTGCACTCCACAGGAAACTCAGAACCACAATCGATTCTAGCTGATCCTAACATGGCTGCACAGGAAGGAGGACGAGAACCATTATTTCTCCCTTTTCCTCTAGGTGCCCATGTTAGAACTAATGATTACCTGGTGTTAATATGTCTTTAAAAGTTCTTAAGTTGCATTTTGACAATCAACTTTTATTAGGAAAAATCTAAACTGACAAGCTGTTCCTGCTTTTTTCCATCTGTAGGTTATGTTTCTTTGCGTAACACGGAAAAAGGCTCTCGGATGATTGAAGCAATGGATGAGGTCTTTTCAGAGCAAGGCATGAAGTGGCATATAGGGGATTTGTTTACTAAAGTAAGTATGCAACAAAACTGCATAAAGAGTATGTTCAAGGTGACTTGCAAAGGAAAACTAATTGGGTGTCTGCTCTTTATTGCGTCTTTGCAATGTGTGAAGATAGGCTATACGGTAGGTATTTGGGGTGTTTTAAAGTTTTTTCTCCTTTTTCACTTCAGAAATTTGGATTTTGTTTACACTGAAGGGCAAAATTCACTCTTGTTCTGAGGACCAGCATAAGTTCTGTGCAGTACTCACATCTTTAAAATAGTGCTCCAGTGGTATTTAAGGTTTCAGAGTAGCAGCCGTGTTAGTTTGTAGCCGCAAAAAGAACAGGAGTACTTGTGGCACCTTAGAGACTAACAAATTTATTTGAGCATAAGCTTTCGTGGGCTACAGCCCACTTCTTCGGATGCATAGAATGGAACACACAGAAAGAAGATATTTATACATACAGAGAACATGAAAAGGTGGAAGTAACCAGGCCAACTGTAAGAGGCCAATCAATTGAGATGAGCTATCATCAGCAGGAGAAAAAAAAACGTTTGAAGTGATAATCGAGATGACCCATAGAAGGTGTAAGGAGAACTTAACATGGGGAAATAGATTCAATTAGTGTAATGACCCAACCATTCCCAGTCTCTGTTTAAACCGAAATTAATTGTATCTAATTTGCATATTAATTCAAGTTCATCAGTCTCTCTTTGGAGTCT
This sequence comes from Malaclemys terrapin pileata, assembly GCF_027887155.1. NCBI lineage: Eukaryota > Metazoa > Chordata > Testudines > Emydidae > Malaclemys > Malaclemys terrapin. The sequence continues at coordinate 204,587,031 of NC_071506.1, read as the reverse complement.
GTTTTTGAATTTTTTTTGTTGCAAAATTGCCTCCTTCAAGTCTGTCACTGAGTGGTTAGAGGGGTTGAAGTGTTCTCCCACTGGTTTTTGAATGTTATGATTCCTGATGTCAGTTTTGTGTCCATTTATTCTTTTGCGTAGAGATTGTCCGGTTTGGCCAATGTATATGGCAGAGGGACATTGCTGGCACAATGGTATTTAAGTGATACATACACCTTGTGCTGTCATTCTGCACAGGGGTGAATTTTACCCATATGCAGCTAATAAAATAGTGGAATTGTAATATCTCAAGAAACAAGAGATTGACAACCAAGCAGCTGGAGAGGAGAGGGGATTTTTAATCAGATTGTTTTAAAACTCTTTGAGTAACAGCTTATTTACCATCAACACCTAAGACATACTTGGAAGAAAGGATGGTATGATTAGAGTCACCACAACTGCCCAGTTTGAGAAAGCTCCCAATATGGGCCTGATACCTCCAGCAAAATCAGGGAAAACTAAACTTAGCATTCCTGATATTTACAAGGCAAAAGCCCCAAATGTTAAAAAATAAGACACGTTCAGGTTTTCTTTATATAAATAAGCAACTATAACAACAACAAAATGGAACAACCTCAGTATTTTAAATTTCCTTTAGTGGTCACCCTTAATTACTGTGTATGTTGGACCAGATCCTCAGAGCTACACCAGTTTACAAGAGCTGAAAATTTGGTACATTAAATACATCTAAAGTAACAAAGTTAATAGAGAGCATATACTCTACATGCACATGTGATATTATTACTGAGTTGATGCAAGTGGCTTTCAAACAAAAAAATAACATCATTTTCACTGTACACACACAAATCAATGAAAAAATATTTCCATTGATGATCATCAAAATGTAGAGGTAGGCAAAGTAAGAAAAATGCTCCTTGAGAAGTCAGAAATCCAGTGATTTAGACTTTTGAATCTGGCTTGTTACAAATGGACTAGCAAATGAATAGTAAAAACAGGTCTGATTTGTTGATCTAAAGATATTTACCTTTTGATATTGACAATTTGTGTTTTTATATACTGTTAAAGTTTAACTTTTTGAATTTCAACATCTGTTTTCATTAAATAATTGTCTGATTGCTCCCGATAATTTCACACCACTGTGAAAATTTAAATTGATAAAATCTTTTAAAAATAAACAGTTGATATTAGCCATTGAAATGATAAAAAAAAATAAAAATTGAATTCTGACAAGGCTAGCAATAAGATACTAAGAAAAGGTCTGCAAAATAAAAAACAATAAAATAATGTACAGGACTGAAAACAAGCTGATTAAAATCATAGGATGCAGGATGGGAGTGGAATACATGGGGGTGGGGGATGCCCAGCCAAGGGTTGGGGTGAGTTGATTTTCATGCACACTCACTAGGGAAATAGTTGACATTAGGTCAGAGCCCAATACTTTTCACTGTGGAGGCTTGTGTTCAGTTAGGTGACAAGTGGGCAGAAGCCAGTTCATTCCTCCCTATGGTTAAAAAACTACAGCTAGAAGGGCTCAGTGAACACTGCAGAGTTCACCTCAGAGAGTTTCCATTTAATGCTCCCTTAAGGAGGAAGGGATTCGATGAGTCTCTGGCAGAGGAAACAGCTTTTAACCCCTCACCAATCCAAAGGGAAAGGAACCATTAAACCTTCGGAGGGGCCTCTCCATGGTGTTGTTGAGTCTTGCCAACTCGCTAGACAGGAAGAAGCCACACTGTCATTGGCTGCTCCTTCCATGCAGTTCCCCCTCCCCCAGATGGGAGTGCAGTAACAGGTGCTTTGCCTCAAGTAGAGCTTTTGCTTCTTGTTCAGTTGTAGATGAAGATTTAGACAAGACACAAATGCTCCAGGACCCAAAGATGCATGGTCTGCCTTAGGGCTCAGCCTACATTCTTCCGCCCACCCCCCTCAGCCCTCAGATTATGTGTGTAGTAGCATCATTCACCAGTGAAGGTTTGGATTATGTTTTTATTTATTTTTTGATTAAGGTTTTATTTTTCAGATCAATAACAACCTGGTGCAGGAAACCTTTAGTATCCATGGATGCCCTGTGAAAGAGACAATAGTCGTGGAATCAACTCTGACCAAAGCCGTATACCTTGCACCGTAACTGGTTGATCAGTGGAAGACTCACTGCCTTTTGAATTGCGCAAATTACAGACAGTGAATAAAAATAAAGTTTAAATAGTCACCTTCTTCCAAATTATGGCGAAATTCTTAGGATGTTCCTTTTAACTAACCAGCTTTATTACTGCATTTTAACAGCTATTTTCAAGAACAGCATGTTTTTTTCAACAAATAGTCCCATTTTTAGAGAGCACTTTTTTACAGGATCTTTGAAAAAACCCACTTTAGGCTCTTCTATTTGCCTACATTTATAAATAAAGTCAACCAGTACAAAAAGTTTTATGTTGAGAAGTCACTGGCTTCTTTTCCAGTTCTCTAGAGGGCATTTTCTCTTTCCCTGTACTACTTCTTAAAACTCCACCATAAAATCTACCCTAACATCCAACAAATCTCTTACAACAGCTTAGTCCTAAGTATTAGCCTGGGGAGTCTGTTCTACTAGCAGCAGTATGACAGAGTTGTTTGAATAATATGTCCAGTAATCTCAAGTGTGTGGTGATGCATGTCATGCATCTGAAGAGAATAATGGGCCCAACCACTCTATTTCCAAGGCAAAATAAGCCTGCTCTTCAAGTCCATGGGAGTCTTTCCATTGGTTTCAGTGGATTTTGGATGAAGTGCTTAAAGAGGGGTGCTGTTCATAACATTGGAAGGCAGAGGGAAGATTCTTCCTATGTTGCATAGGATTTACTGTATTGGCTCAGACCAGGTACCCACTTATTCCACAGATTATTTGTTAATATACATTGCTTTATCTTTACCCTGTTTAAATTTAATCTGTTCCCACGGCACCCAGGCCCACAACGTGTTTGGTTATCCTGAATTTTGTACAGTCAGTAAGTTTTATACCAAAATATATTAGTATTAAGAAGTTGAGATAATTATAAAGCCATTACATTATATAATGGCATATTCTCATCATAAGGAAATGTGTTCAAATTTGGTCACTTAATCTTTTTTTAAAAAGGGGAGGCATAGCAGTAGTATATTATCATATTGAACTTTACTTTTTAAACTTTATTATCTGTATTTATTTTATTTTTATTCTCTGTTTGCATTTTGTACAATTCACATAAAAATTGTAAAGGAAATAGATATCTTGATGCTGAAGAAAATTCCCAAATGTTAAAATGTTTGAATCTTTCCCCGAGGCTGTCTGTTCCAATGATCTTATATGTATATGGTTTCCTGTTTGCATCCCTTCTCTGTTTTGCTCTGTCACAGGGGAAGAAATGCAAGCATATTTTAAAATGAAAAATATGGTTTCTAATTTTGAATTATTAAACCAAATTAATCCTGTGTAACACTGGGGAGAGGGGAGTTATTTTGGAGACAAATTTGATCCATAGTTTGTTTTCTCTGCAAGGTATTGCTGATTTTAGTAAACCAAAGAGCCAACCTGAGGAGCCTGGTGCCTTGTGATCTATGGGGCTTGAGAAGCAAAAAATGAGGAAAAAATAGAAAGGCATAAAAGCAGCCAGTCTATTTTTTTTAATCAACTGGGAAAGGAAAGAGAATAGAAAGACAGTAGAGGAGATGACAGAGATGAACCAAAACAGAAACATAAATAAAGTGGCCCTACCTTTTTTAAAGGTTTAGTAGGATATGTCCACACAGCAATAGACACTTGCAGCTGGCCCATGCTATCCAACTCAGGCTAGGTCTACACTACGGGGGGCGGGGGGGGAGGGGTTGAACTAAGATACGCAACTTCAGCTACGTGAATAGCGTAGCTGAAGTTGCGTATTTTAGGTTGACTTACCTGGCTGTGAGGACAGCGGCGAGTCGACCGCTGCCGCGCCGTCGTCGACTCTGCTTCTGCCTCTTGCCGCGGTGGATTTCCAGAGTCGACAGCAGAGCGATCAGGGATCAATTTTATCGTGTCTTCGCTAGACCCGATACGTCAATCCCCAATAGATCGATTGCTACCCGCCGATCCAGCAGGTAGTGAAGACGTGCCCTCAGACTCGAGAGCTAGGGCTGTAGGGCAGTTTTATTGCTGTGTAGACTTCCAGGCTTGGGCTGGAGCCTGGGCTCTAGGCTCCTGGCGGCGGGGGGCGAAGCGGGGGAGAAGGGAAGGGTCCCACACAGCTTGGGCTCCAGCCCAAGCCTAGAAATTTATACAGCCCCATAGCCTGAGCCTTGTGAGTCCTAGTCAGCTAGCATGAGCCAGCCATGGATTTTTTTCGTTGCTGTGTAGACATACCCTTAGATATGCTCCTTCTTGTCATCTTATTTAGAGCAATTTCTTGAAAACCTCTACTTATACAAGTTGCCTCAATGATGTAAATTAAACTATTAACAAGTAAAAATGATTCTTAGGAGTAGGCATACTTGCATTACCCTAGTGTTTGTAGCAAGTATATAACATCAAATACATGTTCAAGAAGAGGGGCTATTTAACTCAACTGGAAAAAAGCAGGATACTTCAGGAAACTTTTTTTTTTTAAGCCATCAATGACTACATACATTAGTGTTAAATATCTGTGGTTTGGGGAACATCTGAAACTTCTGACTAACCAGGTGTAAGGATTAATGGAAGTGCTATTCTGAGGTGCAGTTTCACTGATATAGAAATATAAGGAACAGAGGGAGTAATGCTGATGTTAGCTTAATACTTTGTACTTTATTAAAAAAAGTAAAAAAAAAAAACTTTTTTGAGAACTGCTATACAAATACAAAGCTGTTGATTAGAGCATACAGGTTCAAAGAGGCAAACTGAGAAATTAAGTGTGTGATGAACTAACATAAGACCACAGGATGGACACACTGTAGCTTAGGGTAGTTAGGATTTTTGGATAAAGGGAATTTGGATAACTGGAATTATACTGTATTACAAAACCTAGATAATAAATTCAATTGATAGTTACATGTCCAGAGGTCCCTGAGGACTTGAGTGAGCTGTAGGATTAAAAATAATGTTGATAATGGCCTTCCTTTTAAGGAAGTGTATTATATATATGAAGCTCAAATTTAAGGACACTGAAATTATAACGTTGCATAAGCTTTTATACCAGAGTCACTACTATGATAACTGAGAGCTTTAATTGAAAGCTAAGTCCTCCCAACTACAATGTGAAATAATGTATTTACTGAGCTGCCTGGAGTATTTTCTTTCAAAGTCACTGATACTATATCACATCAAATGCACCCCTGAATGGTTGTATTTGGCCCACGCTATTTTACAGGACAGAGTCAATAACAGAAGAACGCAAGGCCTGGGTGCTCATGGAAGAAGTGCTTATAGTGACTCTGAAAGACATTGTGGTCTTTGCAAGTCAATAAAAATCATGCATGTTTTCTGAATAGTTCATGAAGGTATTTCTTGAACTTTTCACCTACAAAAGCATAGATCACTGGGTTCAGGCAGCAGTGGATGAAGGAGATGGTTTCAGTCACCTGCAGGAACAGGTCTAGGTTTTTGCTCATCTCACAGTCATCTATGATGTGCAGGCTTTGCAAAGAAGCCAGAAAAAGTGCAATGTTGAAGGGCGCCCAGAAGAGGAAAGACAACTACAACAACAAAAAACAGCTTTATACTTGTTTCGGTTCACGCATCTCTGCAGGTTTTACAAGATGTGGGAGTAGCAGAAAATGAGAGTGCCAAATGGGATCAAGAAGCCCAATATATTGACTTCAAAATTGGTTAAAAGTTTCCAATGGTCCTATTATCCTGGTAATAAGAAGCACACTTCACACTGCCATCTTCATTAAATTCTTGGATAAAGAAGATATTTGGTATTTAAGCTAAAATGGCCACTGACCAAATGGCGAGGCTTGTAACAATGCTGAGCAGGGTTCTTCGAACTTTCCGAGCGTACACAGCGTGGACGATGGCTAAGTACCTGTCTATGCTCATGAGGGTTATGAAGAATATGCTGCTGTAGAAACCAATGTAGTAAATTCCACATATTAATTTACATATTGTGTTTCCAAAAGTCCATTGGCCTGAAGCATAATGAGCCAGGAAGGGGATGGAGAAAACATAAAGCAGGCCAGCAATGGCGAGGTTCAGCAAATAGACATCACTCAGGCTGGTCAATTTCTTGCAAACTACCAGAACACAGATGACCAAGCTGTTTCCCACCAAGCCGAACACGAAGACCACACAGTAAAAGCCTGGAAAAAATACTGATCCAAAGATCTTGATATTCCATGTGCTGCAGGTGGAGCCCCACTTGGAATAATAATCATAAAAAGTAGAAGACTTGTCTCAGTTGAATAATTCATCATGAGGTGACTTGTTCAAGAGCACAGAATGTAATACAACCCAACAATCCTATTGTTTAGTTAGTAATCTAGGCGCAATTGTCCCCTGACACATCACACTAGCTAACAGGATTGCATAGGCTGTAAAGGGGTAGAAATTGACCATGAGGACAGGCTAGCCTGTTCAGGTAAAAGAACATTTTGTCCTCAAGCCTCACACAACACCTGAACCAAATCAAAGCTTTTTTTGAAGTTTGAAGATATTTGGCTAACTTTGCGGTTTCATTAGATTTATTTTTTGTGAGCATCTCCGCTTTCAGTTATTATTGTCAAAATCCCACGAGAAAGGTTGTTCCCTAGTGCTTAATTTGTGCCAAGGCTTGCCAGGGCTGAGCTTCAGCACTTGTGGGCTTGGCAGTTCGTAACCTCAGCATCTCTGGGCTTTCTCTTTCAGTTACGAAAGTAAAAAAATGCTTGCACCCCAGCACCTCTTTCATTGCAAATTAAGCACTGCTCTCCTCAAACCATTTCCATGAAAATGAAAAGAGGAAATACTGGGAAGCCCATGAGAGAACAGGCTAGCATTGGGGAGGCAATGGATTTGTGACTTTCTTGGGTGGTGTGTCAGGGACGCGGTGTGTTTCCATGAGAAGTGGAACAACAAATAGTATATTAGCGAGCAGAAGAATTTTGAGAGTCTGATTAACTAGATAACTATACTCAGGCCCAAATCCTGAAGCACCAAGCATTCTCAAAACTACGATACCCACACAAGGAAATAAAGAAACAAATCAACAGAGCCAGACGTGTACCCAGAAGCCTCCTGCTACAAGACAGGCCCAGAAGAGAAACCAACAGAACTCCACTGGCCATCACCTACAGTCCTCAGCTTAAACCTCTCCAACGCATCATCAGTGATCTACAACCCATCCTGGACAATGATCCCTCACTTTCACAGACCTTGGGAGGCAGGCCAGTCCTCGCCCACAGACAACCTGCCAACCTTAAGCATATTCTCACCAGCAACCATGCACCGCACCATAACAACTCTAACTCAGGAACCAACCCATGCAACAAACCTCGATGCCAACTCTGCCCACATATCTACACCAGCAACACCATCACTGGACCTAACCAGATCAGCTACAACATCACCGGCTCATTTACCTGCACGTCCACCAATGTTATATATGCCATCATATGCCAGCAATGCCCCTCTGCTATGTACATTGGCCAAACTGGACAGTCACTACGCAAGAGGATAAATGGACACAAGTCAGATATCAGGAATGGCAATATACAAAAACCTGTAGGAGAACACTTCAACCTCCCTGGCCACACAATAGCAGATGTTAAGGTAGCCATCTTACAGCAAAAAAACTTCAGGACCAGACTCCAAAGAGAAACTGCTGAGCTCCAGTTCATTTGCAAATTTGACACCATCAGATCAGGATTAAACAAAGACTGTGAATGGCTATCCAACTACAGAAACAGTTTCTCCTCCCTTGGTGTTCACACCTCAACTGCTAGCAGAGCACCTCACCCTCTCTGATTGAACTAACCTCGTTAACTCCACACTGATATATACCTGCCTCTGGAGATTTCCATTACTTGCATCTGAAGAAGTGAGGTTCTTACCCACGAAAGCTTATGCTCCCAGTACTTCTGTTAGTCTCAAAGGTGCCACAGGACCCTCTGTTGCTTTTTACAGATTCAGACTAACACGGCTACCCCGCTGATCAATAAAACTGAGGTAGTGAACATGATGAGCACCCTATTGTTTATCATTTCCTTGTCTCTATGTTTTCTTCAGAAAGGGCAGACAGCCATGCTCACAGAGGACTGCACACATCCAGCCTGAGATTTCACACAAAGTCAATTTAGAATTATGAGTGCAAAAGAAAAAAAAGCATCTGAATTTTTTTCTTAGTAGGTGACAACCACTTTTCCCCAGGACTTCAGCCTTGCTAGTGCCATGCTATAATATGCACCTTTCTAATTTACTAGAGACGAACAGTTAACTTGACAAATATATTCTGTAAATTACAAGCTCTGCTTATCATCACTGCACGCTGGGTGCAATTATCTTTTGCATCTATAGTACATGTGGTGTTCCTACAGAGTCAAGGTGTTAATTTGAACGCACTCACTCGCTCTCTCACTCGTTTAGGCAGAAACAAACACTAAATCTGCAGCTGCCAATTCTTGTCAAGAATGTTTTTTAAACATGCAGGACCAAAATTTTTGTCCGTGGGTGCCCAACCCTTGTTTGTATTTAGGTACCTAAATAAAAGCAGCCGTTTTTCAAAAGAGATGATCATTGCTAACTGTTCTGGAAGTCAATAAGAATTGTGAGTGCTCAGCAGCACTGCAAACCTGGCCCTTTTTATTTAAATATAGCTAAATAATGATGTAGATGCCTAACTTAAGGCAAGTTTGACCTATCTAGCTTGTTTATTATACTGTAATCCCCCCCCAGTCATGAAGGAGGTTCAATATAAACACATCTGAGTCTGAACTTCCAAGGTCTCCTGAAGTTACTTCATGCACCTAGCCCCAATCTGACTACAGAGCAGCAACGTATCCGCTTGGCAAATAAAAATAAAGGTAAAGGCCTCGATTCTACATCACGTCCCACCTATGTTTGTAGTGGAGAGTGGCAGCCTCAGGGAAGGTGTTGCAGCTCCCTGGCCAACCAGCCTGCATGAATGTTAGAACAGCAGGGGGCCAACTCTAACTTCTGCCACTGGTGTAAGTTACATCACCAACAGCTCAGGAGTAACGGAGGCTCTGCTCTATCATGCCTCCTGCAGCTAAACCAAATGCCGCTTTCCTGCCCTTATATCAAGAATAGGAGGGGAAGGGGAAACACAGTTGATGAAGAAGGCAGCAGACTCTCCTCTGACAGTTTTCCATCCACTTGAAGAGTTCCTCTGTACAAGGGGGGATGTTGTTCCAGCTCTCTCTCTGGCCATTTTAAGGCCATTTTGTATCAGGCTACACAAAGCGGCCCTACTAGAGCAGAGAATCCAGGTCAAAGTGTCAAGAGAGGTGCACTATATTGTGTTTCTCAAACTTTTTGATACCAGGGACCAGTCTGCTGTCTTCATAAACTTCATAAACATGAAGGAGATCGCAGGGACTAGCACTGGTCCACGGACCAGTTGTTGAGAAACACTGCACTATAATATCAATGTAGATCAAATGTTAAGGGCCTCACCTACAGAGGGGTCACTTTTCCTTTTATGGGGGCATGCTCTAGAATTCCTGCCCTTTTCCCTCATTAGGGTTACAATTTCAGAGAGCTAAACTCAGGAAGACTATTAGGGCCTGATTGTCAGATTAGCTGAGAACCTGTCAGGCCCAGCGGTGAGGATCACCGTTGAGGATCAGGTTTGAGTGACCTTGAACTTGGGTGTGGGACAGAATGCTGAGAACCAGCCCTGGTCACTGCAAGCTGATATACAGCAGCAGCTACTCCCAGGTGTGATGAATCCTGTGGCAGGGAATAGCAGCTGGGCAGAGGCGCTAGGCCTCTGTAAGATGAGCCTGCAGATGACTCCAATGCATGTTTGGTCACTTTTGAAAGAGTAGCTATGAGCGCAGATTGGGAGAAGGGAACCTGGGCCCTATGGCTACACGCTATTTGACAGGGGATGCTCAGGTGACCGACCTGGCTCTAAATGACGAGCAGGCACAGGATTATGATGTGGTTAAGGTGGCCATCCTAGATCAGGTGGGCTTATCCCCTCAAAAGTGTCAGCAAAAAATTTTGGGCCACTAGATGGACTGGCAGGCAGGCGGGACGGGGGATTTACAGCCCAGGGCATTTGCCCAGAAACTGATGGACTAAGCTACCTGCTGATTGAGGCCAGATGCTCCGACGGTGGGTGAGATTATGGATGCAATGATTTTAGAACAGCTCCTGCAGCCCATCCCTGAGAACACTCGGGAGTGGGTCAGGAGGCATCAGACAGTGACCCTAAATGACTGCAGCCAAGCTCCCAGAATTCACTGAGGTGGATATCGCCAGCAAAGAGGGGTCATAGTTCAAGGGACTGACTGGGGAGGAGAGTCAGAGAACTGCAGCTGGAAAGGTGACAGAAAAGAAGAGGGTGGAACCTAGGGTGACTCCAGCTGGCTGTCAGGGTACCATGTGTTATTAGTATGGGTGACAAGGACACATAAAAAGGGGCTGCCCGCCTATGGAATGTGGGTTTGCAGAGTTCTGCAACTGGGCCAGGAGTTTTGGACATGGAAGGGGAAAGAAACTACCCATGGTTTCTGTAAGGCTGTGAAGGTGGATGCCTCTGAACAAGGCCCAAACTGTGACTGGGGTGTGTGAAAGAGAAAAACCAATATTACTTAGGGTTACCATATTTAAAAAATAAAAAAGGAGGACACTCCACGGGGCCCTGGCCCCGCCCCTTTCCCCACCCTGACCCCGCCCCAACTCCGCCTCTTCCCCAAAGTCCCCGCCCTAACTCCCCCTCCTCCCTCCCAGCAACGCGAAAAGGGCTGCCCGAGCGCTACCGGCTTCACGGTTTGCCAGGCAGCCTCCAGACCCTGCGCCCCTGGCCGGCGCTACCCCAGCACAGCTGGAGCCTGGGAGGGGAAGCGCCCAGCCGGGGGCGTAGGGTCTGGAGGCTGCCCAGCAAACCATGAAACCGGTAGCGCTCGGGCTCCGGGCAGCCCCTATGCCTCCGGACCCTGCGCCCCCGGCCGGGCACTTCCCCTCCCAGGCTCCAGCTGCTGTGCTCCTCCCCTGACTCTTCGGCTCTGTTTAAGAGCCAAGCTGCCCGAGCCAGTGCTATCGGCTTCGGGCAGCCCCCTTGCCTCCGGACCCCAGCCACCGGAGCAGAGCAGCTGGAGCCGGGGAGGAGAAGTGCCCGGCCGGCGGCTGGGGTCCGGAGGCAAGGGGGGCTGCCTGAAGCCGGTAGCACTGGCTCGGGCAGCTTGGCTCTTAAACAGAGCCGAAGTCTGAGTCAGGGGAGGAGCAGAGCAGCTGCGGGAGAGGAAGTGCCCGTCCGGTATTTTTCCCGGACATGTTCGGCTTTTTGGCAATTCCCCCCGGACCGGGGTTTGATTGCCGAATAGCCGGACATGTCCGGGAAAAAACGGACGTATGGTAACCCTAATATTACTGCCATTTGCCCTGGCCCTCGGTGGGCATGATGGGTAATTATGCCTGTTGCTATGAAAAGGAACTTATGGGTTAGCAAAAGCTCTGGTTCCAGTAACTGGAGGCGGCTGAGGCTCGGATCTCCAGCAGCCCATAATTTTTGAGAAAAGCCCAAAAGAAACATTCCAGCCTCGTGATCATTTCACACTTTCTATCTAAATACTCACATCCCCCCTCTCACCAGGGTATGAGTAACTAACAGAAGTTATCAGCACAACATAAAGGCCCACAAATGATCCATTTTGAAGGACCTTTTCTCAAGAAACACTGATAGAAATTCTTTTTATAAAGTCAGTACAGCTCAATTGCATACAGCCATGAGGATCGGATAGCAGAGGCTTCAGCTAGTAGGAACCAAGCAAATTTTCTCAAGACATTTTCTTTTCTGTAACTTTTTCTGAGTCTCCTGTTTATTGTGAGGTGGTGGTGAGGAATACCATTCCTGTGCACATTTGAGAGCCTCCTCGGACAATTTTCTCAGAGTGAATAACAATTCTTTAGTATTTGAAATCCCACAAAAGAACATTTAAGAGACATTATCAGATGCAATGTAGGCATGAACTCCAGTGACACTACATAAAAACTTCCAATAACTCCAACAACATAAGCCAACACCACAACAAAATAAGGCAGCTTTTATCCATTAGTATATTCCAGATAGATGAAAAACAGAGATCAGAAAACATTATTTACAATAGATATTACAAATAATAATTAGCATCAAAGTACAGTTGTCTGAAAAACCTTAATTATGAATTTCCTCTCTTTCATTTTTCCCCCATAATTACAGCATTCTAATAAAGTTGTTTTGACTTAATGGATTTGGGACCATATTCTTTGCTGATGTAATCAATGGAGTGATGCCAGTTTGCACCAGGGAGAATTTGGCACTTTAATGTTTTGTTATTTTTGTCTGGAATTGTGTTTGCTTTTTTGGGTGGTTGGTTGTTTTAAGAGAGGCCACATGGAAACTGAAAACTGTACTGATCATGTCAGTGGATTTGTTAACCAAGTGAGTCCTATGTTGGATAAAATGACTACGACTTGGGAGCCTATAGTTAGCTAGCTTGATATTACTTGTTTGTGGTGTAAATGTTTGCTTTAAATATTGTGATCTATAACTGCATGACAGGAGGTGTTCCACAATGCCCCATCTTGACCACTCTGGCCACTGTTTTGAACTCTGCTGCCATGGGCCAGGAACACAAGAACTGTCCCTCCCCTTTAAAGCCCCCTGAATTTTTGAAATTCCATTTCCTGGTTGTCCAGCTCACCTAGGAGAGCTCACCTAGCAACTCTCAAGCACACCTAGCAACTGCCCAGCAGATACGCTCCTGCCTGGTGTACAGAGGAGGTGTTGGATCTCCTGGATCTGTGGGGAGAAGAGGCTGTGCAGGCACAGCTCCAATCCAGACACAGAAACATCAACATCTACGAGCAGATTGCCAGGGACATGGAGGAGAAGAACTACAAGACAGACCTGCAGCGGTGCCACATGGAAGCCAAGGAGCTGCGGCAAGTGTACCAGAAGGCAACAGAGGACAACAATCACTCTTGTGTGGAGCCGCAGACGTGCCGCTTTTACAAAGAGCTACATGTCATCCTTAGCAGAGACCCCACACCATCCCCAAGAGGCCTGTGGACACTTTGGAGGAGTCAGTGTCACAGGCCACCACTGTGAACAGCAAGAATGTGGACAAGGAAGAGGAGCAGGATTATGGGGGACAGGCGACTGGGGGATCCAGCAGCACAGCAAGCCAGAACATGTTTTTGAGTCCTGCACAATCCAGCCAGTCCCTACAGTTGAGCATGGAGGAGCCCGATGCAGGGGAAGGAACCTCTGGTAAGTATGCAGTTTCTTTTGAAATTACAGGGATGGAACCCCCAAAGTAGCAGGACACATCTGTTCATGTACTCTTTTACTGGTGCTAGAAGAGGTAGTTAAATAACCAATACAGGTAGCGGTCCTATTTGCTTTTCATTCCCCTGTAGAGTTAAGCAGAGGTGGCCCCTGTTTGTTTGTAAACTGTTTGTTTACATGCACTGGGATGTCCCATGAATCCTCCATAGATATCCTGATGAAACTTTCCTGCAGGTAGCCTGCAATTCTCTGCTGAAGGTTTATGCGGGAGGGGAGCTGTCTTAGTTCTTCCACTGCCATAGGACACTTTCTCACACTACTCAGCAATTACTTCAGCAAGCACCACTGCAGCACACACAGGCGAGTATCATACGGTCCTGGTGGCACCTTGACACCTGCAGGAGCTGTTCCCTTTCAGCCTCTATTACCCTCAGGAGTGAGATATCAGCTAAAAACACCACCGACTGTGGAAAACAGTGCCAGTATTCAGTTCAGTTGCCCTATACACATAAACTCATGCCCATGAGCTATCCCTCCTCATATCGCCAATCCCCCCAATGTCCTGGGCTGTACTCACCATGGCTGGGACTGCCGCCATGCTGTAGAAATCCCAAGGAGCTTACCTAGATTCCTGGGGCTCTGTGTGCTGGTAGCTCAGGGAGAGGCACACTGTCCCTGGAGGAAGTGGGACCCAAGGGCAGACTCAGCGTCTGCTCAGCAGGCAAAAGGGGGAGAGGAGAGACACTAGTTAGAACAACACGGGTCCCTGTTGGTTTGGGGAAAGATGGCTGGTGTGCCTGCTCAGAGGAAGGGACAGACTCAAATGATTGACAAGTGAAAGCCCAAGAAGAAGAGCCAGCCTGACCAATAAGGAGTGACAAGCCCTTCCCTGGGAGCTCAGGGGTGGGAGGAGCCAGTTTGGAGCAGTCTGGAGCCAGCCAGGGCAAGGGCAGGATTTGCTGTGTGGGGAGCTGGTGAGTTCCAGGCCTGCATGCAGGGCTCCCCCGGAGAACTGGCCTCTGGGGACTTGACAGCAAGATCCCTCAGCTTGAGCTTTTCCGGCTCCAAGGTGACTCTCAGTTTGTAGAGCTTTGTTGGGAAACGTCCCCCCGCCAGACTGAGTTAAGCTTCCAGCTCTCTAGATGAGATCAGTCACCACATGGCAGCACTGCTCTGGGTGCTACTCCAGGGCTGCCCACCTGCTGTGAGTGTGTCTGAGCACTTGGGCGGGAGATTAGGAGCTTAGTGTAGTTTTGTAAGCCGCACCTTGAGCCCTGCACCTGTTGGTGGTGAGGAGAAATCCTGGCACCAGAAGCAGCCTGACTCCTGCATGAAGAGGATGCCTGCCAGCAGCGATCGTCAGCCCTCTGCAGTGACTGAGGAGCCCAGAGCCATCTCTGAATCTGAAGATCCATTACAGAGTTTTGAGTCACCATTTTTTAGTTAGTTGGTCAGGAAAAATGTTTGGGAGACCCCTCACACCCTGAACTGTGTTCTCAAGCTAGGGGGTAAGGGTTTGGGGATTTTATTACCTGGTGCCCTACTAAATTAGCGGAAGGACTTAGCACCTTATCCCACTTGTGAGTCTACTGCTGCACAGATGATATCGTGGTCACAGGTCATCCAGGGACCCTACAAAGTACACATACCAATGGGACACTAATTTTACGTTTGCTATATTAGGTCACGTGACTGGAGAAATTCATGGGTATTATAAGTAGGGTCACTGGTGATCCTGAGAATAGTGTTTTACCCTGTTATGTTATATTTATCTTCTCTTTAATATAATTTCTATGTTAAATATATTGTACAGTAACGCCTCACTTAACATCCTCCTGGTTAATGTTGTTGCATTGTTTCGTTGTTACATCACTGATCAATTAGGGAACATGCTTGTTTAAAGTTGCGCAGTTCTCCCTTATAACATTATTTGGCAGCTGCCTGCTTTGTCCATTGCTTGCAGGAAGAGCAGCCCGTTGGAGCAAGCTGGTGGGAGCTTAGAACCAGGGTGGACCGGCAGCCCCCCTATTAGCTCCCCTAAGTCCCCTGTGCGGCAGCCGCCCAGCAGGCTATCAATTGCCAGGTAGTTCAGCTGTCTCTCCCCCCACTGTCGTGTGCTGCTTCTGCCCTCTGCCTTGGAGCTGCTCCCGGGAGCCTTCTGCTTGCTGTGCAAGGGGTGGGGGAGAAGAGGGGTGCTGATGTCAGGGTGTCCCCCTCACCCCGCTTAGGATGAAGGGAGTTTGCTGGCAGCAGCTGCTGTCTCAACTTGCTCATCTACTTAAAAAGGCAATGTACTTAGAGTGGAGTCAGTGTACTTAAAGGGGAAATGTGCGTGTCTCTCTCACACACACACACAGTGTGTCTTTGTCTCTCTCTCACACACACACACATGCACCACCCGGCACTTTGAAAGTGGAGGGAGTGATGCGCTCCAGTGGGATAGCGTGGGTTCATCATCACGTTCAGTTTCCGCAGGGAATGTTTGCAGCCACTGCCATGAGTCTATTGTGTCTCCTCCCTCCATTCATGCTGCCTTGTAGAGTGTGAGGCTACATTAACAACAATGGGTTAACCCTTGAGGGCTCAGCCAATTGCTAGTTCATCATTTAGCAGCGAGACATTCCCTGGGAAATATCCCACCCTCTAACACCTCAACCAAGCTTCACAATCATCATTGCTGTGTACGGTATTAAATTGTTTGTTTAAAACTTATGCTGTGTGTATAGATATGTCTTTTGTCTGGCAAAAAAAATTCCCTGGAACCTAACCCCCTCTATTTATATTAATTCTTATGGGGAAATTGGATTCACTTAACATCGTTTAGCTTAAAGTAGCATTTTTCAGGAACATAACTACAACATTAAGGAGTTACTGTATATGTTTGTGTTATTTCTTAGAAGCTTCCCACTATCTGGCAAATAAGTGGGGGTTACTCTGTGATTTGTATTTTCCTCCCACGCTGCCAAGGTGACCCTGCCAGGAAGGAGCATAGGGGGGTGGAGGCACTGCTAAATAAATTAATAAGGGAAGAAAAAGAAGTTACACCCTGCTGAGTGGTGGCAGGATCCAGAAGAAGCCAGGTCTGTCCACCAAAATCTGTAAGGAGATTGGCACTAAAGGAGGTAACCGGGTGGATAGGGGATGCTACATTGGAGGCATCGCTGGGATCCCGTCTTTTAAACTCAGATCTTAAATACACCTCTGCTGACTTCGCAGGGAAATTGAGTAAATTCCCAGTATGGATTACCAGAAGAGGCTTTTAATTTGGTATAAGCTGGAGGGAGCTGACCCTGAATGCCGCTTCATGTTCATTAATATACTTACTGAATGGGAAGTTAGACAAATTGAAGATGAGATTGCCCATGTCAGAAAATGGGAAACCTGTGTGGTTCGGAGTCAGATGCAAGTGAAAGGGGAAACTACTTTTTCTCTCCTTGTAGAGAGCAAGATTACAGGGGCGGCAGGTTTGTAGAAATTTTGGTGGTGCCCAGAGCCCAGACTCCGCCCCCCCACCTCCCTAAAGCTCCCCCAAACTCTGCCCCCCACCTCCCTAAAGCTCTGGGAGTTTGGGTGGGGGAAGGAGGTCTGGGGTGCGGGCCCTGGGCTGAGGCAGGGGATTGGGGTGCAGGAGGGGTACAGGCTCTGGGAGGGAGTTTGGGTGCAGAAGGGATGAGAGGTTGGGCTCTGGGAGGGAGGTTGGGTGGCGGAGGGGGTCTGGGGTGCAGGCTCTGGGATGGAGTTTGGGTGTAGGTTCTGGGCTGCGGCAAGGGGTGGGGGTGCAGGTTCTGGGAGGGAGTTTGGGTGTAGGCTCTGGGCTGGGGCAAGGGGTGGGGGTACAGGCTCTGGGAGGGAGTGTGGAGGGCTGGGGTGCAGGCTCTGGGAGGGAGTTTGGGGGCAGGAGAGGGTGTTTGGGAAGGGGGTAGGGGTGCAGGCTCTTGGACCAAGTTTGGGTGCTGGGTGCAGGCTCTGGCCTGGGAGTGGGGGTGTAGGCTCTGGGAGGGAGTTTGGGGGTGGGAGAGGTGTGTGGAAAGGGGTTGGGGAGCAGGCTCTGGGAGGGGGTAGGAGGGGTGCAGTGCTTACCTGGGGCTCCTAGGCAGGGCGGGCCAGGGGGCCTCTGTGCACTGCTACCCCCAGGACTGCCCCTGCAGCTTCCTATTGGCCGCAGGAACGCTTGGGGCGGGAACAGCATGTGTAGACACAGACACAGTCCCACCCCGCCCAGGGGCTGCAGGCAGGAAGCCAGTTGGTAGGGCCCCAGGCCATTTTAAATCGCCCAGGGGACACGCATAGGGGAGCACCCAGGGGCAGAAGGCAGGGCTGAGGGAGAGACCCAGCCTCAAACACTGCTGGAGCTGGGGAACATTAAGTTTTTCACTTGCTGTGGCCCATGCAGTACAAGGAAGTCTCTCAGGCTACTGCTCAAGTGGGTCCACAGTCCTGGATCATCTAGACTTAAGGAACTAAACTCAGCAGCAGCTGTTTCTTGCACCTCCACCACTCTTCTCTGATCTACACTTTTCTTCAGGAATGTGCATGGTTACATCCATTTGAGATGGAGATATGGATGCTGCAGTAGCTGCCAGGTCACCTGCACTCTGACTAACTGGAAGATCAGGCATCTCCTCACCACTCACATCCTCACTGGGACCAGAAGGCTCACTGTGAACATTTGTGTCTATGTATCTCAGGAGAGCTCCTTCCTGCTAAGATAGAAAAGCTTCCTTTGCCTTCTTTCTTTTTCTGAATGCTGCCCCAGAGGGGCGTTTTCTTCTTTCACTCATGACTGCTGTTCTGTGCCAGCTATAGTGGCTCTCAACACTCAATTGAAGGGGACAAATAAGCAGGCTGGTAGCAGGGCCTGAGTGAGGGAAGATATCAGCGTCTTAAGGGCCTAACTGGCTCCTATTACTTCAGTTGACTGTCTGTTCTCCTCAAGTGGGTTCAGGGAAGCAACAGGAAACAGGAAGCTCCCTGAGAAGCTGGTGTTAATCAGTCCAGGCTCCTAGGGGTGCTAGAGAGGTACATAAGAGGCTCCTCCTCCTCCTCTCTCTCTCTCCCTGCAGCTCCTGCTGCTTTCTGTTATTCCCTCTCACCTTTTCTCCTGCCTGCTGTTATGTCTCTTGTGCCCTCCTTCCTCCAGCACAGCACTCCTCCATCTCTGTGCATCTAGAGCAGAGAGAATACACATGCACCAGCAGCAGACACAATTTTCTACACTCTGGGTCCTAGTGACACTCCCCACCCCCCACAGTCTGGCACCTGAGGCAGGTGCCTCAGTTCACCTCACCTGTGGGTAGCCCTACCGACAGCATAGCCTCATGGGGGGTGCTGCCTGCCTCTTGCCCTGTGGTTGCGGGCTGGGGGCAGGATCACAGGGTCAGACACTCAAGGAAGCCCCAGCAGCTGCTCAGGTGAGTGAGGTCCAGAGGTCTCTTCCAGCGTCTCCTGCCGGTGGGTGCTGCCAATTATGTCTGCACCTCCTTCCCCTCTTCCAGTGCAGTAGCAGCCAGGTGCCTAGGCCTGTTCTTGTGCTGTACCCTAGCCGTAGGTGGCAGCACAGGCAAAGGAGAGCAGTGCGGAGCGACAGGGAAGCCGCCCGCTTTTAATCAGCCAGGGACACTCTGAGGCCCAGGGGAGGCGCACAGGGGAGCAACAGGTGGAGGCCGGGGACACTCCAGGCAGGGCCAGGGGAGAGACCCGGCTCCAAACATTGGTGGAGCTGGGCCCCCGGCCCTGAATATTGCTGGAGCCCGGGCACCACAGGCCCATGTAACTCACCGCCTCTGTCAGCGGGAGAGCTTCTCCCACTGATCCAGGTACCACTGCTCGTGGAGGTGGTTTCATGATGTCAATGCGAGAGCTCTCTCCCATTGCCATGGAGTGGCTACACAAGTAATAATCTTAGAGCAGTGGTACAGCTGTGCTGCTGTAAGCTCCCTAGTGTAGACCCGGCCTGAGTGAATGCACTGATGTTTACTTGCTCCAATTTACTGCCGTGCATTGTAGTACTAGGCATGAACTAAACATGTTGCAGTGGAAGGAAGAAATTATGGCTGAGAAAATTTTAGCCCAAGCCAGAATGTACCACGTTGGCCTGAACCTGAAGACGATCATTTATAACATTAAAAATAAGAATGGTTTCTAAAAACATTTTCAAGGAATTTTTGCACCTTGGATAAAAGGGTAACTAACATGTCACACCCATGATTTCTGAGGTCTGGTCTACACTACAGACCTATACTGGTACAACTATGTCACTCAGGGGTGTGAAAAATCCACACACCCCCTGAGTGACATAGTTACACTGACATACGCCCGTGTATAGACGGTGCTATGTCGGTGGGAGAGCTTCTCCCATTGACAAAGGCAATGTCTATACTACATAGTTAAGTTGACTTAAGTTACCTTGACGTACAGCCACTGCTGTAATTAAACCGCTGTTGCATGTCCACACTAGCTCCTTCTGTTGGCGGAGCCAGCGCATCCACAGTAGCAGCTCTTGCATTGACACAAATCAGTGCACCGTGGGTAGCTATCCCACTGTGCAGCTAGCCGCAGGTTGTTTTGGGAAGGGTTTGCAATGCCTCATGGGGGCAGGTTCAGCATCACAGGATGCAGGTTTCTCAATTCCATCATTCCATGGGCATCATACTAGGTTTCCAGCTGATTTTCAACTTCCCCGGATAACCTGCGAGCCAGCCATCCAGAGGTGAAAGTAAGCCGGTCCAGTCCGGCGTACTGGCAAGAGCCAGTACGCCGTGCCAGACTGTACCGGCTTCCGCAGCAGTGATTTAAAGGGCCCAGGGCTCCAGCCGCTGCGGGAAGCCCCAGGCCCTTTAAAGCACCGCCGGAGCTCCAGCAGCCAGGCTCGGGCAGGGAATTAAAGGGCCAGGTGCTCCTGCCGCTGCGGGGAGCCCCGGGCCCTTTAAAGCGCCGCCGGAGCCCCGGCAGCTTGGCTCGGGCAAGGATTTAATGGGCTCAGTGTTCTGCTACAGAGATCCCCAGGCCCTTTAATTCACCCCTGAACCCCAGGGCTCCCAGCCGCCTCTGACACGGCTAGCTCCAGGGTGATTTAAAGGCCCTGGGGCTCCCAGCCACAGCGGGAGTCCCAGGGCTTTTAAATCTTGAAAAGCCCCCACCTCTTCCGGTTGAGGCCAGGCCCCCGCTCTGGACTCGGCTGTAAGGGTAAGTCCTTTAAGTTACTTTCACCCCTGCAGCCATCTCTGCCAGAAAGCATGGATCCTGCACTGCCCTTCTGTATTGTTCTGTGAGTTATGAACACCAGGCTATAAGAGGAGTGCAATGGGGGTGGGGAGGGGCTATTCATCACCACGCTGACCCCAGACCCCTCCTTGTAGAAGTGACATGTCTGCAGCTGTGCACCAGAAAGCAACTACTTGCCTCCCTTGCCTTCTGCTGTGCCTGCCACAGCTCTTTGAGTTTTACACGGCACTGGTGCTTGTGTCCCTACCATAGCCCTTCCCCTCCATTCCCCAAGCAAGTTCCTGCGACTGGAGCAGAGCTGTACCTGCACATGCCAGGGGACGCATGCAAGGGAAATACTATCTCAGGGCTAAGGTGCTTAATTTTTGCACATCTGGGCTTAGCAGGTCATCTTCCATGCCCCCTCTGCGGGCTGGAGGCAGGGGAGCAAGGAGCAAGGATAGGTGCCCACATGACTCTACGTCAGTTTCCCCACGTGGGTGCAAGAAAGGGGTACAGGATAGGGATACAGGGTGAGGGGCGCAGGTGAGGGTGAGTGCTCTCTAGCTACGCAGCCAGTGCTTAATTTTTGCAGGGACTTGCTTCTTCTATAAGCTGCAGACAGCTGCTTCTCCGCTTTCAAGATCCTATGTTCCGCCTCCCCTCTGTATACAGAGAAAGGGAAGGTGATACAGATCAAGACAGGCAGCAAAATCCCCCATGCTCCTATCCGTGCAGTTAAAGCAGCCAAACAATTTAGGAAACCTCTCCCGATGGGCAGTCGGAGGGGGAGGTAGCTGCTTCTGCAAAGTAAGTCAGGAAGCCACACTGACCTACTGTGCTGAAGCCTTCCAGAGGCTTGGCTGCTTAAACAGCAGGGATCAGGGATAGGAGCATGGGGGATTTTGCTGCTTGTCTTGATCTGTATCACCTCTCCTTTCTCTGTATACCGGGCGGGAGGTGGGGAGGGAATATTTAGTCTTTCTTTCTACGGGGAGAGGGGTGGACTTTGCTGTGAGTTGGTCGATGTGACACTTTTGTCTCTTTGGGAATGGGGGGTTTTGTGTCTCTTTGAAGTACACGCAGGAATCTCATTATATCAGCATCTGATCGGCAAACATGGTGGACAATACAATTGCATCCTCCGATATAAAGTGGATATCCGTGGATTTGCAGGGCTCTAGTGCTCCTGAATTCTGCACAGTCCTCAGTAAGTTTTATATCATAATATATTAGCATTAAGAAGTTGAGATTATGTAATATGGAAATAATATATAAATTATATTATATAATGTCATATTCTCATCATAAGGGAATGTGCTCAATTTTGGTCACTTAATCTTTTTTAAAAAGGGGGGGGACATAGGAGTAGTGTATTATCATAAGTTTCAGAGTAACAGCCGTGTTAGTCTGTATCCGCAAAAAGAAGAACAGGAGTACTTGTGGCACCTTAGAGACTAACAAATTTATGCATCCGAAGAAGTGGGCTGTAGTCCACGAAAGCTTATGCTCTAATAAATTTGTTAGTCTCTAAGGTGCCACAAGTACTCCTGTTCTTCTTTTTGTGTATTATCATATTAAACTTTACTTTTTAAACATTATTATCTGTATTTATTTTATTGGTATTCACTGTTTGCATTTTGTGCAATTCACATAACAAATTATGAAGAAAATAGATAACTTGTTGCTGAAGAAAACACCCAAATGTTAAAATGTTTGAGTCTTTCCCCAAGACTGACTGTTCCAATGATCTGTCTATGGTTTCCTGTTTGCATCCCTACTCTGTTTTCTTCTGTCACGGAGAAAGAAATACAAGCATATTTAAAATGAAAAATATGGCTTCTAATTTTGAATTATTAAACCAAATTAATCTTTGTGTAACCCCGAGTGCCCGAGGGTTATTTCAGAGACAAATTTGATCCATGGTTTGTTTTCTGTACAAGGTATCGCTGATTTTAGTAAACCAAAGAGCCACTAATATCCACCAACCGGAGGTGCCTTCTGATCTATTGGGATGGGGGAGCAAAAAATGAGGAAAGAATAGAAAGGCATTAAAAGTACACAATCTATTT
Source organism: Malaclemys terrapin pileata (assembly GCF_027887155.1). NCBI lineage: Eukaryota > Metazoa > Chordata > Testudines > Emydidae > Malaclemys > Malaclemys terrapin. The sequence goes on along the minus strand of NC_071506.1, from coordinate 204,564,359 downwards.
TTTTTAATAAACTGGGAAAGGAAAGAATAGAAAGACAGTAGAGGAGATGACAGAGATGAACCAAAACAGAAAAAGAAATAAAATGGCCCATTCTTTTTTAACGGTTTAGTATCACTGATATACAGTGTGTGATGAATGTTCAGTAAGCCATTGACATGCTGATTCTACCAGTCATATGTACCATCTTTAAGGCTTTAAAGCCTTAGGGTATGGCCACATAGCAATAGACACTTGCGGCTGGCCTGTGCTAGCTGACTCAGGCTCACAGAGCTCCGGTTGAAGGGCTGTTTCATTGCCGTATAGACTTCCAGGCTCAGGCCGGAGCCCAGGCTCTAGGACCCTGCGGAATGGGATGGTCCTTGAACTCGGGCTCCACTGCAAGCCCAGAAATCTACTCAGCAATGACACAGCCCCACAGCCTGAGCTCTGCGAGCCCCAGTCCCAGCCATGAGGTGTTCTTTGTTTTGTAGACATACCCTTAGCTATAATCCTCCTTGCCTTCTCATTTAGAGCAAATTCTGGAAACCTTTACTCATACAAGTTTTCTCAATGATGTAAATTAAACTATTCACAAGTAATTAATCTCAGGAGTAAGCATACTTCCATTACCCTAATGTTTATAGCAAGTATATACTATCAAAGACAGTAGAACCTCAGAGTTACAAACACCTTGGGAATGGAGGTTGTTCGTAACTCTGAAGTGCTCGGAACGCTGAATAAAACATTATGGTTGTTCTTTCAAAAGATTACAACTGAACATTGACTTAAGACAGCTTTGAAACTTTATTATGCAGAAGAAAAATTCTGCTATTAACCATCTTAATTTAAATGAAACAAGCACAGAAACATTTCCCTTGCCAATTTTTTTTATGAACTTTCCTTTTTGTAGTAGTTTACGTTTAATACAGTACTGTGCTGTATTTGCTTTTTATTTATTTATTTTTGTCTCTTCTTCTGCCTTATTGTGCACTTCTGGTTCCAAATGAGGTATATGGTTGACCAGTCAGTTCATAACCTTGTTGTTTGTAATTCTCAATTTCTATTGTACATGTTTAAGAATGGGGGCTATTAAACTCAACCAGAAAAAAAGCAGTATACAGCAGGAAACTTTTTTTTTAAACCATCAGTGACAACGTACATTACTGTTAAATCCCATTTGGTTTGGGGAACATCTCAATCTTTTGGCTAACCAGGTGTTTGGATAAATGAAAGTGCTATTTTGAGGTGCAGTATCACTGTTATAGAAATACAGGGAACAGAGGGAGTAATGGTGATGTTAGCTTAATACTTTGTACTTTATTAAAAAGAGTAAAAAAATAACTTTCTTGAGATCTGCTATACAAAATACAAAGCTGTTGATTAGAGCTTACATGTGCAAAGAGGCTAATTGAGAAATTGTGTGTGTGATGAACTAACATAAGGCTGGACACACTGTAGATTTGGGTAATTAGGATTTCTGGATAAAGGGAATTTGGATAATTGGAATTATACTATAAAACCAAGCTCATAAATTAGGTTGATAGTTACATGTCTTTATACATGTCCATAGGTCCCTGAGTACTTGAGTGACGTATAGGCTTAAAAATAATAATATTGATAACAGCCTGGTTCTCCTTGTAAGGTAGCATATTATATATATGAAGCTCAAATTAATACAATTAAGGACACTGAAATTATAACATTGTCTGAGCTTTTATACCATAGTCATTACTAGTGTAACAGAGAGCTTTAATTGAAAGCTAAGTCCTCCCAACTACAACTTGAAGTAATGTATTTACTGAGCTGCCTGGAGTATTTTCTTTCAAAGTCACTCATACTTATATCACACCAAATGCATCCTTGAATGGTTGAATTTGGCCCATTCTATTTTACAGGACAGGGTCAATAACAGAAGAACGCGAGGACTGGGTGCGCATAGAAGAGATACTATAGTGACTCGGAAAGACATTGTGGTCTTTGCAAATCAATAAGAATCTTGCATGTTTTCTGAATATTTCATGAAGGTATTTCTTGAACTTTTCACCCACAAAAGCGTAGATCACTGGGTTCAGGCAGCAGTGGATGAAGGAGATGGTTTCAGTCACCTGCAGGGACAGGTCTAGGCTTTTGCTCGTCTCGCAGTCATCTATGATGAGCAGGCTTCGCAAAGAGTCCAGAAAAAGCGCAATGTTGAAGGGTGTCCAGAAGAGGAAAAACACAACTACAACAACGAAAACCAGCTTCATTGCTTTATACTTGTTTCGGTTCACGCATCTCTGCAGATTTTTCATGATGCGGGAGTAGCAGAAAATGAGAGTGCCAAGTGGGATCAAGAGGCCCAAAACATTGACGTTGGAATTGGTGAAAAGTTTCCAAGTAGCCTTATTATCCTGGTAATAAGGAGCACACTTCACACTGCCATCTTCATTAAGTTCTTGGATAAAGAAGATATTTGGTATTGAAGCTAAAATGGCCACTGACCAAATGGCGAGGCTTATAACAATGCTGAGCAGGGTTGTTCGAACTTTCCGAGCGTACACAGCGTGGACGATGGCTAAGTACCTGTCTATGCTCATGAGGGTTATGAAGAATATGCTGCTGTAGAAGCCAATGTAGTAAACTCCACATATTGTTTTACACATTGCATTTCCAAAAGTCCATTGGTCTGAAGCATAATGAGCCAGGAAGGGGAGGGAGAAAACAAAAAGCAGGTCAGCGATGGCGAGGTTCAGCAAATACACATCAGTCATGCTGGTCAGTTTCTTGCAAAGTATCAGAACGCAAATGACCAAGCTGTTTCCCACCAAGCCGAACATGAACACCAGACAGTAAAGGACTGGAAAAAATACTGATCCAAAGATCTTGATGTTCTCTGTGCTGCAGACGGAGCCCAACTCAGGATAATAATCATCATAAAAAGTAGAGAGAAGATTGGACTCAGTTGAATTATTCATCATGAGTTGACCTGTTTAAGAGCACAGAATTTAATACAATCCAACAATCCTATTTTTTAGTAAGTATCTAGGCACAATTCTGCCCTGATACCCCACACAACCCCACTGAAGTCAACAGGGTTGCACAGGCTTAAAGGGGTAGAATTTGGTTCTGAGGACAGGCTAGCCTGTTCAGGTAAAGGAACACTTCGCCCTGTGACATTATCTAATTAAAATATAATCATGCAAATCATTATTTCTACCACAGTTATATACTTGCAACAAATCCTATAAAGGGTGTAACATATGGCCGGAAAGGGTTAAGCATCCTGCAGGCTAATTAACCCAGAGTCAGCCTGTAGAGATATGTTAGAAATGGTCATTAAGGCCATTTGATGCTAGATAGGCTAGAACTTTGAAATGGAAACCTATATTGTTAAAGTTAGGGGTGATACTAATTGTATATGTGTACTCATAAATGTTAGCCATGGAAACAGACAGTTTCTGTCTGTCACTATAGCTATGGATTCAGAGATGAAAGGGAATATGAACATTTAGATAAATCTTGAGTGAAATAACATCATTGTCTATATGTCTCTTTGAAGTTTGTGATATACTGCCTAATGAATAAATTGCCCTATGTTAATTTGTGTAACTAATTATTGGTGGTGTTTAGGAAGCAGAAGGTTACATCAAAAACCTATTGTTTGCCCAGGACAGAATGGTCAAGTGGATGCTAGAACACTGCATAAAAAGACCCTTGAGTCCTGATCCTGTCATCTCAGATCTCCTTGATGCTTCAACACAGAGGAAGCTTAAGCCACAAGATTGAGATCCCAGTGCTGACTGGTCCACCCTGAATATAATATTGGACATTGGACTATAACCTATGGACTAAAATCTAAAAGAGCTTTTTGCAACTATAAAGCTTACCATCTCTGCTATGAATCTGAACCTCAAGTATTGAACTCATGTCTGTACGTATATGGATCTTTTAACCATACTCTCTCTCTTTTCTTTTTAAATAAATTTTAGTTTAGTTAATAAGAATTGGCTGTAAGCGTGTATTTGGGTAAGATCTGGAATATGTATTAACCTGGGAGATAATGTGTCTGATCCTTGGGATTGGTAGAACTTTTTTATGTGATGAAATAAGTAGGGCTGTCAATTAAGCGTAGTTAACTCACGTGATTAACTAAAAAAAAATTAATTGCGATTTAAAAAATTAATTGCGATTAATTGTACTGTTAAATAATAGAATACCAATTGAAATTTATTAAATATTTTTGGATGTTTTTCTACATTTTCAAATATATTGATTTCTATTACAACTCAGAATACAAAGTGTACAGTGCTCACTTTGTATTATTTTTATTACAAATATTTAAACTGTAAAAATGATAAAATATATAGTATTTTTCAATTCACCTCATACAAGTACTGTAGTGCAATCTCTTTATCATGAAAATTGAACTTACAAATGTAGAATTATATACAAAAAAACTGCATTGAAAAACAAAACAATTAAAATTTTAGAGCCTACAAGTCCACTCAGTCCTACTTCTTGTTCAGCCAATCACTCAGACAAACAAGTTTGTTTACATTTACAGGAGATGCTGCTGTCTGCTTCTTATTTACAATGTCACCTGAAAGTGAGAACAGATGTTTGCATGGCACTTTTGTAGCTGGCATGAGGTATTTACATGCCAGATATGCTAAACATTCATAGAATCATAGAATATCAGGGTTGGACGAGACTTCAGGAGGTCATCTAGTCCAACCCCCGGCTCAAAGCAGGACCAATCCCCAGACAGATTTTTGCCCCAAATCCTTAAACGGCCCCCTCAAGGATTGAACTCACAACCCTGGGTTTAGCAGGCCAATGCTCAAACCACTGCCCATTCATGCTTGGGCTACCATTCCAGAGGATATGCTTCCATGCTGATGATGTTTGTTAAAAAAAACAATGTGTTAATTAAATTTGTGACACAACTCCTTGGGGGAGAACTGTATGCCTTCGGCTCTGTTTTACCTGCATTCTGACATACATTTCATGTTATAGCAGTCTTGGATGATGGCCCAGCCTATGTTTGTTTTAAGAACACTTTCACAGCAGATATGCTAAAACACAAAGAAGATACCAATGCGAGATATCTAAAAATAGCTAGAGCACTCGACCCAAGGTTTAAGAATCTGAAGTGCCTTCTAAAATCTGAGAGGGATGAGGCATGGAGTATGCTTTCAGAAGTCTTAAAAGAGCAACACTCAGATGTGGAAACTTCAGAACCTGATCACCAAAAAAGAAAATCAACCTTCTGCTTGTGGCATCTGACTCAGATGTTGAAAATGAACATACGTCGGTCCACTCTGCTTTGGATTGTTATCAAGCAGAACCCATCCTCAGCATGGACGCATGTCCTATGGAATGGTGGTTGAAGATGAAGGAACATATGAATCTTTAGTGCATCTGGCACATAAATATCTTGTGATGCCAGCTACAACAGTGCCATGCAAACACATGTTCTCACTTTCAGGTGACGTGAACAAGAAGCGGGCAGCATTATCGCCTGCAAATTGTAACCAAGTTTGTTTGTCTGAGTGATTGGCTGAAGTAGGACTGATTGGACTTGTAGGCTCTAAAGTTTTACATTTTTATTTTTCAATGCAGTTACTTTTTGTACATAATTCTACATTTGTAAGTTCAACTTTCATGTATGAGGTGAATTGAAAAATACTATCTTTTGTTTTTTACAGTGCAAATATTTGTAATAAAAAATAAATATAAAGTGAGCAATGTACACTTTGTATTCTGTGTTGTAATTGAAATCAATATATTTGAAATGTAGAAAACATCCAAAATATTCAAATAAATGGTATTCCATTAATGGTTAACAAGGCGATTAATCACCATTAACTTTTTAAATTGCTTGACAGCCCTAGAAATAAGATTTTCATTAATCTTCATCTTATCTAACTTGGGTAACTAGGTGGAGGCCTGAGGCTGGGTTGCTTTAAGGGAACTGTGTTGTTGGCTTCTGAGTAGCCAGTGAGGTATTTTAGAAGCTGTTTAGTGCTGACTTGGTAAATCTAAGTATTAGAATATCCACCAGCTTTGGGGATTGTCTGCCCCATTCTTTGCAGTTCACCCTGATTGAGTGACCTCAGCTGGCTCCCCCTGGGACTTTGGTCACACGCCCTCATATGATGCCTAAACCAAATTAAAGCTTTTTTGAGGTTTGAAAATATTTGGCTAGCTTTTGGGTTTCATTAGATTTATTTTTTGTGAGCATCTGCACTTTCAGTTATTATTGCCAAAATCCCATGAGAGAGGCTGTTCCCCAATGCTTAATTTGTACCAGGCCTGCCAGGGCTGTGTCCTGGCACCTCATAGCCCCCACACCTCTGGGATTGTCGCGTCATTTATGAAAGGAAAAAAAAATTACTTGAGCCCCAGCTCCTCTTTCATTACAAATAAAGCACTTCCATTTCCATGAAAATGAAAAGAGGAAATATTGAGAAGCCCATGAGAGAACGTCTCATGGGGTTTCCTACTCAGTTTTACCAGTGATGCTGCGAGGGAGACAGGCTAGCATTGGGGAGACACTGTATTTGTGACTGGGTGGTGTGTCAGGGACATGGTGTGTTTCCATGAGAAGTGGAACACCAAATAGTATGTTAGTGAGCAGAAGAATTTCGAGATTCTGGTTATCTAGAAAATTGCACTGAGGCCCAAATCCTGTCCCCAGCGCTCAGCCTGAATGAATGGTACTCAGGAGAATTCCCAGTCACTGTGCATCCTGTCCAGGGGGTTAAGGAGCCAGGGTTATTTAATGGTGCATAATTAAAGCAGCAATAAAACGGAGGTAGTGAACACGCCAAGCGCCCTATTGTTTATCATTTCCTTGTTTCTAAATTATTATTTTTTTTCAGAAAGGGTAGAGACAGCTGTGCTCACTGAGGACTTCACACATCCAGCCTGAGATTTCACACAAAGTCTATTTCAAATTATGAGTGGGAAGAAAAAAAAAAAAGCATCTGAATTTTTTTCTAGTAGGTGACGACTATTTTTCCCCAGGACTTCAGCCTTGCTAGTGCCATGCTATAATATGCGGCTTTCTAATTTACTAGAGATGAACAGTTAACTTGACAAATATATTTTGTAAATTACAAGCTCTGAACTCTGGATGTAATTATCTTTTCTTCTATAGCACGTGTGGAGGAGTTTCTATAGAGTGAAGATGTTAATTTGAACTCAATCGCTCTCTCTCATATAGGCAGAAACAAACACTGAGTCTGCAGTTGCCAAGTCTTGTCAAGCATTTTTTTTAAAACATGCATGGCCAAAATTTTCACATGTCAGTGCCCAAACCTATGTTTGTATTTAGGTATCTAAATAAAAGTAGCCATTTTTCAGAAGAGATGAGCATTGCTAATGTTCTTGAAATCAGTGAGAGTTGTCACTGCTTAGCAGCACTGCAAACCTGGTCATTTTTATTTAAATATACCTAAATATTGATGTAAATGCCTAATTTAAGGCAAATTTGACCTATCTAGCTTGTTTATTTTAATGTAATCCCCCAGATGACCCAGTCATCAAGGAGGGTCAATACAAACAAACCCGAGTCCGAATTTCCAAAGTCTCCTGAAGTTGCCTCATGCATCTAGTCCCAATCTGACTACAGAGCAGCAACGTATCATCTTGGTAAATAAAAATAAAGGTAAAGGCCTCGATTCTACACTGTGTTATGCTCGTACTGGAGAGTGGCAGCTTCAGGGAATGTGTTGCAGCTCCCTGATGCTTGGCCAACTGACCCCCTTAAACATTAGAACAGCAGGGGGCCAACTCTAACTTCTGCCACTGGTGTAAGTTACATCTGTGGCGGCTCAGGAGTAATAGAGGCTCTGCTCCATCATGTCCCCTGCAGTCAAACCAACTGCTGTTTTCGTGCCCTTATATAAGAATGGGAGGGGAAGGGGAAACACAGTTGATGAAGAGGGCAGCAGACTCTCCTCTGACAGTTTTCCAACCACTTGAAGAGTTGGGGGGAAGCTCCACCAGCTCTCTCGCTGGTCATTTTAGTGCCATTTTGTACCACACTGCACAAAGTGGGCCTACTGGACCAGAGAATCGAGGTCCGAGTGTCAAGAGATGTGCACTATAATGTCAGGGTAGATCGAATGTTAAGGACCTCACCTATGGAGGGGTCATTTTCCATTTATGTGGGAGCGCTCTAGAATTCCTGCCCTTAGGGTGACAATTTCAGGGAGCTAAACTCAGGAAGACTATTAGGGCCTGATTGTCAGATTAGCTGAGCACCTGTCAGGCCCAGCGGTGAGGATCACCGTTGAGGATCAGGTTTGAGTGACCTTGAACTTGGGTGTGGGACAGAATGCTGAGAACCAGCCCTGGTCACTGCAAGCTGATATACAGCAGCAGCTACTCCCAGGTGTGATGAATCCTGTGGCAGGGAACAGCAGCTGGGCAGAGGTGCTAGACCTCTGTAAGATGAGCCTGCAGATGACTCCAATGCATGTTGATGAATGAAATTGTTTTTAATTGTTCACTTTATTAATGTAACTTCATAAGTAAAGTTTTATGAATGAAACAACATTCATTCATGAAACCGGTTACCCCAATAACTGGCTAATTGACAATTAAGATGCTTGTTAAGAGCCATAGCTGTTCAGCCAGCTGCCTTTGTAAGTTTCACTATCAATCCAATTCCTGCTTAAATCACTGAGACTTGCACTGTTTCAGTATTGTAACTTCTGTTCACTGTTTGCCATTCATTACACTTGTCTACTTCTGTTCACTTTGCCATATTGTAATTCAAACTCCATTTTAAAACGCTTACTCCATTTTGTAAGGGCTTGCTGCAACCTTCATTTTTGCAAAACCCTGCTGTAGCCTTATTAGTTTAGGTTAGATGTGTGAATGAGGTATGTATGGATGATGGAATCAACCTCCAGCGCCAGCCTGTCCTGATGAAATAAAGTTCAAACACCAACGGCTGAAGATGCAGACAACAGCCCTAACAAAGTAAGAAAAGTTCACCCTAAAGAGAAAAGAACAAAGATACAATAGGAGGAAGATCAAAGCCAGGTCCAAGGCTGAAAGTCACGTCTGCTATTGACGGGTGATCAATCACACCGAACCCAGAGGCAGCGTGACACAGAAAGACCTATAGAGTCTGGATTCAAACTAAAGCCTACAAAAAGGATGGGTTAGATGGAAGACTTTGGAGGGTAACATTCTGCTGCCAACATGGAAGGGCATTGGTGCATGCCCAACAGAGACGCAGCCCTTCCTTGTGCCCGGCTTTCCTGGCCAGTTAGCCGGCACAAGCTACGAACCCAAGCTGCAAAATCAAGCCACGGACTCAAGTTATGTTCAGGACTGGTAACTGTACAGCAGCTGCAGAACATCTGATGGATGTGTGTGTGTGTGTCGGGGGGGGGGGAAATATGTGTATGTATGTAGGTATTAGGTATCAGTTATTGGTAATAAATTGTGTTATCATAATAAATGTGGCATCTTTGTCTTGCCCCCTGAAACGATCTTGTGTAGTTTTGTCTGCATAACAATGTTTGGTCACTTTTGAAAGAGTAGCTATGAGCACAGATTGGGAGAAGGGAACCTGGGCCCTATGGCTACACCCTGTTTGACATGGGACGCTCAGGTGACCAACCTGGCTCTAAATGACAAGCAGGCACAGGATTATGATGTGGTTAAGGTGGCCATCCGAGATTGGGTGGGCTGGAAAGGTGGCAGAGAAGAAGAGGGCAGAACCTAGGATGACTCCAGCTGGCTGTCAGGGTATCATCTATTATCAGTATGGGTGACAAGGACACATAAAAAGGGGGTGCCCATCTATGGAATGTGGGTTTGCAGAGTTCTGCAATTGGGCCAGGAGTTTTGGACGTTGAAGGGGAAAGAAACTACCCACAGTTTGTGTAACGCTGGGGAGGAGCTGTCAAAGGGGTCTAGTTGACATTGCTTCAGCCTGCTCATCAGTTAAGAGGGAACCAGTGAAGCCCCACTGGATGCTCCCGGGAGAAAGGTTGTGGCTCAAATGCATCCATGGAGATAAGAAACTCTGCCCCATGGCCGAGGTACCTCTGGAAGTTCAGGGGAAGTTTAAATGGAAAGGGGTTGGGGTGGTGGTGACCATATCCCACCCCATTTCACTAGGCACTGACTGGAGCCCCTTCCCATTAGGGAATCAGATGGGGATCCGGGGACCCCGTTGGAAAAAAATAAAACCATCGGGGAAGGGGAATGCAAAGCTAGACATGGGGGAATGGGGTGTGGAAAAACATTAGAGAAACAAAAGCCAGGTAGAAAGGGACGGGAGGACCCCTAGAGAAAGTGGGGGGAAAGGAAGAGAGGATAGAATTAGCCTTGCAGGATAAGGATAACCAGCGTTCACAAGCGGGGGTTGGGCAATCACTGGAACCATGCCATCTGAACGATGGGAGGAGGGACAGTAGGAGCAGTTTGGAGGTCTGGGAGAACAGGAGACCCTGGGTAACCAGGAGGGCAAGAGGTACCAAGAACCCTGCCACAAAACAAAGGGGGCAAGAGTGGGGAGAGTATACCACTGGGTTGTCCCAGCGTGGAGACCTATGGGCTGAGACAGAAAACCAATGGTGGTTTTTGCCAGTGGAGAATGAGCAAACGCCATCAGGGGACCTTGGAAGAGCACCCTGGGGGCAAAAGACGACACCAGGAGAGCATCACATCCAGTAAAGGAGTAAGAATCCAGGGAAGGAGGAACTTTTCTGCCAGACAAGGGGGGAGGTATGGGACAGTGTGAGAACCAGCAGCTGAACCAGCACTCTGGTTACTGTAAGTCCAACTAATTTCCTTGGAGAAGGGCCTGATTGAGGGAAGCTCGGGTTAATCACGAGATCAGTCTGCGCTGGGGAGAGTTAAGGCGCTAGTTAACCCATTAACTGGAAGAGTAGAAAGGCACACAGGACGAAAGTGCAAGGGGGTGGGGGAAGAGAGGGAAATGCTAGCAAGACCAAGGTAAAAGGAAATCCCTTAGTGGAGAGATATCTCTCCTTTATGGCAAGGGGTCCTGATGCTGGTATGTCACTGTAAAGATAGTTGCTACATGGGACTGTAAAAGGTGGTGTTTACAAACCAGAGGCGTTAGAGCCAGTAGGAGAGAACATGAGCAGAGACTGGTGTCCAGGATCCGGGCAGTGTGAGTGCCACTGAAAATCAGCTCGCTTGCCGCCTTTGGCACACGTGCCATGGGTTGCCTACCCCTGTTCTAAAGAATATTGTGAGAGATTGGATGTCCTTTCTTGCATACCAGCAGCACTATCTTCAATTAAAGACAATTCTTATTAAAGATTAGCCAAGCCACTCATACATTCCGTTTTAGGGTATGACGACACTACAAATAAAAGGTGTGTTGTGTTCTTTGCTTGGGTTAGCTCACCTGGATTAAAACAGCAGAGAAGACACAGCAACTTGTGTTAGCAGCTCAAGTTCAAGCATAGGCTCCCTCATACATTTTAACATGAGCTGCGATTGCCAGTATTCACTGCTGTTTGAACCCAAGTTAGCTAACGTGAATTAGTTAACCCAAGTTAAGAACCCCTTTTTGTTTAATATGTGTAGACACACACTTACTCGCTCTCTTCACCAGCATGCACAAAATCACATGAAGCAGCCATAGAACTGAATAAATGAAGCACAACATTGATCCAAGTACTATCATAGCATTTGCCACAGCAGATCCAGCCACTTGTCCATCAGTTCCAGTAACCTGCCTCCCACATTGCTAAAACCTGGTAGAAAACACCACATAAGGCATCCAGCTACCTGTGCAATCAAACTGTATCTGTGAGTTTTCTCTTAGCCATAAGGAGGTATCATTTTATGTTTGTAATTTTAACTTCACAAAATATGCTAACTCCTGCTCCTTTTCTGATACTTTGGGTACATTGTTCCACTGACACTATTGACACTGAGGAGAATACATTAATTATTAGGCAGCTGGCTGTAATTTTTTGCGCCCCCCTACCATCCATACTTACCTTTGCAATTGAGGTTTTTCTTTCAGTGCCACTTCATAAATGAGCTCTTTATCTTCACACTTAAAAATTATAAAGTCGTCTTCTTCCTTTATCTATTACTTGAGTACCACAGCTATAGAATTGGGATAATAGCTATCCAAATAAGTTATCTTTTACTCTTCAGCAGTTAGAATATAAATACTGTACCGATTTGACTAAAGAATGTGAGTGTGCACCTCAGAATCACACCTCTGTCTGTTTAAGATCTTGCAGATAATTTTGCTCACTAGCCAACCTCAGAAACGTCATGGGAAGTAGTGTTTTAACTCATTTTCCGCAGGTGTAAATGACACCCACAAGGTGCTGGCCCATAACCTTTGTGGCTCCCTTTACTCCACACTTCCCCCCCCCACACACACACCCAACAGTCTCTACAAGAGCTCTGCTGTCCTTGCCCATTCCATTAAAGGGAGGCAGAGCGCAGTATTTGGTGCTGGGCTCCAAGACCGAGCCTCTCCCCCTCCTCCCCTCCGATTAGATTATCTGCATTGTCCAGTGTGAGGTGCTAATAAAGAGGTAACTGAAGCCAATGATACTCTAAATAGTCCAGATAGTGCAAAGGACAGAAAGTCTGTTCTCTCGGTGGAAGCATGTGTAACTCCCCCTTTCCTCCCTGGGTTACTCGGGAGCAGGCAACACTCACCTGTGTGCCTGGACGCCTGATGATGTTGACATTAAAGGAGATCCTGGGTATCCCAGTGGTGATGTTGGATAGGTGGGTATCCTCTATCCACCCCTCTGCTGCAGTCCCTTTACTCCTAAACACTCAGTGGCGTGCCTTGGGAACCTCCAGGAATAAACCTATTCTAATAATAATAATAATCTGTGGGATGGGTCTAACTCAAACATACCAATTATAAGTAATATACATCCAAGATACTTAAATTTGAGTTTTCACACCTTTCCTTAACAACTTAAAGAAACAGGATATAACAGACTAAAATTAAATGTCACTACTAATTTAAATCCATGGGGGGCAGTTGAATAAAATCAAATAACAAATATAGGATACAGTGATAAATGAAACTTATGTAACTGGTATTTACACTGCCACCAGTTACCCCACCCCAGAGTGTACACTCCTCTGGGTTTCAGAGTCCTAGACACTTGCTGCGTGGGCACACTTCAAGATCTGCAGCTGGAGACAGCACTCTGTTGGTTCTGTGTATCAGTCCAGCCAAGGCAACAAGCTGCACAACTCCTCTGATAACTGGAGCTGGCCCCACCAAATGTCAGCAGCTCGGGGGCCTGGTTCAATGGGAAGATCACTCTGCCTCTCCTCAGACTCAGTCTCTCTGCTGTGCCCCTTCCCTTGCAAGTACTTTCCCAAACAAGAGTGGGGGTTACTCACAGTTCCTTCACGGCAGGCCCACCTCCGTCAGCTCCAGGCACAGCAATAGTCTCTCCCCGGCTCCAGTGAAGCCACCAACCATCTCTGAAGCTTCCTGCTCGATCAAAGCTCCTGCAGGCTCTCAGCAGCAACTTCTGGCTTCCTAGCGGTAGTCAGCAGCAGCTCCTAGTGTGTATAATACTCCTGGGGGAATTCGGCACCAAAAATTAAAAATTCTGTGCACAATATTTTAAAATTCTGCAAATTTTATTTGTCAATAAATAAATGTGGCTCCAGCATGGTAGTGGGGAGCACAGGCCACTGGCTGCATAAAGGTGGTAGATCACCCTGAAGCCTCCACCTCCTGTGGCACAGGGACTCAGCAGTGAGGCTGCACCTGACTCTGACACAGTGCAATGGCCTGGCCTGCCCCAGAAACACCCTGGGGCCCTGCCCCTCTGCGCCAGGCGCACTAGGTGTGGGTGGGCAGGCTCAGCCCAGCAGGATCCCCAAGTGTGGAGGGGGTTGGTGTGGGGTGAGAGGTTTCTGTGGGGGGCAATCTGGGTGCCGGTGGCTCAGTGGGAGATCTGGATGCCCAGGGGCTCGTTGGGGGTTCCGGGTGCAGGGGCAATGGGATTCTGCAGGGGATCCAGGTGAAGGTGATCGGGGCTCAGCAGGGGCGGTCTGTGTGTGGGGAGATGGGGCTCAGCAAGGGGGTCTGGGTGCTGGAGGAATGGGGCTTGATGGGGTGGGAGTCCAGCTGAAGCTGGTTGGGGCTCAGTGGGGTAGCCATATCCAATCCACGATCTGCAAACCTGGTGAACATCACAACAGCTTCGGATGCGGATAGCCATGGATTTGCGGGGCTCTACTTGTTCCATCCCTTCAGGCGGGCAGAATTCAATGACTGTTAGTGCTTTTGCTGTGTCTGGATCGCTGCTCTTCTCAGGCTCATTGCAGGGTACTTCTGTATTCAGCTGCCAGCAATGAGAAGAGACCTTGCGATAGCCACGGAACATATTTTATGGCAGTTTTAATAAGAAGGTGAACAAGGCAATCATAGTTTGCTGAGATAGGCTTAATATGATGTATCCCGTTTTCAGCTTCTACGGTAAATATGCAACCCCGTTCACTTTGCGGAAATTCTGGTGTGGTTTCAAGCATTGATTTAGTCAGCAGAACTCCAAAGCCAACATGTAGAATAATGGGGCAGTGTTAGCTGCAAGGAAAGTTTCCAAGCACTATTCGTGAAGCTCACAGAAGTACCTTGTAATTCTCTTTCATCAGAAAAGAGAGGTCAGGGTTATGTTCAGTATTCCGTCTGCCTGAGCAAAAAGTCCCAGGCTGCGTAGGTGAATGCCTAAGAACTTAGCCGAATGTGTGACTGGAGTGTGTGAAAGAGAAAAATCAATATTGCCGCCATCTGCCTAGGCCCTCGGTGGACATGATGGGTAATTATGCCTGTTGCTATGAAAAGGAACGTATGATATTATCCTTCTGCCAGGTGGAGCCAGAAGCAACCAGGCTGGGTTCAATATCGAAGGGGTCCTTTCCATTGATACAACACAGAACTGGCTCGAACTCTCACCCAGTAACCTGGGAAATTTACATACCACCCCATGGCGCCTCTGAGAGACAATACTTCCCCACTCGCAAGCAGAGTCTGAGTGTAGAAAAGAAACTTAATAAAAGGAGGGAAGTAACTCGGTGTTAATTTGGGAAAACATCGCAAATAGGGTTCATAAACATAAACCATGAGTAAAAGACCCACCCCTCAAGTAAGTTGGGCAGTGTCCTTTTCCCCTCAGGTTCTTAAGTCCAGCAACCCAAAAGTTCCTTTCATGTGCCCAACTCTTCTCTGCACCCCACTCACAGTTGCTGTCCTTGGCCAGTGCAGACCCAGAGTTCAGAGATGCATCTGCAGATTTCACCTTCTTCCCTGGGTGGGGTAAAGGGGTACCTTACTTGCTCTGGTGCTCAGGCACTCGCTCGCCGCCCCTCTCTGCTACTCGCCTATTGACTCCTTCTCTCTCTCTTCCCCCTCTTCTCCCAACAGGGGAGGGTTTAAAAAGGTCTCAGGCAGCCCTTAGTTGGAATCAGCTGATCCTAATTGACCTCAGGTAACTTGCTCTCTGCTGTGGGTACGAGCACCATTACCTGATCTCCCATCTGGAATTTTCGGATCGTCGCTCGGCGATTGTAATATGTCTGTTGGGCCCCTTGCACCCTCTCCATGTGTTCCTGCACTATGGGGGCGACTTGGGCTATCCTGTCTTTCATCTGCAGCACATACTTGATGATGTTTCTCCCTGGGTTCGGCTGTTCTTCCCAACCCTCTTTGGCAACGTCCAGTATGCCACAGGGGTGGCGACCATACAACAGCTCGAATGGGGGAAACCTAGTTGAAATCTGAGGAACTTCCCTTATAGCAAACATTAGGCACGGCAGCAGGGCATCCCAGTTCCTCCCGTCCTGGCTCACCACCTTTCGTATCATGTTCTTTAATGTTCTATTAAAGCATTCGACGAGGCCATCAGTCTGCAGGTGCTAGACTGAGGTTCTTATGGTCCGTATGTGGAGCATCGCACACAAATCCTTCATTAATTTAGACACAAAGGGCGTTCCTTGATCCATCAGGATTTCTTTGGGTATCCCTACTCTAGAGAAAATTTGGATTAATTCCTTAGCTATGGTCTTGGACAGGGTGTTTCATAGGGGTATGGCCTCAGGATATCGGGTGGCATAATCTAGCACAACCAGTATGTGCTGATGGCCCCAGGCTAACTTTTCCAGTGGGCCTATTAGGTCTATAGCTATTTGCTCAAATGGGACTTTAATAATTGGCAGAGGTACCAAAGGGGCCCTTAAGTGTGGTCGGGGGCCATGTAATTGGCATTCAGGATAGGAGGCTTAATATCCTCAGACCACCACATAAATTCCGGGCCAAAAAAACCTCTGCAGAATTCAATCGAAGGTTTTAACTACGCCTAGATGCCCCCTGAATGGATGGCTGTGGGCTAGATCCAGCATGCCCCTCTGATGCGTCTGCGGTACTAAGAGCTGTTCCACCCTATTCACCTCAACTACTTCTTTGTGAATATTGTTATATATTGGATCATTGGCCTGATCCTAACCAAAATTCTCCTGCAAGGGTCCCATTTGCCCAAACTCAGGGGGATCTATTTCCGTCTCCCTCTTGAGGGGGGTCCCTGGGGAACTGGGTCCAGCTGCTGGTTCGTCGATCCCCTGCATAATACCCTTGTCAGTTGGGCCAACTCTTTCCCCTACGAGTGTAGGCTTCTGGTTCTGGGCCAAGATTCTTGTTCCCCTCTTCTTATCTGCCCTCCTTTCTCGCCAAGTCTTTCTGGGCTTCCTGGGGGAGAGAACAAATCCTGGGCAAATTCATGGAAGACCGGGCGGGTGCTAACTATCAGGGTCATCCCATTGCTCTTGGGATTGTTACCTTCTTCTGACTCCTCTCCAGGGAGTAGGCTGTCAAACCCTAGGAAGTCTCATCCTATGAGGACTGGATATAGGAGCTTTGGGACCACCCCCACCATCACCTTAGTTGGGTTTCCCAGGACTTCTATTTTTACCAGGATGGTCGGGTAGTAATTGACATCCCCGTGTACACAGGATATTCCTGTGCGGTTGGCCCGGGATAGTTGGTCTTGCCCGACCAGCTTTCCCGAGACCAGTGTGACCGCACTTCCCAAGTCCACTAACGCGGTGGTCTCTACGCCATTCATTTTAACTGGTCTAGTATACCTATGTGGGACCATCACAATCCCTACTAGATTTATTAGGTCGCATGGTCCTCCTAGATCTCCCAGGTCACATTGCATGGGCTCTTTTAGGTTCAGGCATTGGGCAGCTATATGCCCTATTTCCCCACATGCATAACATCTATACCCTGCTCGAGGCAGCCCCCTATTTTTCGAGCTGTTGGGCCTTACCTCCTGAGTTTTTATCCCCAAGTCCCTCCGCGATCTCTGACCGCTCTTCAGCTTCCTTCCTCCCCTCCATAGTTCTGCCTGGGGCTACAGCAACTCGGGCCCTTGGCGCAGGGACTTGCCTCCTATTCCGGTGCATTCCTTCCCCAGTGGTCCAAGAAAGTTCTTGGGCCACTAGGTGTCTCTCTACAAGGGCAACTAGCTTGTCATAGGAGGAGGGATCATTTTGACTGACCCATCCTTATATGTCCAGTGGTAACCCTCTCCCATACCTGTCCAAAACTATGATTTCCACAATTTTCTCCAGGCCATGGGTCTTGGGGCATAGCCATTTCCAGTCTAGGTGGATCAGGTCAAACAGCTGGGACCTTGGTGCTTTACTGTCCCGGTATTTCAACTCGTGGAACCACTGGGCCCTTATCTAATGCATCCAAGGATGCTGAGGGAGTTGGCTGATGTGATTGCAGAGCCATTGGCCATTATCTTTGAAAATTGTGGCAATTGGGGGAGGTCCCAGACAATTGGAAAAAAGTACATATAGTGCCCATATTTTAAAAAGGGAAAAAAAGAGAACCCGGGGAACTACAGACCAATCAGCCTCACTTCAGTCCCCGGCAAAATCATCGAGCAGGTCCTCAAGGAATCCATTTTGAAGCACTTGGAGGAGAGGAAAGTGATCAGGAACAGTCAACATGGATTCACCAAGGGAAAGTCATGCCTGACCAACCTGATTGCCTTCTATGATGAGATAACTGGCTTTATGGATATGGGGAAAGTAGTGGATGTAATATATCTTGACTTTAGCAAAGCTTTTGATACAGTCTCCCACAGTATTCTTGCCAGCAAGTTAAAAAAGTATGGATTAGATGAATGGACTATAAGGTGGATAGAAAGCTGGCTAGATTGTCGGGCTCAACGGATAGTGATCAACAGCTCGATGTCTAGTTGGCAGCCGGTATCAAGCGGAGTGCCCCAGGGGTCAGTCCTGGGAACGGTTTTGTTCAACATCTTTATTAATGATCTGGATGATGGGATTAATTGCACCATCAGCAAGTTTGTAGATGACACTAAACTGGGGAGAGAGGTAGATACGATGGAGGGTAGGGATAGGGGTCCAGAGTGAGCTAGACAAATTGGAGAATTGGGCCAAAAGAAATCTGATGAGGTTCAACAAGGACAAGTGCAGAGTCCTGTACTTAGGAAGGAAGAATTCCATGCAACGCTACAGGCTGGGGACCGACTGGCTAAGCAGCAGTTCTGCAGAAAAGGACCTGGGGATTACAGTGGATGAGAAGCTGGATATGAGTCAGCAGTGTGCCCTTGTTGCCGAGAAGGCCAACGGCATATTGGGCTGTATTAGTAGGAGCATTGCCAGCAGATCAAGGGAAGTGATTATTCCCCTCTATTCGGCACTGGTGAGGCCACACCTGGAGTATTGCGTCTAGTTTTGGTCTCCCCACTACAGAAGGGATGTGGACAAATTGGAGAGAGTCCAACGGAGGGCAACAAAAATGATTAGGGGGCTAGGGCACATGACTTACGAGGAGAGGCTGAGGGAACTGGGGTTATTTCATCTGCAGAAGAGAAGAATGAGGGGGGATTTGATAGCAGCCTTCAACTACCTGAAAGGGGGTTCCAAAGAGGATGGAGCTAGGCTGTTCTCAGTGGTGGCAGATGACAGAACAAGCAATGGTGTGCAGTGGGGGAGGTCTAGATTGGATATTGGGAAACACTATTTCACTAGGAGGGTGGTGAAGCACTGGAATGGGTTACCTAGGTAAGTGGTGGAATCTCCATCTGTAGCGAAGCGTGACTCACCCCTGTGGCGCCTCCTGCTGGTTCAGTATAGGAATTAGCATTCCAGCCATTGGAGTGCCCTCTGCAGGGCAATGTCCCGCTGTCGCTGGCCCCGTGTCCCTCCCAGACCCTGGTGCCCCTCTTCCTTGGGTGCTGCCCCCTGGCAGTACCCCCACTCTCTGGGCTCCCCTCCCAGGGGAATTCCCACCCTCTATCCCCACCTTGCCTCAGTGTTCACTGCCAGGTCCTCACCTGGCCCCCGCACTCTGGGGCAGACTGCAGTCCATATCACTCATCATCGGCAAGGGGGGTTTGAACCTGCTGCCTCCACCTACCCCCAGGCTGCACCTCTGCAACCCCAGTACCTTTTCAGGCCTTTGGCTAGGCCTGCAGCCTGGGGGGTTTCCAGGTGGGAGCTCCCTGGCTCCCTTGCCCTATTCCCCAGCACTGCTCTATTCCGGTACCTTACTCAAGTCCCAGGCAGCCAGGCCCTTCTCTCTCTGCGCCTAGAGAGAGACTGCCTGTGCTCCCAGCCCACAGCCTCTTTATAGGGCCAGCTGCGGCCTGATTGGGGCGTGGCCCAGCTGTGGCCACTCCCCCAATCAGCCCAGGTTTTCCCCTCTCCCAGGGCTGTTTTAAGCCCTTCAGGGCAGGAGCGGGTGGCCACCCCGATACACTATCCTTAGAGGTTTTTAAGGCCCGGCTTGACAAAGCCTTGGCTGGGATGATTTAGTTGATGTTGGTCCTGCTTTGAGAAGGGGATTGGACTAGATGACCTCCTGAGGTCTCTTCCAACCCTAATATTCTATGATTCTGTAGCTATCGTCACACCAAACCTCGCCAGGATCTCCGCCTTCAGCTGGGGGTAATCTGTAGCTGCTTCTGTTGTCATATCAAAATACACCTTCTGGTCCTTCCCACACAGAAAATGAGCAAAGATACTGGCCCACTGGTCTTGGGACCAGGCCTCCCTCAGGGCCATTCTCTCGAACGCGAGGAGATATGCCTCTACGTTGTCGTCCACCGTCTTCTTCTGTAAGTAGCTGCTTGCCCACAGGGGCCGGTCCCATGAGGGCTGTGCGTCAGAATGGTCAGAGGCTTTAGCCAGTTCACAGCCTCATGCAGGGTGGCTTGATCCTGGGCTGTCTGGCTCATCAGTAATTGATTCATCTCCTGCTGTATTCGTACTGATTCCTGCTGGGTAGCCATCTGAACCCTGGTAGCCTTTTGGTGGTCTGCACCAACGCCTTCACTACCTCCTCCATTTATTTTTTCTTCTTGTTGGCGTGATTTACCCTGCCCTGAGATGGTTCACAACGAAGTCTCACTGAAACATCCCGCCCCTGACACCATGTGTGGCAAGGCACCTTCTCGGTCTCACCAGCCTGCGCTGTTTTTAGCCTTGGTGAGACGGGCTTGGGGTAAAACCAGGGCCATCTCTAGTCATTTTGGTGCCCTACGCAGCGCCCCCTCCAGGGGGGGATGTGTGGGGCCCCAGGCCTCCTCGGGGGGCGGGCCCCAGGCCTCCATGGGGGGTAGGAGCAGGTTTGGGGAGCAGGGGGGAAACCACCACCAGCACGAGCTGGTGGAGTGGAGCGGGTTGGGGCCTGATCACTCCACTTCCTGCTGCCCGGTGAGTGCAGGGCAGACCCGACCCCGTACTCACGGGGCAGCGGGAAGTGGAGCGACCTGGCCCCAGCCCACTCCACTCTGCTCTCCTGGCTCCCAGCCTTGGGGGCAGGGGAACCATCCCCCAGCACTCACCGGCGGTGCAGCTGGGATCCGGCGGCGCAGAGCGGGTTGGCTCACTCAACTTACCTTAGGGTTACCATACGTCCGGATTTTCCCGGACATGTCCGGCTTTTTGGGCTTCAAATCCCTGTCCGGGAGGAAATCCCAAAAAGCCGGACATGTCCGGGAAAATAGGGAGGGAGGGGTCGTGGGGCTTGGGTCCGGGCTGTAGCCGCTGGGGCTGGCGGTGCTCAGGCAGGGCCGGTGCCGGGCCGGAGCCGCTCGGTCGGAACCGGGGCCCGAGCCAAGCTGGGCCGGAGCCGCTGGGACCGGGGCCGGGGGTACTCGCCCGGAGCCACTCAGGCGGAACCGGGGCTGGCGGTGCCCGGGCTGCTGGGGCTGGCGGTGCCCGGGCCGCTGGGGCTGGTGGTGCCCGGGCTGCTGGGGCTGGTGGTGCTCTGCCAGGGCCGTTGCCGGGCCGGAGCCGCCGGTGCTCGGCCGCCGGCCAGCGATGCTCAGCCAGGGCTGGGGCCAGGGCTGCTCGGCTGGCGGTGCTCGGCCAGGGCCGGGGCCGGGGCTGCTGGGACCAGGGCGGGCCAGAGCCGCTCGGCCGGAACCAGGGCCGGCGCCCCAGGGCTCAAGCCAAGCCGGGCGGGAGACGCTGGGGCCAGAGCCTCTTGGCCGGGGCCGGCCGGCCGCTGGAGGGAGCCACTCGGCTGGGGGGCCGGACTGGCCGCACCTCCTCGCGCCCCGCCACCGCCCCAGCCCCAGCTTACCTGCTGCCTCCCTGTTTCAGGCTTCCCACGAATATTTGATTCGCGGGAAGCAGGGGAGGGGGAGGAGCAGGGGGTGGAGCTTTTGGGGGAGGGGGCGGAGACTTTGGGGAAGGGGTGGGGGTGGGGCAGAGTTGGGGCGGGGCGGGGCCCCGTGGAGTGTCCTCCTTTTTTAAATTAAAATATGGTAACCCTAACTTACCCCCACCGGTGAGTGCAGATCACCCAACTCCTTCTGCAGTCCTCAGGGGAAGAGCTGGGGTCTGGGACAGAGCAGGGGTGGGAAGAGGCAGGGCGGGGGCGGAGCAGGGGCTGGAGCAACACGCAGCTGTGTAGGGCACCAGGAAGTTTGGTGCCCCAAATTTCCTGGTGCCCTATGCAGCTGCGTACTTTGTGTATGGGTAGGTATGGCCCTGGGTAAAACAGTCCCTCTTGGCTGCACAGGGGCAGTCCGTCCTTCTCTCAGCCAGTCTTTTGGGCTTATTTTTCTCCCTTATGGGAGGGAATGCAGCCTCCCCTCCTGGTGAGGCTCGCTCTCTTGCTGCTACTCACCTACTGGCAGCTTGACTCCTTTTCTCTCTTCTCTCCTCCTCTCCCAACAGGGGAGAGTTTAAAAAGGTCTCAGGCAGCCCTTATGTAACCCTTCTGCCCGTCTGAGTTGGCAGCAACAAGGGCCGCGTTCAGTATCTAGGGGTTCTGTTTTAATAACACAGTGCAAAACCGTCTCGAGCCCCCACCCAGTGACCTGGGACAATTACATACCACCCCCCCGGGTGCCTCTAAGAGGCAATACTTCCCCTCTTGCAAGCACGGAGTCTGAGTGTAGCAAAATCCTTTTAATAAAGGAGGGAAACAATGCAGCATTATGTTGGGGAAACACCACAAACAGGATTCATAACACAAACCATGAGCAAAAGACCCACCCCCAAGTAAGTTTGGCAGTATCCTTTTCCCCTCAGGGTCGTAAGTCCAGCAACCCAAAAGATCACCCAAAGTCCCAAAAGTCCAACACCCCAAAAGTCTCTTGAGTCCAGCAACCCAAAAATCACCCAAAAGTCCAACAACCCAAAAGTCTCTGTCCCTGGTCAGTGCAGCACCAGAGTTCAAAAGTTTATCTGCAGAGTTTTACCTCCCAGCCTGGGGGTTGGGGGGCAGCACAGCAGTGTTAAGGGGCACCTTACGTGGTCCGAGGCCGACTGCCCTGCCTCTCCATGGGGTTCTGCTGCAGCTTTCACCACGAGCCACTCCAGCCGCTCCACTCTGCCAGCTGTCCCACGAGCCGCTCCAGTTGTCCCGCTCCGCCAGCCACTCAGCAACATAGCTTCAGCCCCCCACCCCAGCACTCAGTAACTTTAGCTCTTTAGTGATTTTAGCTTGTAGTAGATGAGGCTCAGTGCTGGTGCACCATTGGCCCAACATGAATTCAGCTGAGCTATCTGTAACTAAACTCTCAAAGGAATTAAAATTAGTTCTGATATTCCACAGCAGAGAAAGAAGAAAACAGTACAATTGGAAGTCTAGGCCCTCAAAAGGGGCCTATGCTATCAGGTACAAATACCTATCCCCAACCTCTCTCCATTCACTGGGAGTTGGAACCCATGTCCCTTGTCTAGCGAGTGCTACTTAGTTGATGGCAAGTTCCTCTGTCATAAAACAGTTTCATTGTCCTTGATTCACATAATCAGGGTAACAACACTTTATTCTTCCTGCCCCAATAACAAAGAAACTGGGGATCCCACAGCAGCCAAAGTGACCATTTGGGCTGCTGTGGGTTAATGCTAGGCAGAGTGGGTGTGCCTATGCAAACAAGATTAGCCCCTGAAGTTCTTTTCCACAACTCGCCACAATTCACCACCAGATGTCTGGGTAGAGCTCATCCACTCCAGACAGCATAACATATGGCATAGTCGTGGCAGGATTCACATGCCACAAGTCAACTGGATTTACAGATCATAACCCAGTGCTGTCAAAAGTTTAAACTTGATATTGAAAGTTTTAAATGTTCACGATTCGTCACACAATAAGTGAATCAGAGTCATCTGATTGTCTTGAGAAAAAAAGACCTTGAAAAGTTATGTAAGGACAGGGGACTATCCCATGAAAAGAAAACCCCATATCTGGAACTGAGAGCTTTTTGCTCATAAGTTCTGACCAAGCGTCCAAGGACCTTCCTGCCCCAGGTGACACAGAGACCACTGCAATGGAACTGGCCCAACTGCAGCATCTGAGAGCCCGAGAGGACAGGAGCACAAGAGCCTGATGGCAGAAGGGAAACCAAAAAAGTCAAGGCAGCAGAAGAGAGAGCCTGATGGAAGCTCAAGCAATACAGCTCAAAATACTGGAACAGTAAAAAGAACTTCTCCATCTAGTGAGCACCCAACCACACAACACTAGGGAGTGGGAGAAAATCTGCCCAATTAATCTAGAGACTGATGGTATAGAAGAGTTCCTGTCCACCTTTGAGACACTGTGTGGGATCCACAAGATCCCAGCGAGTAAGTGAATCTTGGTCAGATTAATGGGGAAGGCGAGACAAGTTTTTAATGACATGGAGGAGGGTGATGCTATGGTGTATAAGAAATTTTAAGCAAAGGTAAACCTGAAAGGTTTACGATTACCCCTGAAGCCTATCGATTGAAGGATAGAAATCCTAAAATGTTTGACCACATCACTCATGTTGAATATGTGCATAAAATGTGTAATTTTATGAGAAAATGGATAATGGTGGTGGGGGCAGAAGGTGATAATGAAAAACTGTTTGCTCTGACCTCTCATCTAGTCAGTGACATCAATGAAATAAAACAGGTGTGTGAGGACACTCTGTCCCATTGGCCTTAACATATAGTACAACACAACACGGAAAAGAATGATACTGCTGAATACCATGCAGCGTTTGCAGTATTCTCTCAGCACAATTTGTATTTCATGACTATGGTCTGATGCTGTTGTTATTACTCAGGCAAAACTCCCATCGAAGCCAGAATTATCCACACCTCTGAGTAACATACTAACCTAACCCCCAGTGTCGACAGGCTAGGTCAATGGAAGAATTCTTCTGTCGATCTAGCTACCACCTCTCAGGGAGCTGGATTAACTACAGTGACAGGAGAACCCCTGGTGTGGCCAGCGCTATGTCAGCAGGCGAGCTTCTCCCACTGACCCAGTACCACTGCTCATGGAAGTGGTTTTATTATGTCAATGTGAGAGCTCTCTCCCATTGGCATGCAGCGGTTACACAAGTAATATTCTTACAGCTGTGGTACAGCTGTGGCACTGTAAGCTCCCTAGTGTAGACACGGCCTTAGTGAATGCACTAATGTTTACTTGCTCCAATTTACTGCCGTGCATTGTAGTACTAGGCATGAACTAAACATGTTGCAGTGGAAGGAAGAAATTATGGCTGAGAAAATTTTAGCCCAAGCCAGAATGTACCACATGTTGGTCTGAACCTGAAGACGGTCATTTATAACATTAAAAATAAGAATGGTTTCTAAAAACATTTTAAAGGAATTTTTGCACCTTGGATAAAAGGGTAACTAACATGTCACACCCATGACTTCTAAGGTCTGGTCTACACTACAGACCTATATTGGTATAACTACGTCACTCAGGGGTGTGAAAAATCCACACACCCCCTGAGTGACATAGTTAGAGTGACCTACACACCTGTGTAGACAGTGCTATGTCAGCGGGAGTGCTGTGTGTTATGACAGTGCTATGTGCTGTGAACACCAGGCTATAAGAGGAGTGCAATGGGGGTGGGGAGGGGCTATTCATCACCACGCTGACCCCTGACTCCTCCTTGTAGAAGCGGCATGTCTGCAGCTGTGCACCAGAGGCAACTACTTGCCTCCCTTGCCTTCTGCTGTGCCTGCTACAGCTCTTTGAGTTTTACATGGCACTGGTGCTTGAGTCCCTATTATAGCCCTTCTCCTCCATGCCCCAAGCAAGTTCCTGCGACTGGAGTGGAGTTGTACCTGCACATGCAAGGGCAATACTATCTCAGGGCTATGATGTTTAATTTTTGCACCTCTGGGCTTGGCAGGTCATCTTCAGCGCCCCCCTTGCGGGCTGGAGGCGGCAGAGCAAGGAACAAGGACTGGCGCTTCCATGACTCCGGATCAGTTTCCCCACGTGGGTGCAGAAAAGGGGTACAGGAGGGAGGTACAGGGGGAGGGGTGCAGGTGGGGATGAGTGCTCTCTGGCCGCCCAGCCAGTGTTTAATTTTTGCAGGGGCTTGCCTCTTTCATACATAGGCTATGAGCTGCAGACAGCTGCTTTCCCGGTTTCAAGATCTTATATTCCGTCTCCCCTCTGTATACAGAGAAAGGGGAGGTGATGTAGATCAAGACAGGCAGCAAAATCCCCCATGCGCCTATCCATGCAGTTTAAGCAGCCAAACAATTTAGCTTAATACTTTGTACTTTATTAAAAAGAGTAACAAAATAACTTTATTGAGACCTGCTATACAAATACAAAGCTGTTGATTAGAGTTTACAGGTGCAAAGAGGCTAATTGAGTGTGATGAACTAACATAAGGCTACTGGATGGACACACTAGATTTGGGTAATTAGGATTTTTGGATAAAGGGAATTTGGATAATTGGAATTATACTATAAAAGTAAGCTCATAAATTAGATTGATAGTTACATGTCTCATACATGTCCATAGGTCCCTGAGCTTGACACACTTGAGTGAGGTGTAGGATTAAAAATAATAATATTGATAACAGCCTGGTTCTCCTTGTAAGGTAGCTTATTATATATCTGAGCTCAAATTAATACATTTAAGGACACCAAAATTATAACATTGTCTGAGCTTTTATACCACAGTCATTTATTATGGTAACTGAGAATTTTAATGGAAAGCAAAGTTCTCCCAGCTACAGTGTGAAATAATGTATTTACTGAGCTACTTGGAGTATTTTCTTTCAAAGTCACTCATACTTATATCACAACAAACACATCCTTGAATGGTTGAATTTGGCCCATTCTATTTTACAGGACAGGGTCAATAACAGAAGAACGCGAGGACTGGGTGCGCATAGAAGAGATACTATAGTGACTCGGAAAGACATTGTGGTCTTTGCAAGTCAATAAAAATCATGCATGTTTTCTGAATATTTCATGAAGGTATTTCTTGAACTTTTCACCTACAAAAGCGTAGATCACTGGGTTCAGGCAGCAGTGGATGAAGGAGATGGTTTCAGTCACCTGCAGGGCCGGGTCTCGGCTTTTGCTCGTCTCGCAGTCATCTATGATGAGCAGGCTTCGCAAAGAGTCCAGAAAAAGCGCAATGTTGAAGGGTGCCCAGAAGAGGAAAAACACAACTACAACAACGAAAACCAGCTTCATTGCTTTATACTTGTTTCAGTTCACGCATCTCTGCAGATTTTTCATGATGCGGGAGTAGCAGAAAATGAGAGTGCCAAGTGGGATCAAGAGGCCCAAAACATTGACGTTAGAATTGGTTCAAAGTTTCCAAGTAGCCCTATAATCTTGGTAATAAGGAACACACTTCACACTGCCATTAAGTTCTTGGATAAAGAAAATATTTGGTATTGAAGCTAAAATGGCCACTGACCAAATGGCAAAGCTTATAACAATGCTGAGCAGGGTTGTTCGAACTTTCCAAGCGTACACAGCGTGGACGATGGCTAAGTACCTGTCTATGCTCATGAGGGTTATGAAGAATATGCTGCTGTAGAAGCCAATGTAGTAAACTCCACATATTGTTTTACACATTGCATTTCCAAAAGTCCATTGGTCTGAAGCATAATGAGCCAGGAAGGGGAGGGAGAAAACAAAAAGCAGGTCAGCGATGGCGAGGTTCAGCAAATACACATCAGTCATGCTGGTCAGTTTCTTGCAAAGTATCAGAACGCAAATGACCAAGCTGTTTCCCACCAAGCCGAACACGAACACCACACAGTAAAGGACTGGAAAAAATACTGGTCCAAAGATCTTGATATTCTCTGTGTTGCAGACGGAGCCCAACTCAGGATAATAATCATCATCAAAAGTAGAGAGAAGATTGGACTCAGTTGAAGTATTCATCATGAGGTGACCTGTTTAAGAGCACAGAATTTAATACAATCCAACAATCCTATTTTTTAGTAAGTATCTAGGCACAATTCTGCCCTGATACCCCACACAACCCCACTGAAGTCAACAGGGTTGCACAGGCTGTAAAGGAGTAGAATTTGGTTCTGAGGACAGGCTAGCCTGTTCAGGTAAAGGAACACTTTGGCCTGTGACATTATCTAATTAAAATATAATCATGCAAATCATTATTTCTACCACAGTTATATACTTGCAACAAATCTTGTAGTGTAAGATGGCCTGTATGCTCAAAAGGTCAGTTATACTTTCCTCCCCCCACTTCCCCCCTTTTGTCTCCTCTCCCTCTTTGAATACCTGTGAAGTGGCTTTCTCCATCCCGCTCCCTCCTGGAATGCTTGTGGAATGAATGGGCTGCTTGAACAGCTGGAAGATCAGAAGAGCTGTGAATGACAAGCCAACTACAGAAGCAGTTTCTCCTCCCTTAGTGTTCACACTTCAACTGCTAGCAGAGGACCTCACCCTCCCTGATTGAATTAACCTCCAGACTGATTCTTGCCAGCATATTTATATCTGCCCCTGGAAATTTCCATTACATGCATCCAAAGAAGTGGGCATTCACCTGTGAAAGCTTATGCTCCAATACATCTGTTAGTCTTAAAGGTGCCACAGAACTCTCTGTTGCTTTTTACAGATCCAGACTAACACGGCTACCCCTCTGATACCAAGTAGACAAGGTGTCTGGAACTCTAATTAGGCAGCGATCACACACCCAATGCATGGACGCTGCCTGAGGTGGAGTGTGACCAACCAGACGGGGCCAAGTCATCTCTAGTTGCAGGTCATGAGGAGCAGGTCCTTAAAAGGGGAAGAGGCCATGTGCTCAGGAGTGCACTCACAAGCTTGTACCTCCTGTAAAGGCTCTTCGCCCAGACCGCCTGGCCAGTGGTTTGCTGCGTTGCATTTCACTGTGCCTCGAGAAGACTTATCTTCATTGCACCGTCCATCGCTGCGCTGTGGGACACTTACCTTGAAGGATCCTGACATCTCCAGTGCGTGCCTGTCCTGGGAGCGTGAGTATGCGAGTGTGAATGTGACACCCCCCAACACACACACTTCTTTTGAGCTTAGCTATCAGTATAATAAACATGCTGCTTTCTGCCAAACTCTGGTGGGTCATTAGTTCTCCCTAAGTTTACTAGCTGGCCCAATTTTGGGTAACACTACTGGTGGAGAATGCAGGCAACTTAGTGGAGGATTTGACCCAAGAGTAGAGGTTCTCTGATGCCCCCCAGTAGTCTCTTGAGTGGATCTGCCTCGAGCCTGCATAAAAAAGTGGTAGGTTAGCAACCCACTGCAGGGAGAAAATGACGCCATTGTTGAGTGCCGGTGTAGGGCAAGGGAGAAAATTAGGTGTAAATCCCCTAGTGCCCCCTAATAGCTCCTTGAGCGGATCCAGCTCGAGCCTGTTTAAAAGGTGGTAGGCTAGCAACCCCCTGCAGGGAGAAAAGGACGCCACTGCTAAGTATGCCACTGTGGGGCAAGGGGAAAGAAAAGGCGAAGTAGCCCGAGTGAGAAGACACTCCCGCTTGAGGTGTTGTTAGAATGTCTCCAAAAGACAGGGGCAGACCCCTGGATGCCAGGTTCCACCTGGGAGTACAATTCATGCGTTGGAGAAGGAACGGGATATGTGGAAGGTGCAGTCTTTGACCTCTAGCGTCCAGGCATCTTCCCTCGCTGTAGCTGCAGTACAGGTGGCGGCAGCAGAGGAGGAGCGGGAGCGGGTGGAAGTAGAGAATGCCGCTCTGAGCCAGGCAGTTACCTGCCTGAAGGATCTGGTCCTGGAGGGGTCCGCCTGGGAGAACAGGGGCCGGGGGGCTTATTCAGCCCGGGTCACTGCCGTTGGGGTGAAAGCCCAGGGGGGTGTGGGACCGTATGATGATTGGGATGGGGATATCTGGTATGATCTGGATCCCCCGGATCCTGACCCTGGATGGCCGGACCCCAGACACTGTGTTGCGGCAGTCCGAAGGGTGGTCCAAAACTATGGGCCTGCGCCCGCAGGGGGCGGGGCAGCCCCAAGTACCAGACACACTGTGGCAGAGACCGAGTTGACTCCCGCGCAAGAAATAGAGTTAGAAAAAACCCTGGGTGGTATAGATAAAACCCCGGAGGGAAATGGGTACACCGCGGACAACTCAAACGAGCAGGGTCTGCCATGGTGGGAGCACTGTGCTAATTTGTTTCTAAGCTTCTATCTTTCAGTCTCCGACCTGGAACATCAGGAGAGCTGGTACCAGCTGAAGAGTTGCAGAAATATCATGGTTATAGTGTCGCGACAAAGTTTGTGTTCAGTGTTCTGTGCTGCATGTTCTGTGTTCCATGTTCTATGTCTGTCTCTGGTGGATGTCCTGTGCTAGCATTGGGTCCAGAGAAAGAGGGGATACTACACTAGACAGGGTAAATGCCTTTTCCTCTCTCAACTTCCCCCATCTCCAACCAAATTATCAATCACATCCACCGCTATCCAAAAGCCTTTTGTCCCCAATGTATCAGATTTATTTTTTGTTAGTGTCATAACTATAAAGGGAAGGGTAACAACCCTCCTGTATACAATACTATAAAATCATTTTACCTGTAAAGGGTTAAGAAGCTCAGGTAACTTGGCTGACACCTGACCCA
This sequence comes from Malaclemys terrapin pileata, assembly GCF_027887155.1. Classification (NCBI taxonomy): domain Eukaryota; kingdom Metazoa; phylum Chordata; order Testudines; family Emydidae; genus Malaclemys; species Malaclemys terrapin. The sequence goes on along the minus strand of NC_071506.1, from coordinate 204,534,029 downwards.
AAGGACCAATAAGGGGACAAGCTACTTTCAAATCTTGGGGAGGGTGGTCGGAGGGGGGGGAAGAAGGCTTTTGTTTGTGCTCTTTGTTTTGGTGGGTGTTCGCTCTTGGGACTAAGAGGGACCGGACATCAATCCATGCTCTCCAAATCTTTCTGAACAAGTTTCTCATATTTCAAACTTGTAAGTAATAGCCAGGCAAGGCGTATTAGTTTATCTTTGTTTTTCTCAACTTGCGAATGTTCCCTTTGCTAAAGGGAGATATCCCTGTTTTGCTGTAACTTTGAAACTAAGGCTAGAGGGGGTTCCTCTGGGCTCTTTGAATCGGATTACCCTGTACAGTTATTTTCCATCCTGATTTTACAGAGATGATTTTTACCTTTTCTTTTTAATAAAATCCTTCTTTTAAGAACCTGACTGATTTTTCCATTGTCCAAAGACCCAGGGGTTTGGGTCTTTGACCACTTTGTAACCAATTGGTTAGGATATTATTCTCAAACCTCCCCAGAAAAGGGGGTGTAAGGGCTTGGGGGATATTTTGGGGGAAGAGGAACTCCAAGTGGTCCTTTCCCTGTTTCTTGTTAAATCACTTGGTGGTGGCAGCGTACCAGGTTTTAACCTAAGCTGGTAGAAATAAGCTTAGGGGGCTTTTATGCGGGTCCTCACATCTGTACCCTAGAGTTCAGAGTGGGGAAGGAACCCTGACAGTTAGGTTCTCTAATAATCATTTTGTCCAGGATCCACCCTCATGTTTTATCTGTATCCACATCTGCACTGCACCTGTACCAGCATGCTATCACACAGTCTCTCAGGAGGAGCATCTGTGTGCGTGCATTTACTGTATAAGAAAGCTACATGGCTTAATAAATGCACACACTATTATTATTGTTGGTATTATTATTTTAAATATCAATCATATTATACAACAGGCATCAGATAGTCTTTTACATAAAAATAATAAACATCTCAAGTCAATAACGCTCAAAACCACAAACTGAACTATAAAATAAAAAAGTTGCCCATCTAGTTGTGACATAATGTTATCACACTTACAGCTCAGCAATCCCAGTTTCTCTGCACTACCCACCAGCTCTTTGCTGTAGGGTTGATTTCCCCCCTGCAACGGTTTGTGTGTTTAGGAAATTAGAGGTGTGTTTTCATCCAGACTCCTGCCCTTATCTCTTGGGGTTTGCAGTCTTCTCCCAACAGTGGGAATGTCAGGGGCTGAGAAGGGAGCCTTCACCTCCTTGCCCTGTAACTGTCACTTCTTGCTGTGGTCTGCAATATTCTGTTGATTTAAAGCCCTGCTGAGGTCTCAATCAATAAAGCTGTTTGCTGCAATGTGTTACTGGCGATGTTGAAAAAAAAAGCCATAAGTACTAGTTCCTGTGGTGAGCTGGAAAGGTTTACGATTACCCCTATCGATTGAAGTACGGAGATCCTAAAATGTTTGATTACATCACCCATGTTGAATATGTGTAATTTTATGAGACAATGGATAATGGGGGTAGGGGCTGAAGGTGATAATGAAAAACTGTTTGATCTGATGGCCCAGGAGCAATTGCTATGGATAGTTACGGATGAGGTACAAGCAGCCAACTGTGACAAAAAAACCTTCCACCCTTTTGGAGGCTGCAGAAATTCCTGATGAATATGTTAAATCAAGGATTGATGGAGGGCATAAATCCCAGGGGAAGGGAAGTCTCCCTGTTCCCCAGGTTAAGAGGGAAGAGAGGTCTGGGCATAAACTTAATCCCAACTTTGATTTAACAAAAAACAAACAAACAAAAAAAACCAAGGGAGCCCAGGTTTTAAAACCTCCTACCTTAAGGGAAGGCAGGTAGTCTGCTGTCTCTATAGGGCTCCTGGCCACATAAAACCAAATTGCCCAAAACTTAAAGGAACCCCATGATCCACCCCCCCTCCCTCCAATGTGAGTGTTGCTACCATAGCCACAAATGTACCAGCAGAGAAGGCGGAAGACCCAGTGAACTATATTAAGACTGAGTCTTGGGAAGGTGGTGAAGAATTTATTAAGGCTACTAAAGTAAATGGCATAGACTGTAAGGAGGGACACAGTGTCCCAAGTCGTTAAGGTCAAGGAAAGGTTGGTAAGCAAGGAAGATAAACTCCTTAGTAAGAGTTCAAATATTTTAGCTTTGGCTGAATTTGGTGTAACTGTACTTCTAGGTAAGGTTCACCTCAAGAGGGAGGATTTTAAGGGAGATGTAGACAGCAGAAATCTGCTTCCTGTGGATATTTTAATAGGCAATAATATTTTAGCCATGTGCAAGCAGGCTAACGTCATAACTCATAGCCAGAAAGAGTCTAGATCTGCCTCGCCTGCTTTATCTGTGGACAGCAGGGAGGGCTGTGAGGGGGAGGGAAATACCCTCAGTCCTCTGTCAGCTGAAGGTAGCAGCCTGTCCTCAGAGGAGAGGTTTGAAAATTCCACTGTCTTACCAGAGTCTGCTCTGAACTTAAGTGAAACTTAAAAGGAGTTTCAGGCTCAACAAGCTGACCCTTCCTTGCACCAGGAGAGGTGCAAAGTTAATTCAAAATAAATATTTGAAATTAGACAGTCATCAATTAGTGTTATAAAATCTGCATGACAATCAGTCTATAGAAATCAATGACACGTTGGTGCTACTTTCTGCATCAAGCCTGGGGAAATCCTGAAGCAAATTTGGTAAATTCTGTGACATTTAAGCAGCAGCGACTAAAGATATATTGACTTATTTTTAGTATGCCCGTAACCAACCAGAAGAAGGTCCTAGATCACTGCTGTAACATAATGCTACCAGATGCCTGAAATCTCATCTTTTCCAAAACTTTTTGGTGTGTTTTATACAATAAAATTGGGAATGACCAGAAGATTTATTATTATTATTAATTTGTATTGCAGTAGCCTCTAGGAGCTCCAGTCATTAACCAGACTCAGTTGTTCTCAGCACTAAATAAACAGAACAAAATAACAGTCCCTGCCTAAAAGAGATTTCAATTATGCTTTGGCTGTTTTCTTCTTTTTTACTTGATATTTAATGCCAAGATCTTCAATAGCAGTTGCCTAAACTTAGGTTTCCAAATCCATATTTAGGCCCAATATAAAAGGCCCAATTTTCAGAACTGCTGACCGTCCAGCACTTCCACTGAATTCAGTGGGAGCTTCTGAGTGCTCAGCACTTTTGAAAAATCAGCCCATTTATTTAGGTACCTAAATATAGACTTAGGCCCTTTGGAAAATACAAAGCTAGACGTCTCAATTTTGGAAAATCTTTGGCCTGGCAAGCTTAAGCATGCACTTTAATCATTGTGCTTTTTAAAAAGCAAACGACATTAGCCGACTCTGCATTCACTGGGCCCAAGTCCTGACCTCAATATGCAGACGTGCAGCTCCACTGACTTCACTGTAGTTGTTGGGGTCATATTGCAAGCTTTTGATGATGCTCCACTACACCAGTGACATAGGGCTTTAGTTCTCGTTGGCTGTGCATGTCTGTACATTCTAGAATAAATGTACGTTTCTCTTCACCGCTGCTACGTCACAAAATGTACTGAGATGTGCAGCAGAAATCCCCAACTTTTTACTCAGAAGTCAGCATTGACGTGATGCTGATTCCACCTCCTCTGCTGATTATAGATTAGAGGCCACTCCTGGCCCAGAAGTTTCCTTGGTGGCTGGTGACAGAATCTGGCATCGCTTCTCTCAGAGTCAATGACGTCAATGGAATAAAACAGGTGTGAGAGGACACTCTGTTCTATTGACCTTAACGTATAATACAACACAATATGGAAAAGAATGATACTGCTGAATACCATGCAGTGTTCTCTTGGCACAAGCTGTATTTCATGACTATGGTCTCATGCTGTTCTTATTAATCGGGCAAACTCCCGTTGAAGCTCTGGTCTCCACTACAGAATTACTTTGTTATAACTACATCGCTCAGGAATGATCCACAGCCCTGAGTGATGTAGTCATGCCAACCTAATCCCCCCACCCCACCCCGCATGTAGACCGTGCTATGTCAATGGAAGAGCTTCTCCTGCCCATATAGCTATCGCCTCTCGGGGAGGTGGATTAACTATGCTGATGGAAAAGCTCTCTCCCATTGGCATAGAGTGTCTTCACTGAAGCGCTACAGTGGCTTAAAACATTTTAAGTATAGACCTGCCTTGAGAAAAGCCTCAGTTGCTAAATTTGTTTCACAAAGTGTTGACCGTTTTGTCACCCTGTCACTCCCAAGCATCATTTCAACATTAATTTAGTACCACCATAGCTCTCCATAGGCCCAATCAATGAATGTGACATGAATGGGAATCTTTGCACACTCCTCTGCTACTGTTTCTTGCCACAAGGCCAAATCCCCCAATCCTTTTGAATGTCTTTGGAGTTGCAGTGCATGTCTGCTTCCTCCCCCTCCTGTCCCCCAGTCTCACTCCTCCTCCTCCTCATCCCACCCAAACACACACAACGCTCAGCCACATGGGACGCAGTGGTGCTGCAGTCTTCTTAGCGTATTGGCAACATGCCTTAGGTGGCAAGTGACCAGAATTAATCACCAAATTTGGTCCACTGGTTGGATCATTAGCTTCCCCGGGCCAGACCGGGTACTGATGGGGAGTGTGATGTGAACGCTGACCCATGCCCCACATGTGCAGCAGTGAAGGTAGGGTGTGGATCAGAGGATCCAATATTGAGCTGGGAAAGCAGCAGCACAGAGGAAGGGAGCTTCTACTTCTCTCATTCCTACTGGGTCCTACCACTTTTAGGTTTTGCTGAGGTTATTTGGTTCTCAACCAGTGGGATGTGACCCAGTGACCATTCCCTCTTGAGCCACCTTTATGTGACATCCCACTTATGGGGAAATAACCGGTACCAAGCAAGGCCACAGTCTAGTGTTAGTAGAGGTTTTTCCTGTCATATAAAAGATACAAAACCAAGGTCCTAGCCATTAACATTAGTCCTTTTCTCCAGAGCAGAGATATCAGCCCTGGAGTTCTGTCCAGGTTCTCTTCTGGGTAACCACATTTTGCCTCTCTAAAGTTCTCCAGGATGTTGTAATTAGATACAGAATATAATGCTTCATTTTCTGTTCTAAACTACTGCTGAGAGTTTCTGTGGGCTGTTAAACCTTGAGCAAGTCACTTACTCTCTCTATACCTCAGTTCCCATCTGTAAAAATGGGACTATTATAATGCTACCTTTCTCGCTTTATTTTATTTCTCTTCTCCCATCTTTTGTCTGCCTTGTGTAGGGCAGGGACAGTCTCTTCCTTGTGCAGTACCTAGCACAATGGAGCCCCAATCTCACTGAGGACCCAGAGGCCCTGTTGTAATAATAATCATAAACAACTGCCATGTTCCAAACCAGAAGTGACTGCGTTTCAGAAGTGGGTGAAATGAATCACTCATGTATATTTATATGACCCTTTTTCAAGCATAGAAGCCTTAAAGGACGTCAAGACTCTGCCACTGCTATTCAAAATTGACTCTGTAGGCATGTAAAATAGACATTTAAGCTCTTGCTAAGTGTTGATCAGTCCAAGTGCAGAATCTGGAAATCCTATTGAGAAGTTCCCATTGAAAACTGAGCTAATGGTTTTTAAAACACCTTTTGGATTTCTTCATGATTAAAGGCAACATAAGACATTAAGATGGGGGTGAAAAGAATTGGTTTATTCTGATGAGAGCTCCTGAAGAAAAGGCATTACCATTCCAAAGATTTTAATCAATTTGAAGAACAGAGAAATTGACACTGAGAAAGAAATAGTGTGAGATTTATTAATAATAAACACCAGCAGGAAATCAGGCAGCAGACAACAATGGTTTTTCTTTGCCGCTTATCTACCGTTACATCTTTCACTGCAGCTATCATCAGGAAAACCTCATAATGAAGACCTTTGCAGAAGAAACTCAGGTTTAATTTCAGCACGCAAGGCTAACTTAAAAGGTTCAAGGGCCGACCAAAGAAAATCTATCTTCTAGACTTCTTAGTTTTGGCAGAATGGGAAAACATACATATCCTGGAATGGCACTAGTTGGTGTTATTTTCCCCATCTTCCACTTGTTCTATTGGGTGTGTTGTATTACAAAGGTGAACTACAGCATTTGCTGAACTATAGCAGGGAATAAAATAATCAAATATGGCTAACATTTTGGTTGAATATAGTGCCTGATTTCTAGCGATGCTTTGTAAACTATACTACAGATAATCACACCCAGAAAGAGCAATATGCAGAAGGACAACATTACTGAAATCTGCAAAGAAATAGTTCACCAAGAACACCCAATAAATAAAGTAACTAAATAAATAAAACCAAACAGTAGCTTCAGAAAATAGAGCAGTATAAGAGAGGCACATAGTTAACTAATCAGAACTATTACCTAGGTCACTGTGAGAACATGAGCTGGTAAGATCACACTGTTCTCAATAAAAAAAATCTGAACCAAACTAACTAAAATCCCTTGACAAGCAGGTGTGATGTTGCCTCTCAAAAAATCAAAGGTAGTTGTCATCCTGAACCGAGATACTAAAGAGATTGGTATTCTAAGCAGAGGCCATTTCAATGACTATAAAAGAGCCTGTAGTAGAAAGAGAGCCTGAGACATAAGCCCTTGTATCAGAGGCCTGGTATGAAGCCTGAGGCCTGGGCTAAAGTAGTAGTTGAAGCTTCACTGATATAAAGAAAAGACAAGCTGTGAGTAAGAGGCAGAACCTCCTCACAGAATCTGGCAAGAATAAGGCTGATATACACATTCCTAAGAAGTACTAAGCACAGAATAATCATGCAAACACATCCCGATATCAAGTGGTACCAGAACGTCCCGATATCAAGGATGGTACAAAAACATTCTCCAAGGATAACAGGAACACTCTGACCCTTCCTAAAAGATAAGGATGACAGTATGTAATAGAGATGTTTTGATCAAACCAACATGTACAAGGAGATGAGTGATAATAGCCACTTCACGGGGCAGTAACTAACTATGTCTGAGGGTAGTATGTAACTTGTTTGTATCAGGGTAAAAGATGTATCTCAGAGGGAGTGTCTTTGTCTAGCCTAGGGAGGAATGGAAAGTCCTGCCGTTTACAGAGCTGGTCCATTGTTACATGTATTAGTGGTCTGGTAGAGTTTGCAGGATACTAGTTCCGTGCTTCGTCGACAATAAACCTGACCTCATGCCTTCGTACCTTTATGAATCTTGTGGTCATTGGGTGGATTGCTTGATGTCTGCTCTGCTGTGCTGTCTGTCTGTGCAGAGCTGAGGCAGCACAGAGGGAGAGCACAGAGAGAATACACACATGCAGCCGAATATCTATCAACAGAGTCCTCTCCCTTTTTCAGATATTAGGTCTACTTCAGCCCAAGAACTTCCATGGAGTTGTACCTGCCTACACATTTACTGAATTTGACCTGTTCTTTGCAGTTTACTGAGTAAACAAGTACGTTAATGGAAATAACTGCAAGTGGATAGATGAGAAGTGGGGAGGAAAAAACTACCTACTGATTATCGGAGGAATTTTCAGTTTTTATTTAAGGAAACAAGTGTAGGAGCTTGGTGCAGAGCAGAAAAGAAAGCTGTTACCAAGTCACTAGGCAGCCCTATGGAGATTTTAAGTATATTTCACAGTTGGCAACTTCAAGCTACCATCATGCAACTCCGCAGTATTCCTAACTCTGACCTGACATGGTATTGCATTCAAATGTACTGACTAATGTGTATTATTATGCATTAATTATTATTTGATTAGAAGGAAATGGAGACAAATAAGATCATTTGGGGGTTTGGTTGTTACTCAATTTGCCAGCATGGCCTTCTTATCATTAGCACATGTATCACTAGCACCTGTTCTTAAATAAGGTTTCTGCTTCTGGATTTCTGGCAACATGCAGCCTAAACATGTCTAGTGTTGCTGTGTGCTCTTAAATACAGTGTGCCTTATTCCACAAGAGACCGGAGTCAATTCTTGGTGAAGTGATTTCTGCATATAGTTTGGGGTCTTTCTGGATGAAAGGTGCTACCTAAATGTGAGATATTATCTTCAGGACTTATTAAAGCACACTTCAGTCCTGCATAGGGTAGTAGTGTAGCAATAGGAAGAGACCTGGATCAGCAGCTTGTGATCTCCATGGTCCTGGAGAATTCAAGAGGGGACAATAGGCAGGGAGTAAGTACATGGATTAGCAAAGCAAATTTAAGGCTTGAGCCAAAGCCTATCAAAATGGATGGGAGTCTTTCCATTAACTTCAGTGGGCTTTGGATCAGACCCGGAGAGATCATAATCCTGCTTCAAAATAACTTCCAATTGGTCTGATCTCTATCTTCAGCTCATGATGTGACAAAGTTAAGATATTTTTTTCTAGTGCTCACCGGATAACATAGCTAGCCCCTCATTTCTGACACCTTAAATGTTTGATGAGAGTTGCGGTTATCAGTCAGGAAGTCTGGTAAGTGGTAGGAAATAAGTATGTTAGTGCATTGGGAGTACACGCATATGGGTGATAAAAGTGTTAAATCCATTCGCTATATTGTGATTCAAGAGGGGTGCCAACTGGAACCTCAACTCTGAACCCATTTTCCACCTGTGAAGTTCAGGAGAGAAGCGTGATTCAGCTCCCTGTATTCTAGCCAGCCCATATGGTTTAAAGTTCTGGTTTTGAAATCTGTATTCAAATCAACATTTTCTCACTTCTGTTTTTAACTGCAAATATGTGTTAAAATGGAAACAGGCTTGATATGCTGGTACTGTCTGGTTCCTATGGAGAGGCTTCATAACAGGACAAATTTTGCTTGAAGGTGCATCAGTGAAACTCTGGTGAAGGTTATACTGATACAAACCGGGAACAGAATTGTACTTAATGACCAGCCACGTTATAAGGTATCTTTCCTCTCAGGCATCAGTAATAACTCTCTATATGTTTATGGAGCAGTGCCTTTCTCCTAAGGAGTTCAAACAGTTTACCAATATCAATTAACCCTTACAATACTCCTATAGAGGTAGAGATTGTTATCCTCATTTTACAATAGGGAAGTTGAGGCACAGAGAGGTAAAGTGACTTGCTCAAGGAGATCAGTGAGTTCATCGTAAACTTGAAACAGAACTCTGGATTCCCAATTCTTCATCTCCTGCTCATACCATTAGACCACAGAAGGAAAGGCCTGAAGACATTGTTCAAGCTAACTCTGTCCTTTATATACATCAGCAGGTAGAGAAGGAAAGTTCATCACTTGTACATGTCTGTTATGTGCCTCTCTCTGCCTGATGTGCAAATGACCAGCAACTTGAGTAGAGAAAGGAGCAATGTCAGAGAAAAATATGGCTGTAGCATCTCCAAGGAAATCTAATGAGAGGACAGAGTTAAGTAGAGCTTGTGAAGATGTAAAGTGCCAAGTATTATTTATGGTCCATTTACCGCATAGTCTGGGGAATCTAGTGGAGTAGATTGGGGGAAAGAGAGATCCAAGTGGATGGACCCTGAAGGAAACTTGGGCCAGTGAATGTTATAAATTTCTATAAAGTCCAAAATAGCCTAAGATCCAGCAGTCTCAGAGACCATCTTTCTCCGCCTATGGCCCCTGACAGCTGCAGGACTCTGGCTGTTAGTCCCCTTGATTTAGTTTGTGTTCTTATAGATTGGATTAAATCTCACTTCAACTGGTGAGGATAATAGCTGCTCTTCACTTGGGATAAATGTGAAAAAAAATTTAGAGGCCTCAAACCATGGCAGATGTGAGTCTGCTCAGGATTTAGAACTATGGGGGTGGAGGATTTTTTGCTGGGTATTTTTTGGCGCAGGTGTCTGCGTGGGGGAAGAGAATCACCAGAGAAATGGCAAGGAAACTCCAGACAGCCTGAACAAGCACCAGTGGTGTGGCTCTGAGAAAACCCTAGAGAGAACCATTTTGGGCTGAGTGCTGGCTGAAAGGCCCTTGGAACTGTGAGCAAAGAAACTGTCAGCTGCTGTTTGGTTCCTGCTTTGTTCAGGGAAACAGCACTTTGGACAGTCTTTGTAAACAGGATTGCACCAAAGACACCTGACTGCATCATCAGTTTCTCTTCCTAATGGAAACAACCTGCAGGGCCCCAAACTTTGACTAACAACTTGGGTCAAAAAGGGGTTAAAGGATATTCTTGGTGTGAGGTCTTTTTTCCTGCTCTGTAACTTGTTTCCTATCTGTGCCTCAGAGCTCATACAAGGGCAATTTTAGGGGTTGGCAAGATACATCTTTTTCAATGGTTTCCTCTTGGATTGTTGTTTTCAGCTGGATGAGTATAGTCTGTCCATGACATTCACCCTGTGTGGAGGGCCAATACAAGGTCTTGGTGCCACTTTAAGACCTTTGGATTTGCTGAAAATTATGTGGAATTTGTTACATTTCCCCCCAGCTGCATCTCTGTGCTTTAGCCTCCTTATCTGTAAAATGCAGCTAACGCTATTTACCTGTATCACAGCGTTGTTTTGTGATTTAATTCGTTCATGTTTGGGAAGCTCATTGGTATTCTCAGATCAGAAGGAAGGTGTTATACTTTGTGAGTGAACTGAACATAATGTAGCACGAAGCAGGATCCAGGGAGAGGGAAATGCACTCTTGGCCCATGCGGCTCCACTCTTAATGACATGACCCAAGTGAAATGCATTAATGGCGGAAAGCAGCAGCTGGAAGTCGTGTAACTCCAACTACTGCATGCAGCACATACAGTGCTTAATTTGTGCCCGGGATGAGCCCTGGAAACTCTGGCTTGCCACGTCAGTTATAGAAGTAAAACAATTGCTTGAGCCCCAGCACCTTTTTCTTTACAAATGAAGCACTGAGCACATACTGGAAGCTAACCCATGGTGCAGAGAGAGTTCGGGGGAGGTGGGGAGAGAAGAGTTGTATTAGAAATGGGCCTACTAAGTTCTAAGCTGAGCTGTGGTGATGGGAGGCAGTGTGGCCCACTCGATAAGGCATTTGCTTAGAACACAAGAGACCTGGGTTTTAATCCCAGTTCTGCCCATGGCCTTCTGGGCAGTTGAGACCTTGAGCAAGTCATCTCACTTCGCTGTAGCTCCATCTGTAAAATAGGGATAATGATACTTACCTCCTTATAAAATGCTTTGAGATAAACAGGTTCCAAAAGCACTGCACAGGAGCTAAGCACGGGTTTGGAGGGGGTTTAAAATGTGAATGATCTGAAGATACAAAAGTTTTGTGGACCTGACCCTTATATATATTTAACCCTTTGAGCATTTTTACTGTGGATTCTCTCTTGAGAGAGAGGGCATTAAGAGTTGTACCCTACAAGCTTCTGCTCTTTATTCTACAGGCATCAGGCTGAAAAATGCTTTCTCACCATTTAATGTTATAAGATAAGAAAATGAGAGGAGTCGGAAGGCTGCTTTCCACTTTTACGAGGCACAAAGACAGATCAGTATCGATAGCACTCTGCTTCCATCCATGCAGGAAGTGACGACTCAGACTCATTCTCGTTAACATTTTTAAATATTCTGGGCCAATTTCAGCCATCACTGTGGTGTAGATCTGGAGTACCTCCATTGACACCCCTCTGGAGTTACTCCAGATGTACAGAGGTGGAAGTGATAGGAGAATCTGGCCCTGTGTCTTTGGTTCTGACTTGGAGGTGATATTAATGGCATTGTAGCAGTGGAAATAATCTTTCCCCTTGATATACTTTGTCTATCATCCACTGGCGCTTCTATCATATCAACATCTAGATTTATGGGGACATTTTCCTACCACAGTAGAATTAGTGACACATTGCCGTAGGTTGGTGTCTAACATGGATACCTCATTTAGATTAACTGGATCCCTGTGGCATAGTGCCAGCATAGTGGGTGGCTTTAACATAGGGATGAATTTGACCTATTAGCATAGAAATTCTATGATACTTAAAGAACAATTGATTATTATAAACTAGAGGCGGGCCTGAACCCAACAGATATAAACATCCCCGGATTGGGCCAATGAGCTGAACCAAACCCTCCATCTGATTACTCCCTAAATTTGGAGTGTTTGCAATCCATGCTGGGATTTAATCTTTCTGTTGTGATCTGTCAGCAATTTCTTTGACTCTAGTGGCATGACAACTATCTACTGTAGACCAGATGCTTAGGGCGCTTTTGAAAATCCCTCTAGGTGCCTATCTGCATCTTTAGGAACCTAAATACCTTTTAAAAACTTTTTTCAGAGGCATTGAGCAGGTATAATTCTAATGGAAGCCAATGGGAACTGTAGGTGCTCAGCACCTCTAAAAATTAGATCCAAGATGCATCAGTTCAGGCACTCCAATGTTGGGGTACATAAAATTAGAGTAATTAGGAAGAAAGGACGATATTCTTTGATTATCCCAGCATTTCAAATAACGCCCTCCAGATGCCTTCAAAGTTACTATCAGCCTATGAATGCTTTTGTCATATTTGAATGATTCTGAGAGGAAATAAAAGCTATTTTTGAACTATTAGCCGTCTGATCATTTTCTCATGTTTTATTATTTCTTTCTTAGCAATCAACATGATGAGAACCACCCAGGTAATGCTGTCTTTTGTTCCCATTGAATTTTAGTTAGATTCTGAAACAGGCAGACCTGAGCAATTCCAAAATAGATTCATAGACTCTAGGACTGGAAGGGACCTCGAGAAGTCCGAGTCCAGTCCCCTGCCCTCATGGCAGGAC